>NW_026596162.1:1839414-2071152 GCF_907164565.1 Psammomys obesus
TTATTTATTTATTTATTTATTTATTTATTTATTTATTTATTTATTTATTTATTTATTTATTTTTTGAGACAGGGTTTCTCTGTGTAGCCTTGGCTGTCCTGGACTCACTTTGTGTAGACCAGGCTGGCCTTGAACTCACAGAGATCTGCCTGCCTCTGCCTCTCAGAGCACTGGGATGACAGGCGTGCACCACCGAGCCTGGCTGTATTTACTCATAAATTAAACTGAGACATTTATAGATATTTTGCAAAACACCTATTCCTCCCTCCATTTTATTTTATTTATTTTGAGACAAGGTCTTATGTAACCTAGACAGTCCTGGAACTTTCTATGTATCTGAGCACGACCTTGAACTCCTGATCCTTCTGCTTCTGCCTCTCAAGAGCTGAGATCTCATCTGTGGGCCACTGTGTCCAGCCTCCTCCCTCCACTTCTAAAGAAAGCCTGGAGAAATGTGAAGTTCTTTTTTTCCCATATTACTCTGGACCCTGGCCAAGTGCTGTGCCTACACCCCTGGCTGCTTGTTGCTAAGGCCAGCACTCAGTGACATTTGGAACAGCTTTTTCAGGAAGTGCAGAGATCCAGCGATCCACCCTCATGGGATTCCAGGGAGCCCCAGAGCTGACATCTCCCTGTGTCCCTTGGCAAAGCTGGTGGGCCATTTTTCCATCATTTTTCCATGGGAAAAGCCCTTGCCTCTCTCTACCCACAGTGCCACGTGGTTCTGCTTCTGTCCTGCAGAGGGTGCATGCCACAGTTCAGCTTGCCTTCATCCAGGCATGCTGTCTCCTGCCAGCTCCTTCCTCCTCCCGTCTTCCCACCCCTGCATCCGTCGATGGAACAGGGTCAGGAATAAACTCAAGCACTTGTAACCCTCTGACTCTTGGAAAGGATGCTGAGACACACAGAAGGGAAAGAAATCCCTAGCCAAGCCTCCCAGGAAGACCAGATATCCACATGCCAAAAGATGAGATTCAACCTCCATCATACCATACACAAAGATCAGCTCAAGTGGACTGAAGGCCCTGATGTGAGGTCTGACGTTATAAACCCTAGGAAACAGGGGAAGCTCACAGCCATATGGTCGTTGGGAACAGTTTCTTGGATATGATCTCAAAGCACAAGCAGACACTAAAATACCAAACTCGAAAATGTCTGTGCAGCAAAAAGAGAGACAACCTACAAAAGCAGAGAGACTTTGTGTGAACATCCCAGCTGAGTATTTCGTGGAAAAGTACATCAGGAACTCAAACCTAAGCAGCAAAAATGATAGCAACAACATCTGTTACACCAGGAGCGATGAGCCTGAGACACAACGTGAAAGTATTTAATTTAGTTCTGGTTTAGGGAAACCAGAATTGAGGTTTTTATAAAAGATAGATACTATGAACAGAAACACAGCAGGTGAATATTCCCAGACAAAGAATTGTACCCCTGGGAGGGAGAGGGGGCCTTTTACAGCAGTTAAGAGAAGTTTCTTGGCCTTGCAGCCTGAGCTATTTGTGTTGGGTCATATTGAAATATTGACATAGCTAAGAGGTGGCAATTCTCTATCTACTTAGGAGGGGGATTTTAGACACCGCCTACCGTCCTTGACAATGGCCAATGGAGTGGGACTGTAGGGATCACAGGCTCTAATGATTTTTATAGGACATCACAAGCCACTGGGTCAGACTCCAGTTTGCTTGCTAGCGGGTAGGGCATTACTGTGCGTACACTATATCAGAAACGTAGATGAACACATTTATGTCTTCCCACAATGTCAGAATTTACTGAGTAACAGCAAAACTCACAAGGCCCATCAGGTTCAGCAGCAGCAGCAGCAACCTGCCGTGTACTTCCAGCCACCCTGGCTGACTGGTGAACTCAGGTTCTTTCATTCCAGTCTCAGTTACTAACTCTCACAGCACACAGCAGACAGTGAACATATCTGTATGCCTACGTGCATACATGTGGTTTACAGTACAAAGCCAAGTTAAAAGAGCCTGAGTCAGAGTTGAAAAGGTTTCAGAAGCGGGTTGAGGGAGTCTGTACCGATAAGATAACAAACAGGAAACAGCTGCCGTTGAAGCAGCTGGAGTGGGAGTTAGAGAGCGATGCTGGGATGTGGGATGCAAGGTGAGAAGCTGAGCTGGGGTCCAGCCGAAGGAAACGGCCAGTGAAGGTCCAGGTCTAGACGGGTGAACAGCTAGATCTGCACTAACAGTGGAGGAGACAAGATAAACTGAAGCTCAGACAGCTGGAGTCCTCTGCTCTCCAGCCCCTGGATGCGGGTACTAGGTATCACCAATGGCAGATTGGTGGGGCATCACCAGCATAGTGTCGGGTGTCCGCCACTCTTCCTCTGTCTGCTGTGTCCGTGTAGTTCTTGGACCTGGCTCCTCTGATATGATTTTGACGTGCTCATGTGCTCCTAACAATCTCCATTCACTCTGATAAACTTACAAGGTGTTTCTCTTTCTACTCCAAGGAGTGTCGTTTATGGCTGTGCCAGCGACCGGTGCCTGGCAAATGGCGTATTTTGTGGCTCCACCCAGGGCTTTCATCTTGTTCCCTCAGGATGGAGTGCAAAGGCTCTGTGTAACACAGTCTCTCAAGGCAAAGCACATCCCCCAACACACACACCAAAAAATACCACTACTTCATACACAGCAGAGTAGTTTAGAACTAGACATAGCTTATTGTCAACACTGATTTGGATTCTTACTTTGAGTCCTTTATTCTTGGTTTTTCTATCTCTACAAAAAAAAATGTTTGCAACTTGGACAAAGAACCTGAAGAGTCATTTATTATCATTATCATTATTATTATTAATTTATTTTCGAGTTCTCAAGACAGAGTTTCTCTGTGTGGCCTTGGCTGTCCTGGCCTCACTTTGTAAACCAGGCTGGCCTTGAACTCACAGTGCTCCACCTGCCTCTGGCTCCCTGAGTGCTGTGATTACAGGTGTGCACCACCAGGCCTGTCTAAGAGATATTTATTTAAAAAAAAAAAAAGAATACAAAGGACCAATTAATATGTGCGTGGGGGAGAAAATGTAAATTAAATTCTCCCTCAGGAGAATGCAAATTAAAGCCACTAAGGAAGATGTGCAGTCACTGTAGACTGAAGAATGTCTTCTGCCAGTTTCCCTGGAGCGGACTGAAGCACAGCCACTGGGAAACTCAGACATTTCGTCTTGATTGTGAGATCATATTCCACTATGGGGAATTTGTTTATGTTTCTGATGATATCAGGGGAGAAATGTTGATTTTCTTACTTGTGAAAAACAAGTTCTGAACATGGGCACTGAGCACTTATGTTGGTGACTTGAGCAATTGAGTCAACTTTAACCAGTTCAGGCACTCAAAGCTTGTGTATTATCCACTCATTCTTTCAACCATCATTAACTTTTCTCATTGCTGGCCTAAATATGTGACAAGAAACAATTTAAGGGAGGAAAGGGTTATTCTGGCTTACAGTTCTAGGGGATACATGCCACTGTGGTAGGGAAGACATGGGGGAGGTCATTGGGGGAGGGGGCAGGATTGAGAGTCTGCCTGGGCACATCACATCTGCAGGGAAGAAGCCAAGAGTGAACAGGAAGTGGGGTGATAAAATCTCAGTGACCCATCAGTATGGCTCCACCTCCTCAAGTTCCACAGCTTCCCAAAATAGCAGCGCCACCTAGGGACCAAGTGCTCAAATGCAGGTGCCTGTGGGGGATATTTCACACTCAAACCACAGCGTGCACCAAGCAGTGACTTGGTGCTTTCCAGAGCCTGGAAATACAAAGATTGACAAGCAGAATGTCTGTAAGGTGGGGTGTATTAATACATATTTACAGAAAAGAAAGGGGATTCTGACAGAGGCTGAAAACAAGATGAACTTTGAGCACATTACATTGAGAAAGTCAGTCTCCAAAAGACAAGTGCTACATCATCACCTTTACACAACAAGCAGACTCATAGATATTAAGAGAGCCTGGGAACAAGGTGAAACATGGAGATCTTATGTGTTAGGAATCCAGTTTTGCCTAGGATTTGAAAAGAAGTTCTAGAAATGGATAGTGGCATTGGTTGTACAACCATGAATGTGGGTAATACCACTGGGTTCTTGCCAGGAGCCAAAGCTATCTACGGAAGCCAAAGTCAAAGCTATCTAGTGGAGACAGGTAGTTACTGAAGCCAAAGCCAAGTAGAGAGCAAAGGTCATTTAGTGGAGACCTAAAGCTATGTAGTGAAAGAGTTATCTAAGACCCTAAATCATGGGTGATAGATTGTGAGGACATCCTTTGTTAGAGCATCCGTAAGATATCTTAAGAGAACATCCTTATGGTACTTGCAGGTACAATATTTAACCCATGAAAGCACTCTTCCTATTTCCTGCAGCAGTAGATTAACCTTCCTTCTTTCCTGCCTTCTCCCTATATAAATTGGGTAAAAATTTCTAATAAAAGGAAGCCTTGATCAGATGAACAGACTTGGCTTTCATTCCTGCATCTCTTGTCCCTTTTTCCCCATTCTTTCCAATCTCTTCAGCTTAGGAACCTTGTTGAAGCCCCGCGGGACGGGGCATATCTGGCGCCCAACATGACCGAAAGGTACGAAGAGCCTTTAGCAAAAATGGAGATCTGACTAACTTCTAGTTGCATTCTTTTGCTGGGATAAAACACTCTGACATAAAGCAACTTAAGGTAGTGTCTTGGTCAGTGTTCTATTGCTGTGAAAAGACATCATTACCAAAGCAACACTTATAAAAGAGAGCATTTAGTTGAGGGCTTGCTTACAGTTTCAGAGGTTAGTCAATTAACATCGTGGCAGAGAGTATACTTGGCAGCATTCAGGCAGGCATGGCGCTCTAGCAGGTGTGGTGCAGGCTGAGAGATAGAGAGACAGACAGACAGACAGACAGAGCTATTGGGTCTGGCATGGGCATTTGAAACCTCAACACCTAACCCCAGTGACATACTTCCTCCAACAAAGCTACATCTCTTAATCCTTCTAATCCTTTCAAAGAGTTTCATTCTCTGGTGCCTAAGCATTCAAACATATGAGCCTATGAGGGACATTCTTATTTAAACCACTACAGGTAGAAAAGGGTTTATCTGGCTTATGCTTCTGGATCACAATCCATCATTGAGGAAAGTCAGGGCAGGAATTCACAAGGAAACCATGGAGGAAATACCACTCATTGGCTCATTCAGAGTTTGCTCAGAGGTTCATGTGCACCTAGATATCCTATACAATCCAAGTGCATCTGCCTGGGTGTGGGACTGTAATGGCTCAGGATTAGTGGAGGAAGGGTTGAGGAGAACTTCAACCCTTCAATACCTCACAAGAGGATGGTAGGAGTTGGCTCCCCCCTCCTCTTTCAATCTCGTGCCAGAAAGTCAGCAGCCCCACTATCGACCCTTGTAAGAATTTACCACCCTGACAGTAATCAGGCCTCACTCCTTGTTTGGCCTTTTAAGATTTTCCCCACCTCAGACCCTAGCCCCTGAGTATGAAGATGAAGTATATTCCAACAGCCCTGTCCTGGCCAGTTGTACATGGCCATGCAAACCTTGCTCCAGAGACCCTGCCCTCCTCCTATGGGGCACAAATACCCCCTTTTGCCCTCACCCCCAATAAACTGAACCAGTTCTCCAAAGCTGTTCCGTGTGTTCGTGTGTGTGTGTATGTGTTCTTTACCCACACATTTACTGCTGGCCAAGGCCCTACACTGCACCCACCAGCCCCAGCTAAGCTTCCCTCACCCCAGCCCAGCCTGGCGTGCAATGGGAAGAAGAGAACATGGAGTGGCATCAAGGAATAATGCTGCCTACAGAGAGCTGGGCCCTCTGATATCGGTGTTCAGTCAAAATAATCCCTCACAGACATGGCCATAGATCAATCTGATTTAGGCAATTTCTCAATTGAGACTCCCTCAGATGACTCTAAGCCATGTCAAGTTGATAGCCATTCCTCTTTCTTGTTAAACTGAAAGCAGAGAATATTAAACTTACAAATGAGCTAGCCACTTACTGATTACTTCATCATTCTGAACATCACCAAAGTTTCAAATGGTATGTATTCAGGGGTTAGAGAAGTAGTTTAGTTGATCAAATGCTTGCATAGCACACAGGAAGCTCTGGTTTCAGTCCCTAGCACTGCATAAAAACCAGCATGGTGGCACATGCCTAAAATACCCTCAGGCAGCATCGGCAGGAGGATCAGAAACTCAAAGTCATACTCAGCCACAGAGGAAGTTCAAGGCCAGCCTGACTGAGGTACATGAGGCTTGTGTGGAGAAAAGGAGGAACATATTAGGCAAAGAGCCATAAACTCAATTTGAAAGTCCAGCTGGTGAAGATCCTTCTTAGTTATATAGACTATCATTTATATAGTCTATGGTCAGCTGTTGCCCTGGTGGTGTCCAATGAACCACCTCCCAAGATTCAGGCCCATGTATAATCTCTCATATCAATTCAGCCCTTGGCCACAAGAGCAACTTTGGTCAGTGAGTCAGAAACAAGAGTACTCCAACTGTATTGTTGAGCATGTTTACAATAGGCCTTATCTTTCTGGAATGTTTTCCTAGAACTCATTTAGCATGTTGTGAGAAAGCCCAAACAGCTACCAGGAAGCCCACATAGAGGAGCACTGAGGCCTCTGGTCAACAGTCCCAACTGACCACCAGCACAAAAAAAAACGAAACGCTGGTTGGGTGACATTGGCAGCAGCTTTATTAATCGCATCTCAGCTATATCACAGTTTGCAGCTTCCCTTCATTTCATATT
Source organism: Psammomys obesus (assembly GCF_907164565.1). Classification (NCBI taxonomy): domain Eukaryota; kingdom Metazoa; phylum Chordata; class Mammalia; order Rodentia; family Muridae; genus Psammomys; species Psammomys obesus. The sequence continues at coordinate 1,846,175 of NW_026596162.1, forward strand.
TTGTTCATGATTCTGGAAGCAATGAGCTTGAGTGTGCGTTTGTGTGTATGAATGCGTGTGTATTACATCTAGATGTGCAGCAGGTAATACCATATGGGCTTGTGCAAGTGTCCCCTACAGTGTTCACTAACAACCAAATTGCCTGTCAATACTTGTCTCAGACCACATCCTTGTCATCATGGGGCACAAGGCTGAATATATCTGTCCCCCCACCCTGGAGAGAGCAGAGAAAGCTTCTTGTTTTGCTGCTGCCCCAGGTTGAGGCTTTTCCCCTCATTTGGGCACGGGCTCAGAATTCCAGGGGTATCTTCCTGAACGGTATCTTCCTCGGCAAGCTCTCCATGAGCTAATTGTCCTGAGCACCTGGCTTATACGTGATTGAGTCCTTGGGCTGGCAGAAGAGAGAGAACGGGCTTCTCTTTTTGAGGGGAGGACATTTAGGATTGGTAACATTACCCGTCTTCAATGCCATTAGTTCAAGCTGATATGGCTATCATTGCTGAAGTCTTGTCACAGCAAGAATGGAGGAAAGGATGAATGTGGGGTGAAGGATCTTTCCCCTTGTGGAGGAAAGCCATCAGGAAACTTCTTCCTCATAGGGCTGCTTCCTCCACCCTCCAGCCACACACTGGGTCCTTAGAGTACAGGTGTGGGAAGACATTTTTCAGGAGGACACTAGCTCCCCAGCCTGAGCTTCTTATGAGCCACCTTCCTCTAAGGGTGAATGGAAAGTGTGTATCAGAACAGTGCATTGCTTTATGAGTGATCACTGAAAGTAAACTCACAAGCCAGTAAGTTATTGTCATGTGCTGTGCACACTTCATACCTGTATATACTTAGCTTCGTCCCACTGGTGCTGCAGCAGTAGTTCACACCAGTGTCACACACGCACAAGCTCAATGTGCGGCATGAACTACGAGTCAAGATGGCTGTCATGTCTGCAAGGAGCCAGCCTTCGCCTACCAGTCAAGCCACGTGTGCTGAGGAGAGCAAAGGCAGGGAACCACTTTGGAGCCCAGAAGATGGTGATTGAGTCCCCGATGTGAGGTGCTGAGATTCTGGAGCTACCCTGCTGGCCTCTGGTTTTGTTTAATTGTGGTTCTTCCCTTTTGCTGTAAGAACGTATTTTATTTTTACCATAGGAAGTCATGGTTGAGAAATTTTGGACATTTAAAAGGGATGCTGAATTTTTAAGTAATGGTGTTTTTAAAAGACAGCATGACTTCTCAATTTGTACTGTATTCTATTATATTAACATGAGATCTTGCGGACAAACAGGACTTGTCATGGTTCACCTTGGTTATCAGTTTGATACAATGGGGAAGGAGAAACCTCAATGGAGGAAGTGCCTCCATTGGCCTGGCTCATGAATATGTCTGTGGGGTATTTTCTTGATGGCTGGTTCACAGAAGAGGGTCCAGCTCACAGTGGGCGGTACTACTCCTAACAGGTGGTCCTGGGCTGGATAAGAAAGCTAGGTGAGCAAGCCAGAAAGGGGCATTCCTCCATGGTCTCTGCCGAGCTCATCTCTAAGCTCCTGCCTCAATTTCCCTTGCTGATGGACTGTAACCTGTCCTTTACTCCCAGGAGCTGCTTCTGTTCAGAAAAGCAAAGTAGAACGGTTGATAAACGAATCTCCACTCTGTAGTCAACTGGAAAATCAATCAGAGCTCTTCACTGGATAAACAGCCAGTGAACAGGGGCCGCTGAAGAGCAGAAAGCAAACAGATGCTGATCTGAGAAGCTAATCATTGTAACAAGTCTGGCTAATAAATAACCCTTTACAGTGAGGAAATACAACAAACAACGGTTTTAAAGTTTGCATTTTTTTTTTTTTTATGGTGGACAGTCATCATTTGCCCCGACAGCCATCTGAAGCCAATAGTCCTGATTATTAAAAACCACAAAGTTGTATAAGTGCTCTCCTCCTTTTTGGAAACCATGTTCATTCTCTCTCCATGAAACAGGGCTGTCTGCAAAGCCTTGAACTGTCAAGGTGACCCATGGAGCTAACTTTGGTTCATCAAAGTAGTGACTGAAAAAGAAAGAAAATTCTTGTAAACAAGCATTCAGGAACATCCACATTAAAAAAATTATCCAGGATTAGGGGTTTTTCTAATGTTCTAATTAAGCTGAGACTGTACTTTGATTTATAAAAACTAGGCTTATGTGAATTAAATAGTTGGGGTTGCATTATGAATTCCATAACATAGAACTCAGAAAACAACTTCAGCAGCTCTTATTCAGAGCCTGGGAAATCACTGAGGACCAGGAGAACAACCTCTGCCCTGCCGAAGCTACAAAACAGTGTCCCTCCTACTAAGGTGGGTTTTGTTTGTTTTTAAATGTGTGTGTCTGTGTGTTGGTCAGAAGACACCTTGTAGGTCCTCTGTTGGACCCTGGGATCAAACTCAGGTTGTCAGTTCTGGCTGCAATGTCTTTACCCACTGAGCCATCTTACCGGGCCCCTCCCATGAATATTCTTATTAGGGCAGAAACTTAGTGTTTAACACTTGCCCTCCATGCTCAAGGCCTTGAGTTTGATTTCCAACAAGGAAGGAAAAGATCCAAGAAATCTAGGATCTCTCTATGTAGCCCTAGCTGTCCTAGAATTCACAATGTAGACCAGGCTAGCCTCGAACTCATCCACTTGCCTCTGCCTCCCAAGTCCTGCAATTAAAGGCATGCACCACCATGCCGGGCTCCTATCTCTGAAAAAACAGACTGCAGGATTCCTAAACTTAACGTAGATCATAATTTGTCCCACAGAATATTGAAGTGTTTTCAAGTAGTGTTATACTTTTGTATCAAATGGCTCAAAACAGAAGCAGAAAAATGAGCAGCTTGTTTCAAGAAAGGCTCTGCTTTCTCTTTCCACAGGGGTTAAGTACTTCCAAACAGCATTTTCTCTATCAGCAAGAATAACTATGTCAGGCCCGGAGAGATGGCCTCGGACCCACGTTTGCTTCCCACCACCCACATAGGTAGACTCACAAGAGCCTGTAATTCCAGCCCCAGGGAATCTGAAGCCCTCTTCTGGCCTCCACTGGAACTCATACACATATAAGCATAAATAAAATAAATCTTTAAAAAGATGAGGTTGGTGGGTTTTTTGTTTTTTGTGTTTTTTTTGTGGTCACTATACTGTGAGCCCAAGCAATGAAAAAATGGGTATAAGTGTTTGAGGGTCCCTGCCTGTACCACACTAATGAAAGTCCTTAACACCCCAATATAGTACCACCAAGTAAGAGAGACACAGCCACAGTAAGAAGTAAGAAGGGTTCTCACCACAGCTGTTCCAGAAGGACATGTATCTTCTCTGGCAGTAGGAAACCTGTGATTGTACACAGACAGGCTTGGGCTATCACTGTGCTTGGCTGGGGACAGCAGTAGGTTGAGACGAAATTATAAGGCTGGTTATTTCTGCCATAAAAAGGAAAGAGAATTTATTTACAACCTCCACATTGTCCTCTCCAAAGTACTGAACTCTCACTGAAGACAAGCAACGAGTTCCAGAGTTCATATACCCACAGGTCCGCACTGCAGAAGACAGCACCAAGCCAGTCAAAGAGCTCCAGGGCACTGCAGGCCTCCTCCGGTTCCCCTGCAAGCGCGCTGCTCTGCAGCACCGGACACTGTAGCTCTCTCACTGTGCTCAATGACATTTTTGGCTGATGCTCCTGAATTTGATATTTGGAAAAGTAGGACATCACCGTTGATTCTTCCGCACCTTAAAACACACCACATAAGGCTGAGTCAACATTGTTACAATTCGGATGGGTCTTGACCCAACTCCATTCCCTTTTCTTTTTGTATGTGTTTTTGAGACAGAGTCTCAGCATGTAACTGGCCCCAAATGCACGATTCTCCTGACTGTCTCCCTTCACAGGTATGCATCATTATGCCCAACACCTTTCCCATTCCCTTTTGAGTTACGGGGCACGGGGTAAGACTAAGTAAGATGAACGCCAGGCAAGCAAAGCTGTATCCTAATTACAGTTGCTTGAAGTTGCTTTTCTGCTGCTTATGCAAAAGGACCACGAACAGTTACCTTTTCTGTCTTTCCTGGAAAATACATGGACTCAGGCCCCTATTCATTTTACTAGTTTTAGCAAGAAAATGTCAACTTCATATATAAACCCCAAAGTATTCCTTATATAGGGATGTTAGTGAACTCTACAGAAAGGAAATTACTTGTATAATCTAACAGGAACAGCAAAGCAACTGAATGACGACGGAATCTCACGCTAATCATCCCTTTGACTATCTAGAACATTCCATTGCATCTTTTCAGAGAAGTCTGTGCACCCAACAGCCTTGGAGGACAGAAACAGACACTCCTTCCAGGGCAGGCTGGCTTACTGTCTAGTAAGACAGAAATAATGGCGTCCCTCCATCTGTGGGCAGAGCACACAGGCTTACTTCCACTATAAAAGGACTGGGTTCCTTGGGTCCTATCCTATCCTCTTGTTCTGTAATGTAACCCGTCACACGTACCAGCATTACTAGACCAATTCTGTGATCCTCTAGGCCAACAGGGATTTGGTGAAATGCTGATTTTCCTATGTGTTGGTTAATTCTAGTTGTCAAGCTGGGTTAGTGGTAGAGGCCATTTCTAGGAGAGTCTGAGGATGTTTTAAAAGGAGACTGGCATGTGTGTTCATGGCTGGAGCAGGGAAGCCCCACTCTTAGGGTGGGTAGACCGGGTTAGTCCAACAGCTGGGGCCCAGAGAGAACAAAAAGGCAGAGGCAAGGTAAATTCACTCTGTCTCCGGGAAGAGATCTTGATCTCTGGACGTCAGGCTCTAGGTTCTCAGGCCATTGGCCTTGTCCTGAGAGTAACATTCTCAGCTTGCCAGCAGGGCTCCAGACTTGTCAACAGTTACCACTGTGAGGAATCAAATCCTTTGTCTTTGACTCAGGACTTGCACCCATGACACTTGTGGCTGACTTTGCTGGCTGGTAGAGAGGGTAAAATCTCAGGCCATTCTTAGTTTCTCTGGAAGGATCAGTAGTCTAGGAATAAGAAGCTACACAAATCCTACTGCATGGACAATCCTCAGAGAAGTTGCCAACTAACAGAAACGTCAGTAGACATCTTTTCCCCCTTGTATATCTACCATATGCAGAAGGAGAAGAGGCATCAAGCATTACACAGTTTGGACAGAGAGAAGCCATCTGGGGTCAAGAGTGTTCAGGAACTTCCCCTGAGGGGCAGACAGAAGGACAGAGTCCCAAGATGGACTATGTTTCCCTGTCCTCCAAAGGACACACTACACATCACCATAACTACCAATAATCGATTATTACAATCTTGCACTGGGCCGAAGATATACTTCTCAAAGGAGGAATGCATGCTGACGTTGTAAGCAGACTAATATACTTGATGAATATTAATGCTGGCACCAAATTTAGTATTCTGATCAATTAAAAGTCATAACAAATGCTATCTGACATTTAATAATAGTCTGCCTAGGTTACTATCCTGCAAAAATAATTAAACAGATCACACACATATAATTATAATTGATGCTGATTTAAAATAGTCTAGCCAAGGCTTGTTAACGTAAGCAGAGGTAAAGAAAGGAACAGGTTACACATTAGCTGCTCTGAAGCCACTGTGGAGCTCTCTGGGTCTGCAGAAAACCCAAGAAAATTGGGGCAGATTGCTTCAGAACTGGATCATCCTGAACCAAGGATGCTGAGGACACCTGGGAAGCCAGCGCAGCCCCATCACAGTGCCTACACACCTATGTAAACAATATCCCTTGACCGCAGCTGCACATCACCATTCAACTCCCGTTATGCCCAACAGATTTAAAAGTCACTGCATCATTATGTAAAATATTCCTCATACCTGTATGATGCCAAGCCAAAAGAAAATCGAACTTCAAAGGCTTCTTTTCTTTGAAGGACCAAGATATTCTTTCATACTTCTTAGAATCCAGGTTAAGGGATAAATCCATTAAATCAATGGAAATGACTTGAAGTAGAAAAAGGATTACTTGTTTCATTCAAATTATACATTGCTTACACTGTAGAGAAACATCTATTTTCGGTAAGTTTATACATAGTACAAATTATTTTGTTCTTCAGCCCTTGGCCCAACAAAAACATACCCCTAAGTAGGTTATTTCTAGTGCTGAGAGCTGCTAAAGGCAGTTGTTTTAAATACTTTCAATCCTTCCTAGGTCAAAGGTCAAGGGTAAAGGTCTTCAGGAGATCAGCTTTAATAAGCGGTGCATGTGGTAGCCTCAGTTATTGATGTCCACACCAGACAGTGTCATCAAAACCACCTCTCACTTGTGGGTGAATTTCTATGAGTAATCACAAACCCTAAGTTGTTTATCTCCACCGCATGCAAGGGACTGGTTCAGTTCTACAACCCTTATTAAATCCTTGGCAGTGTATGGCCAGAGAAAAACAATTTAACAGCACCACTCCCCCAGGACGCTCAACCAACCGCTCCTTGAGCCAGGGTTTCAAAGGCAAGAAAGAACCATATCTTTCTGAACAGAGATCAGAGGTGAGGCAAACATTTACAGTTTATTACAAGAGAACTGCCTCGCCAGACACCAATGGAGCACACACAATACTTACTAAACTTCATCGGTTTTCTGCCAGAATACCGAGAAGGATAACCTTGAAGTCCAGTTTCTTCATAAGTATCTTTATCCAGCGATAAAATTAATTTTCCTATTAATCAAACAAGAGTTCCCATAGGGGACGTTAGAATATGGCTGATATTCTCTAAGAAAGCCAGACCACTGAGCAGTGAAATGGCAGTACGATAAGTACATATGAAGAACTTATTCATAACATATCAATAATATCTAGCAATGTACCTGACTGGCCTGGAACCTGCTGTATAGCTGAGGCTGGCCTTATACAGGTGGTCATCATCCTGTCTCAGCCCTCCACATACAGGGATTACAGGTGTGAGCCACCATGCTTGGTGATACTGCCTACCACATATACATATGTAGACATTACAATAGCAAAACTGGAAATAATTAAATTTGTATTAAGAAAAAAAAATCCTCAAACCATGGTCTATATATTACCTCAAATACCTTTACATTTTAATTTAGTGTGTATTTGTATGACGGGGTGTAACTATTACCAAGGAGCCTGTGGATGTCAGAAAAGGGTGTCAGATCTCCTAGTGCTTGAGTGAGCTGCCACAGTGGTGCTTGGAACTGAACCTGGGTCCTCTAAAATGGCAGTTATCCCTCTTAGCTACTGAGCTATCTCTCCAGCACCTACTCCACGTATCTTCAAAACATTTAAAAACTGTATGTTAAAGCCAGGCAGAGATATGCTGGTTCGTGTTTGTAATCCCAGCACTTGAAAACCTGAGGCAGCGGGGCATGAAAATTTGAGGCTAACCTGGTCTAAATGGCAAGACCCTATTTCAAAACAAAACACTGTATGCACTGACACAGAAATATACCTATGTCATACACCCTGGGAAATAAGACTACTGAGGAACACCGTTGTATAACCAATGTTAAGAAGTTTATGCTTCTGAATTCACAGAAAAATCTGAAAGAATAAACATCAAACTGCTCCATCTAAGAAGAAAGTCAGGAGCACAGGGAGGGGCTTCATTTCTGTTTAGAGTTATATGACCCCCCCCCCAAAGACAGGGTTTCTCTGTGTAGCTTTGGCTGTCTCAGAGTCGCTTTGTAGACCAAGCTGGCCTTGAACTCACAGCTGTCCACTTGCCTCTGCCTCCCTAGTGTTGGGATTACAAGCGTACACCACCTCGCTTAGCTATGACTTGACTTTTAAAAAAAGATCTTATTATTTTTATGCATGTGGGTGTTTTGCCAGCATGTCTGTCTGTGTACCATACGAATGCCTGGTGTCTGTGGAGGTGAGAAGAGAGCACTGGATTCTCTGGAACTAGAGTTACAGATGGTTGTGATCCACCAAGTGAGTGCTGGGAACTGAACCCTGGTCCTCTGGAAGGCCAGTGCTCTTAACTGCCGAGGCATCTCTCTATGCCCCCTTCCGACTTTTTTGTTGTTGTTGTTCAACAGTGCTATTTATTTTCTAACTGAAGAAAGGAGAAAAAAAAAAAAGAATGCTGTCACCATTCGGTAGGAGAGCCACAGTATTATCTTCATCAATCCTTGTACTGTATGTTAATGCAGAGAATGAACCTGAAGGAAAAAGTCAAGAAAAGTAATTTAGACAAAAAATGTCAGCCCTGCATGACATTTTTGATGAATTATCAAAAATGATGAATCACACGACAACAAACCTTCTAGGTAAGTAGTAGTTAGTATCTAGCACAGCTCTAACTGACTCAAAAAACCCAATATACACCAGAGATAAGTTGGAACACACAAAATCTAAGTTCCAGCTGGATCACCCCCTACTCAGGCACCATTCGGGGTCTTTTTGCACAAGTTTACCATCAACAGGTTGAGAATAGACTCAGAATAGACCCTGTAATCCTGGGGAACACCAGCAGAAAGGTACACTGCAGAAGAGGCAAGAGGAAAAAACTGGATGCAACGTTCTAGGTTAATATTCAGAAAGTATTTAGGCAAGTTAATATTCAAAAGATACTTAATCTTCTTCATCTGCTAAGTTGGGGACTCAACCTGCTTCATTAAGTTATTGCAAGGGCTAATTAAATTTGGTAAGATATGTAGCTATCACCTAAAGAGAACACAGGAAAGAGGAGGAAGACAACAATGAAGGATAGAGAAGTGACCCATGCTGGCCACATGGTCTATCCTCCACAGGCCCTTTCCTTTGTTTGTTTGTTTTTTTTTTCTTCGAGACAAAATGTCTTTGTGTAGCCTTAGCTGTTCCGGACTTGCTTTATGACCAGGCTGGCCTAGAACTCACAGAGATTCCCCTGCCTTTGCCTCCCCAAGGGTTGGGATTACAGGCGCATGACACTGTGGCCGGCTCCACGAGCCCATTTGCAAACAAGTGAAGAACCCCAGTATTTTGCTGGGCTCTTCCTCTGGCTTTTCACCTTTCCTTTTTTGTATGAGACACTAAAGGCCTTTTCTCACCTTTCTTTACAAAGGTGTTGATGAATTCATGTGTAATGAATTCATGGAGAGGTAAGTTCTTCACAGAGTAATAGGGTCCAATTTCCATGACCAGGTCTTTCAGCTCTTTTGACAGCAGTCCACATTCAGGAATAAGAAAGGAAACCTATTGGAATGTAGAAGTATAAACTCGTATTTTTATGAAGATTAGCATGTTTTTAGAAGTGAAATATCAAAACTGCTAGTTATTCCTTTACACGTTTTACTGGGACATATGAACGCAAGCAACTTTTTTCCCCTCTCCAAACAGGGTTTTTCTGAGTAGCCCTGGCTGTCCTGGAACTTCTCTGCTTATCAGGCTGGCCTTGAACTCAAGAGATCTACCCCACTCTGCGTGGGATTAAAGCTACGTACCACCAGGCTGCTAGGCAACAACTCTTTTAATCTATCAATCTCAGGGAAACAGACATTTGACTACTCAAGCTTTTCATTTCTGCATTGCAATGTAAGGCAAGAGACTAAGCAGAAGTACTGTAAGAGAAGTCTTGCTTGAATTTTATCTTTTGCATATAAGCAATACATGTTATGTCCTTCACACTTTATATTCTAGGAAATACAGTATAATTCAACATGCCTTGATTTGTTTACTCTGGAGTGATGAACTCAAAGGACCTGCTCCTGGAAGCATAAGGAGTTTAGGGACATTCAATTAGTAAGAAGCTACAAAGAGGCAGAAATGCTCATAGATGCTTCCATTTCCTAGACTAAGGTACCAGGTCAGACCAGATGAGATAAGCGGCACATCCCTGACCGCAGGGATGAACTTTTAACCAAAGGGATGTAAAATCCGCGCGTATTTCAAATGATTCCCCAAGAGCACACCTAAAGTCCGTCCCGCAAAGCCCCAACAACCGGTCTGTTCCTGAGGTACAAGGAAGCCAGTATAATGTCTGAGAAACCTATCAGACGGGTATTTACGGTGTGAAATGCTTAAGCCCGTGTCGTTTTAAGTTTTGGTGTTCCTTGGTAGTCAAACCGTGCTTGGAAAAGAGCCACAAGCTGAGCCACAGACAGACCTGTCCAAATTATGGGCGTAAGTCAGCTACGCGCCGTGCAGCTCACACTCCTAACTCTTCCGTGCCCGCCCAATGCTTCACCGAGCTACCGCGGGCCACAGTCCTGAATCAGGATGTCGCCAGCCAAAAATCGCAAACCAAAACTCCGCTGTACCTCAAGCACCACCCTACGTCTAGTGTATGCTGGAAGTAGTAGTCCTACACATCGCCAAGAAAGGCGGTCGGCAAACTGAAAAAGACTACAGTTCCCAGCATGCCTGAGGACGAACTCTGCCCGCCCCCCGCAAGCCAAAAAGGTCCAGCCGAAGAGGCTCTACCTTAAACCTCTCCAGCTCAAGGGTGGACCTGACTCACCCTGTAATTATGATAGTGCGTCTCCACGAGATGCTTATGGCGAGACTTGTCGTGGCCGAAGTTGGATTTCTCACAGACCAGTAAGTGCCGGGGCGCCTCTTGCAGCCTGCGCAGCGTGGCCATGTTAAGCACGAGTCCAGACGCGCCTCTCCTCCCGGCCCGCCCTCGGCCCGCCCCTTTCTGACTGCGCCCCTCCCTCTGCCACGCCCTAACCCTTCTTTCCCTCCCCCTCCCTTTTCCTTTGCTGTCAGTTCCTAGGAGCTTTGGGTAGGAGTAGGCTCTGGGAGTTTGGCGGTGTCCTTATGCTTGTAAAGAACGCAGAAGCTTCCCCTAAGGTTCTCGAGAACCTGGTACATCCATCCCACAGAGTTTCTCTAGGGAGAAACAGTGCATATGCGTGGGCAAGACTCAGAGAAGGCCTGCACCCTGTCACGTTATGAAAGGGAGGAAGATAGGACAGAGGAAAAGACCCAGTCAGGAAATTCACCTGCTACGCAGCAACACTCTTCAGACTCCTCACACGGTGTGGTTCCTAATACCCACTCGCAGGCCCCTGAGGTCTCACTGAGCCTTCCCAAATTGTGTACGAAATTGTGCGGGAAGATTATAAGGCATTTCTGCGTTTTTACTTCCAACAGGACTCCTTTGCTTTTATTATTATTTGATTTTTTTATTTCCAACATAAGTATTTGTGTGATTTCCCCCAAAGCCTCAGTTTCTTTGCTGACTTGTACTTACATGTAGCTAATCTTTAGTTAGTTTTGTTTTTTCAAGACAGGGTTTCTCTGTGTTTTGTAGACAAAGCTGGCTGAATCTGTAGACAAGGCTGGCCTCAAACTCAGCAGAGGCCCCTGATGAACAAAGTGAAGCTGTTAAAGTAAAGCCAGTTCTGAGGACACATGACACATATTCATACAGACAAGAGTCTGGAAGTTCACTGACACTTCTCTCCAAACACCCTGACAGAGGCTGCTTCGGCATTCATCCTTTTATCGCTTTTATTTTTATCCTTTTTTCTTTTTCTTCTTAGTACACTGTCAATGTTTTTCCTTTACTGCATTCTTTAAAAACATTTTTATTCCCTCTCATGTATTTGCATACATTTCACACCTCATACATATGTTTATCTTGCTGAGTTTGAGACCAGCCTTGTCTATAGATACAGCCAGCTTTGTCTACAAATTCAGTTACAGCACAGCCAGACCTACACAGAGAAACCCAGTTTTGGAAGAAAAAAAAAAAAAAAACATTGATAAAATGAAGACATATCAAAACAGTTGATGACCACCAAGCCAGCACTTACAGAAGATGCTTAAAGGAATATTGCACACTGGGGAAAAAGAATGACAGCGTTAGTCATGAGAATGCAGAAAGAATAAACCATGAGAAGAATGTCTGAGTAATGGAGAACTAGGAAGGACTCCATCATGGAAGCCAGCAATCCCTTCATCTGATGTGGAGAAAAAAGAAAAGCACAAACAGCAAATCAAGAAAACCAACCCACAGTGTTAGAGGAATTAGCTGCATGCAGGGAGTGGAACCAGCCCAAGAGAGAAATGAATGCTGCAGGCAGTAAAGCTGGGGGGACAGAGTTATCTAGACCCTTTGACACTGTAGCTCCAGAGAGCAGGCAAAGGATTTGGTATTTTCTGTAGAGGAATTTTAATTCAGAACATGGCTGTTCTGGCAAGAGATCACATCCAAAGACCTTCTAGGTCTGTGTGATCTGGCTGGAATACAAACATGCCTTTCACCCAGCATACAGAGACAAGCAGACCTGAGTTCAAGGCCAGCTTGGTATAGAGCAAGTATCAGGTAAAGAAAAGCTTAGGTCCAGGTGTGGTGGTACATGCCTTTAATCCCAAATGGTGAAGGTAAAGGCAGTTTGTAGAAGGAAGCACCTGTGTTTGAAAGTGATGTCTAATTGAGTGGCAGAAACAGTGATGAATCAGAGGAAGACTTGACAGACTAGGACACACCCAACTCTCATGAGAAGAGACGGGAAAGGGAAGCTACTTAAGGGGCAATGAGAGAAAAAGGAGGCAGTTTTACTGGGACAGTAAAAGAGAGAAAGGTTTCAGAGAAAGAACACAGGTGAAGACAGAACAAGCCAGAGAAGGAGCCAGAATATTAGAAAAGATTGTTGGAGTTAGTTTGAGCTGAAGCAGAGCAATTCAGAGGCTGAGAGAAAAGCCAGGTTGAATAAATCAGTCGGGAAAGGAGTTTGAGCAAGAACAGCTGAGTTGAACCAGCCAGATATGAGCTCAAAAAGAAGGGTAAGTTTATTCAGCAGTATGTCTCATAGGCTGAAAACATCCTAGGCCTAAGTTAGATTGTATGGAGGCTGGAAGCTTCCAGGACTAGGCCTACGTTAGCAGACAGAGGCAAGTTAGCCTCGTAAATGACAATTACTTCAGGAGAATAAAAGTACCTTTACAGTTTTCCCTGCTGGATTTCAATCATTCTTTTGCTGGATCTTTCCTCACTCTGCCCTAATTATTATTATTATTATTATTATTATTATTATTATTATTATTATTATTAGAAATAGAATGTTCACTCTGTGCCATTGTATGCAGGAAGTATGTAATTAGCTTTTTTGTTTCTTAGGGGGTTACAGTTAAGAGATTGCCTTGAGTCTCAGAAGAGACTCTGGAGTTTTGAACCTGTTGAGACTGATACCGACAGTGCTGAAGGTGGGATAAGCACATTTTACACCACGAGTCTCTGGGGACCAGGAGCAGAAAGGGCAGTTTGAATGAGAAATGCCCCCATAGGCTCCTGTGTCTGAGCATTTGGTCCCCAGCTGGTGGGGCTGTTTGGGAAGCTTGTGGAAACTCTAGGAGGTAGAGCCTTGCTGGTAAGTGTTTACCACAGCACCAGAAAAGTGACTAATACAGACCTTAAAGTACAACCCCAAAGTCTGAAACTGCTACAGAAACACAGCAGATGGCGTCAAGATGTAGACACAGGCCAGGACTTCTGGAAAGGGTTCCTACAGCAAAGGAATGATCTTAAATATTGAATCAGACTACAGAAAATTAAAAACTTCTGCACAGCAAATGAAATAATCTGCACAGTGAAGGCACCGCTTGCAGAATTGGAGGAAAGCTTTACCAAATATATATATCAGGCAGGGGAATTAGTATCTAGAACTTATAAAGAACTTTAAAAATTAAATACCAAAAACATCCAGTGTATAAGTGTACAGGTGAATCAAGCTGAGTGCGGTTACACTCGCCTGTAATCCCAGCACTCAGGGAGGCAGAGACAGGTGGATCTCTGTGAGTTCAAGGCCAGCCTCATCTACAAAGCGAGTCCAGGACAGCCAAGGCTACACAGAGAAGCCCTGTCTTGAAAAAAAAAAAAAAAAAAGAATCAGACAGTTTTCAAAAAGAAAAGATACAGATTACCAATAAATATATGGAATAGTACTCTACAACCTTCACCATTAGAGAAATTCAAATAATAATAATAATAAACTACATTGTGATTCCAGCTCCTATCAATCAAAAAACTTGTCATCAAGAAAACAAAGAACAAAGGCTGGTTCGGGGAAAGGGACCTTATACACTGCTGTTGGAGATGACAATTAGTGTAGCCACTGTAGAAATGTGTATGGAGGTTCTTCAAAACAAAACAAAACAAAACAAAAAAAACAAAACTGCAAATACAAGTACACTATGAACCAGCTGTACCACTCCTGGGTGTGCAGGGATGAAGAGTTCTAATCTAATGTGTCACAGATACTTGGATATTTATGTTTAATGCTGTCCTATTCACAGCAACTAAGACATGGAACCTGTTTAGATGCCCATCAATATGAATGCATGAAGAAAATGTGCTGGGTGTGATGGCATTGCAGGGGAGGGACAGAGGCAGGAGGTTTGCTGAGAGTATGAGGCCATCCTAGTTTAGCTAGGAAGGAGCATGCCTGCCTGGATTATGGGGTGTGAGACCCTGGCCCCAAAAAACAAAAGCATAGGAAAGAAAACATGGCATGGGTACACAATGGGATTTTGTTTTTTAGCTTGAAATTTCCAGGAGAATGGATGGAACTGGAGATCACTAGTTTAAGTGAAATAACTCAGAAAAACCGCATGATTTCTCTTACTCATGGAATCAAGATTTAAACCTGTGTATAAAGGTTGTGAAACCAGAAAGAGAACCACAAGAGTTAAGGAGATCCTGAGGTGGGGATGGGGATAAGAGGAAATAGAATACATGGGATGTCAATGCAGAAGGAGGAGACTAAGGGGAGGGCACAATAGTGGCAACAGCAACAAAACTCAGAAAACACACACACACACACACACACAAACGGGACCAACAAGGAGGACAGTGGGCAGTGAGGTGGGGCACTCACGGAAGGAAGGAATGAAAACAGAGTGTAATGACAAATGCTATAAAAATGCCATAATGGAACCCATTATTTTAGAACTAAAAAAGTAAACATGACAATAATCAGGCACAATGACACACGTCTATATTCCCAGCATTTGGTAGGCTGAGGTAGGGGGATTACTGTGAATTCAGGGTCATCCTGGGCTACATAGTTCCAGCTCAGTTGGGCTACAGAGTAAAATGCTGTCTTGTAATGCCCAAAGTTAACCTGTAAGTCCCTTCTGTCCAGAGACCAGGTAACTTTTTGGAATGCTGGGAGTTGCAGTTCTTGGAAAATAACAAAGCCCCATGGGAAGTACAGTGGCCCATAAATTTGTCTTTATAAACCCCATCAACATGTGGCTCTAGGCCATTCTCAGCCACAACGGAATTGGAAGATAGTCAACTCCTGGAAAGTACTAAAAGTACTCTTTTAAATAAGTTAGTATTGGGTCAAAGTTAAAATCCCAAACACAAAATCATAATGTGTGAATATACTTATTGAGAACTATATCCATAGATGTGTGGTGTGTGTCAAAGTTCTCTGACTCAGAAGCACCTAAAGTGACGGGTTATGCTAATTAGACCCCATCACGGCCTAGGGATCATTTAACACCATGTTATTACACATAGGCCCGGCAGTGCAGGGGAATGGAATTGCGGCAGACAGCCCTGTGAGATCAGAGGCTGCCTCCCTCTGAGCCTGAACACCACGTCACACACCTTCTTGGCAACAGACTCCAGACTCCCTGCTACAGATCACCTTCAGGAAGACAGGAGCCCAACTGCCCTCCCGCAGCAGTGGCCCAGGCCTGACAGCTGCAGTGCAAACGTTCCCTGCTGTGACCTGGGTGTCCTTCGTTCCCTCCCCTTTGTTCCCATGACGGAAGTCATCCTAGTGTGACCGTGTTAAGATGAGGGCCTTTGGGAAATGGGAAGTGGGATTCATATCCTTCCACCATGTGTGTGAGGACACAGAAAACACCATGAATTAGAAAGACTTCACCAGACACTGCACCTTCAACTTGTTGGCCTTCAGAACCATAAGAAATTAGTTTCTGTTGTTTGCAAGGTACTCACTCTGTGGTGTTCCATTATAACCCAAATGAGGATGGGCCAGGGAGATGACTGATGACTTGAAATTGATCTCTAGATCCCACAGTGGAGAGAACTGACTCCCAAAAGCTGTCCTCTAACTTTCATATTCATTCCATGACATGTGCGCATCCATGTATTCTCTCTTACACACAATAGCAAATAAAATTTGAAAAAAAAGAAAGATGAATAACTTGTAAGCAATCTGTTAGCAATAATTAACAATTTTAGTGATATTAATTAATAAAAACATGATGTCAGTTAAATGGGTTTTTTTTAAGGCCTCAGGTGAATTGTTCTTTTGGGCAGGGAGGCAAAAGGCTAGATTTGGCAGAGACCATTTCTGAAGACTTCAAAACTTGTTCCAAAGTTGTATTTATTAGGCAGGTGACAGATTTGTTTCTACCATACAAATTTCACATACACAAAGTTTTGTATGTCTAAAATGGTTCATATTTTTAAATGTTAAAGGTGATGGGAGATGGCTTACTTCTTCCTTTGAAGTATGAAGTTAGTGGTTTTTAGTATAGTCACAAACATGCAGCTCACACTGTTGTAACCTTGAGTACATTTTTGGTACCTCAATAGGGGTCCACACCCTCTAGCCATCCCCACCACCCACTTCCCCAGCAGTAACCACCCACTCATGTCTTTTCTGGACTTTTCACATACCAGAAGGCACATAGCACAGGGATTCTTGTGACTTCTTCACATAGCCCTGTCTTCAAGGTTGTCAGCATCCCGTGGCACCTGTCAATACTTTACCTTTTTTTTAAATGGCTGCTACAATATATTTTTTTTTGCAAAGGAGGTGAGAAAGACAAAGCTTGCTACCAAGATCCTAAAGGGACTTCCATTACCTCCCAAACTGGGGGTGATAAACTGCAGGGTGGATTTTTGGTTTCCAGTGACTTTGAATGTGGCAGAGAGTGGGAAAATACCTATTTTTACCATGGGAAGGGAGACCAAAAAAAATGACTGAAGAGCTACAGACAAGGATAGAGGGAGGGCAGCTGGTGTTGCCAATTGAGCAGGGAAAGGCAGCCAGGTAGGGGCAAGAATAGCTGGGGTGCAGGCTTGAGGGGAAGGATGGGATGGAAAAAGAGCAGAGACGGGGAGGAGTCAAAGACTGCATCTCAGGGAGGAAGTCAGTGGACAGTGCGCCTGCCAATGCTTGCAAGCCCTTGCTCCAGTGTATAGCTTTAGGAGGAAGCTCTGGTCTTTCATGTCCACTAGAAGGATTCATTTTGTTTTAACCAGCAACCTCTCCCTTAGGAGCGCACTGTGGGACAGATACCCTGCAAAGCACCAACATGTAATATCACTCTGTCTCTGCTTTGGAGGGCTTACCACCTCATGAGAACAGTATTTGTCATTTTTTCTCCATCTCTCTCCAGTTCCAGGAAGTATAGTCTGTAAAGAGTGGGCAAATTACAGTCATTGTTGATGAATAATTGAAGACATGAAGCATTTTATATTCAGATTTCTTTCACAAAAACTCAGTATCTGAATGGGCTAATTTCAGTTTTGCTGCATGGAAAAGTTTTAGGGAGTGCAGAATTATGGAATCTCTTAACTGCTAAGCGCCACGCTTAGAAATGGCTAAGATGGTAAACTTCTGCATTAGATGCATTTTGTTATAAATGGAAAAAATTAAGTGCAATATCAGAGATGCTGTTGTTTTTTTTAGAGTTAACAATACAAACCAAAAAGAAAATGAAAAGCTAGTTTCCTAATATTGGTTTTCACACTGATGTCTGTGGCAGGTGTATTGTTTGGGGGCTTTGGGTCCTTTATTCCTCTTGAGTTCAGTCATATTCTGGAGCAGCGATAAAAGCATTCCAATATTAGAACCGAGCCTCAACTCCCTGAAAATGTTTCTTACTGGAGAAGTGAAGCAGGAAGTTCCCTGGAGTAAGCTAACTTTGGCCATCATGCTTGCTCTCCCGAAAGCATATGATTTGTTTAGTGTGCCGTGGAGTTTTGCCCCTTTGTAGCACCAGCCCCAGTCTGTTCTGAATTCAGCACAGTCCCCCTCAGTGATACATGAGTATAACCTAAGACCCAGTGTGGACCAAGTGTGCTGGGACCTTGCAGAATTGTTGAGAATTATGCCTGATTTTAGTTATGGATGTGCGTGTGACCATAATGTATAAATTCACTCCAGCCTGAGTTCACCGATTTCTTTCTCTCTGTTGTGGTCTGAAATTGGTATTTCGGAAGTGAGAAAACAAAAACAGTGATAGGCCAGGGAAAGAAAAATCCTGCGGGCCTTGAGTGCTGCAGATATAATGTTGGCCTTTTCTCTGATGAAGGGGAAGAGAATCTATGGAAAAGAAAAATACAGAGACCTGCTGACAAACCTTGAAGCGTGTGGTAAATTAACTGTGTTGGACTTGATACTCATTGGATCTCACATGTTTATAAGGCAGCATTTACTATGGTCATGAGGCCATTATATAGCTTATTGATTTAGTTGTGCAATATGTTTTAATGTAAGACACATGATTTTATTTTCTACAAATCAGCCTAATTTCTATGTTGGCCTTTCTTCCTGATGATAACAACAGAAAAGCGATTCTAGCCAATGAGATTTTCTCTCCCTGTGTCCCAATTTTTATCACAGTGTTAGACACAAACAGTGCAGGTTCTCAGGCACATACTGATGTCATCTACTCACATTGGCCTGTGGTTACCAGTCTGGCTTGTCTGGTTTGGCTCATTAGGAATTCTGATTGAATGGTTAGGTCTGGGTGTTCTGACAATAGCTGTCTCACACTGGAGAGACCAGCAGCTTGTAGTTGCTCAGTGCATGAGGCTGAATGTCTCAGCAATTCCAGTCTAGTGGTGAGGGAGAGTTGTTGGTCTTTGGTCTACATGGGAAGCCTGAAGAAGTTGGTTCTACTATCAGCAAAAGAATGCAGGAATGGTAGCCACAGGATAGATGAACTTGCCAACCAGAGTGAGGGCAAGCAGGCAAAATGAAAAGCTTCTTCCATCTCCTTTTTATCTGGGTTGCCACAGGAAGGTGATCTGAAGGCCTCTGACCAGCCCCCATTTCAGGGAGATTACCTGTCCATCACTTCCATCTTTCTTTCGGCCCACAGGGAAGAAACAGTATCTCTGAGAACTGAGTAGAAGGCTCCAAAGGTGGTCCATTCCCTCCCTCTTGCTTTAGGTCATTGGGAAAAGAAAATGGATCACAGCCAGCAGCAAGGGAATTTTGATGTGGAGGGAACAGATGAAAAACTAACTTTGCAGTTTGGCCTTGGAGCCCACCTGGTTAGAGTAAGGTTGTCTGTTTCCTCATATAAGGTACTGTGTAGTTGGAACTCCAATCCCATACACTAATGTCTGCATGCAAATCCAATTGCAAGAAGTTGGACATTAGCTAAGAAAAGGAAATCAGTAGCTGTAGGGTAGTTACTGCTTGCTGGGCGGCCTGTAACCAATTTGCCATCAAATACTGGGATCCCATTATGCATGTATTAGTTAGTTATCACTGCATAACAAACTAGTTTGAAATTTACTTAGCTTGTGGTTGACCTGGTGAGCCATTTAAGTGGAAGCTTGGCTGGGCCATTCTTTGTGTGTATGTGTATGTACATGTGCATGTATCTATATATCTAGTCAACTGCTGACTGTTCTGGGGAACCTTGATTCTCCTCCCCAGGATAGCTCACCCTCCAGCAGGCTAGAGTGGGTTTGTTCCCATGGAGATGGCAAGGCTCTGGAAATAAAAACAAGGAGCATGTAAGACCTCTTCTCACAGTCGTGTCTACTTTATTCTCTTGTCCAGAAGAGGCTCAGCTCATATCCAATACGTGAGAAATATGCCACCCAGCAATGGGAACAACTGTAAAACTACATCATACCTACTGGCACAGGCACAGGTGAGGAAGGAGAAGCACTGTTTTGAGATTTGATATCACCAAGCATCTTTGGTAGATAAGGCTTAAATAATATTCTAAATGAAGCCTGAAGCTTCACAGCTACTAAGCAACTGAGCCGACACTCAGTACTGTCAGATGTGCCTGACTCCAGAGCCTGAAGCTCTGCACCCAACCACGCTGCTAATGCATAATCCCATGCAGGTCTGGAGAGAGCTACTTCTGTAAGAGAAGCACCATGTCCTCCCCACCACTGGGATAAGCTCGCCAAGAGAAAGCTGATGTGTCTTGCAAGGACTTGGAATCATTTAAGGAAATAGCTGAGGTCTAAGTTTAGGAATCGATGACCAAGAGATGTATTTTTCACTTCTAATCATAGGATAAATTTGAAAACACATATAATGCGTTCCACGTGTTTGTAAATTCCTTTCATCTCTTTTGGTATTTGTAGGCCATTTATGATTTTCGTCACACGCTAAATCAAATGGTGCCCAAAACAACCTCAGAGTTTGAAAGCAGGTCACAAAAATAGAACCACTGAGAAGACATCTCCTCCTGCTGCAGTTTAGCCCAATGGCTGAGGGTGACTTGAATGAACCTTTGGTTTAACGGGGCAAAACTGTTTCCCAAGACCCCAAGTTGAGAGGCTGCCATGGGGCAAATCCCTTAAGCACCCATGGAAAAGACTTGTAGGCAACATATCCTTAACCATGAGTTGGAGCTTCTCACTGAAGACTGTTCCTTACAAAGACCCAAGATCTTTGAAAGCTGCCAAAGTTCAAGAAAGGATGAACCAATTAAATCAGGATCCCTGGAGTGGGCGCCAGGCCTCAGTGCTCTTTAAGGTTCTCCAGTGATTGCACTGTCAGCCAAGACAGAAAACCACCACTTGAAAACAATTTGTCTTAGTGAATTACTTATAAATTTGTTTTCAAATGAATAGAACACATCTGCTATTAAGCTGTAGTCTTTCTGTCTTGCCTATAGTATTCACTTGGTGACTTTGCTGCTTATTTTGTTCCTGATTCCTCCAGGCCCACACATTTGAGAGCTTATGTGTGCAGGACACTGATTCGTACTGTGACCTATGAGCAGTTATACCATGAGTAGTTGCCTTCCTCTGCATCCTGGCAAGGCTGCACCCCTCAGGGGGAGGTGATCAAAGAGCCAGCCACCAACCTCATGTCAGAGACAGCTCCTGTACCCCTTACTAGGGAACCCACTTGGAAACTGAGTAGCCAATGGTCTTCCTTTGAACAGGAGGTCTAGGTCCTCTTCTGCCAATTGGAAGGAAGACACTCGTCTAGTATTTAAAACTTTCATTGGAATATAGTGTATGTTAATCTTCGTTGTCAACTTGGTGGGATTTAGGGTCACCTAGGAGACACATGTCTGAGAGCAATACTAGAGAGATGTGACTGAGATGAGAAGACCTGATGGTTGGTGGCACCATCCAGGGCTGGGATCCTGAACTGAATAAAAAGGACAAAGCAAATGGAGGACCAGTGCTCATCACTCTCTGCTTCCTGACTGTGGATGCAGTGTGACCATCTGCCTCACACTCCTACCACTTTATATGGTGGACTGAATCCATGTGAACCAGAATAAACCCACCTGTATGTTGCTTTTGTTCAGTAGTTGTCATAGCGTCAGGAAAACTAATGAACACAGATACACACAGTACATGTACAAAGTATTCTATAAAACTTGGTGAATTACTACAAAGTGCATATAGTGATAGAAGTTAGAATATAGAAAATAAGTTCTTTTGGCAGCCATTTTCTCCCTTCTCTCAAAGATAACAGGTTTTCCCCCCTCAAAATTATATTATTTATGTGTGTGGGGGGAGCAGGTATGTTTTACTGTCAACAAGTATGTTGAGAAAAAAAATCATGAAAATAATCTCATTCACAATTGACTCAAAAATAATAAAATATCTTGGAATTAATCTACCCAAAGAAATGAAAAACCTTTAAAAATATTTTAAAACCTCCAAGGAAAAATCTGAAGAAGATTCTAGGAAGTAGAAAGACTTTCCATGCTCACGGATTGGAAGAATTGCTAATGCTGGTGATAAGCCCAACTTGCTTCATCTGACTCATTCTGAAATTATTTCTACCAAGCTATGTCAACATCCAGGCTCCACCTGGGGAGTCTATGACAAGAACTCTAGCTGTACCTAGCAGTTTTGGTATGTATCCTGTACTTGTAGTATGTTGTGGAACTTTGTCCTCCAGGCAGGACACAGCACTTATCATCTTGAAATCAGAGAACCTGTTATCACTCACAGATCAGGCCTATTAATATTCCTTTGAAGGAGTGGAATAGGTTTCTATTCCTGAAATAAAGACCATGACCAAAAGTCTTGAGGAGAAAAGGGTTTATCTCATCTCAGAACTCTCAGATCACACTCCATCATTGAGAATCAGTGCAGGAACTTGAAAGAGGAATCTAGAGGTAGGAGCTGATGCAGAGGCCATGGAGAGATGCTGCTTACTGGCTTGCTTTCCATAGCTTGCTCAGTCTGTTTTCTTATAGTTCCTAGGACCGTCAGCCCAGGGATGGCACCACACACAGTGAGCTGGACTCTGCTACATCAGTCATCAACAATAATTGTGGACATTCCCACAAGCCAATTTGATGAGGGTATTTTCTGAGGTTTCCTCTTCTCAAATAACTTTAGATATTTGTCAAGTTGACATAAAACTAGTAAGCACAGACCCTCACCTGAGACTCCAGCTGTAGAAGGAATCTCTTGTGTCTGTATGGAAGCATCACCTGTCAATAAAAAGCCAAGAGCCCATAGCTGTGGCAGGAAATAGGAGGTGGGACATCTGCCAGACAGAAAGGATTCTGGAATAGAGCCAGACACGGAGAGTCACTCAGGAAGATGTAAAAAGGACAGATACATGGTACCTCAGCAGAGGTAACCAGCCATGTGGCAAAATGTAGATTAGTTATAATGGGTTATTTTATGTTATGAACTAGGTAAAGGGGAGCCTAGCTATATGGCCTAGGTATTTGTAAATATATTTTGAGTCTCGGGAGTCATTGTTCTGGGAACTTGGGGCTGGGAGGAAAAACCACTGAAACACACAGCCACTCCCTCCCCTTGTTCCTCTCATCTCCAAGTAATGCTATAATGCTGCCCCAGTGGCACACAGTCTCAGGAGTGCTGGAGAACATGAGAGGTGGAAGGTTAGCTGAAGGGTAGATTCCATCTACGCAGCTATCGGAAGATTGTCATTGGGGTTTAGGTGAACTCTGGTGATGCAGATGTTTGGCAACTATCTACAATCTTTTAAGCAACCCCTTATGTAAGCTCCCACAATTAAGCACAGTGTACCCATTAGTCCACCAACTGAACTTGGGTGAAATTGTTTCCTTGTCTGCTATCAGTACCCTATCTTGGGCAAATATGCACATGTTCATATCTCCCCAGCAAAAGCCACACAAAGCAGTCACACCCTTACCTGACCACGAATAACACTTGCAGAGAGGACACTGTACATCACAATTGATCAACCTGCTTCTCTGAGAGCACCTACTGGGTCTCTAGAACGGAAAATAGCTCCAATCATGTATTTGTAGAGGGAGGGGAGGGGACAAGGCTGCTGCCCTGGGAACTGAGAACATAAACAAAGATGGTAGGCAGTGAGGAGGAGTAGGAGGAGAGGAGAAGAGGGAGGAGAAGGAAAAGGAGGAGGAGGAACAACTTCAGGCCCATCTAGCCTGTCCCTGCTGGAGCCAGTGATGGCAGAAGAGAATCCACTTCTGTATAAGAATATATGCAGAAGGGTTCTGCTGAGTTGCACAATGGCCACAGCAAAATTTAAGGATGGGCTTCAGGAAAATGCTTTGGGTCTTTTCTGAACAAAAGTCAGGAACTATGCTCCAGAGTCTATGTGGACCCAGGAACTCCCTGGATTGGTTAGGGTTTTATTGTTATGAAAAGACAGCATGACCGCAGCAACTCTTATAAAGGACAATATTTAATTGGGGCTGGCTTACAGTTTCAGCAGTTTAGTCCATTATCATCACCGTGGTAAGCCTGGCAGTGTCCAATCAGACATGGTGCTGGAGAAGCAGCTGAGAGTTCTACGTCTTGATCCATAGGCAGCAAGGAGGAGACTGTGTGCCACACTGGGTGGAGCTTGAGCATATATAGCACCAAAGGCTCGCCTCCACAGTGACACACTTCTAACATGTCCACACCGCCTCCAATAATGCCACAACTCCTAATAGTACCACACCCTATGGCCAAGCATTTAAACACACGACTCCATGGGGGCCATACCTATTCAAACCATCACAGTCACTATCACAGAACTCTGGGAAAAGCTAAGCCCAGACTCCAGATGGTTACACATCAGAGGAAAAGAATAAGATGTCCACAGATGGTCCAGGGAAATAGATGCTCCTGCGTTAAAGAGCATGGATCAATGTCCTGTGGGCTTGGTGTTAGGGTGCTGTAGGAAACAGGAAACTCTCACAATGGAAAACTTATGCAAGCTTCAAATTGTCATAAATCTTATTCCTGTGAACATTCCCACCAACAATTTATGAGAAGGCACTTTCCTAGTTTTACCTGACATGAAAAATTGTGAGACTTTCCCGTTTTTCATGATCTGCTGCTAGTTGAATCTATGCTTTTAATTTTTCTTTTATTATTAGTGATGTTTGAAATATTTTTATGTTTTCCTATACTTTTATATTTCTTTTTTAAAACTACCTTTGAGGGAAGGAGAGATGGCTCAGTGGTTAGGAGGGCATACCACCCTTACAGAGACCCAAGTTCAGTTCCCAGTACCCCTATAAGTTAGTTCACAACCACCTGTAACTCCAGCTCCCAGGGATCTGGTACTTCTGGCCTCCATTGGCACCTGCGCTCATGTGGACACACAGGTGTGTTATTTTTTTTTTATCAGTTTATTCACCACACATGCTGCCAATGTTCGGTCATTTGCATTTGATCATTCTTTATGGCGCTTCATAACTTAGCACAATCATTTTAAGATTCTCCTCATAAAGCATAGTTTGTGGCACTTTCACAAACAAACGGACCATTTTGTTCATGCTTAGAATGATAAGATCCACATTGTAGTGCTGGCACCTGCTGAGGGCCCTGTTGTGTGTGCTGCTGGAAGAGCCTGCTCTGCTCTGAACCAGCACAGATGCTCGAGGTTCCTGCTGTAGTAGCTGAGTGATCCGTGGAACTCCTTCAGTGAGAAGGCTGTACACAGCTGAAATAGACCCTATGGAGGTGGCAGAGGCCCAACCCGAGCTCAGCAGCGACGGCCATGCCAGGCAGTTCCCGGTACTGGATGGTGGAGAAAGGGTGGGATGTACTGAGCACCGGGCAACAAAATTAATAATGTATCACTCTGGCAATTTCCTTGACTCTGCTGTTCAGGCTGGAAGTGGAATTACTTTCAGAGCTCTGGTGTGCAGAATGCCAGCAGTTCCCCTGCCTTCCCACTCAGGAGAAGGAAACTCATTTGAAAAGCATCCACCAGGGCTGCCGGCTTGGAAGGGAATGCCATATTCAAAAGGAACTACTGCACTGTGGATTTGTGGAGGAGCCAAGAGACATTAAATTTCCCTTTAAAACTAAAACGATCAACCAAAACTAACGAGGAATTTTGAACAGGGAAACTTACTTTTTTATAAATGCCCAAAATGTGCAACTCTGAGGTACATAGGAAGTGCAAGGAGCAGATGTTGGCTGTGGCTGCTAGCAAATGCCTACCACTGGAAGGTGGCCTGTCTCTCAAGACAATCTTAGCCTGAAAGGTAACCAAGGAGGCATATGAGCTAATCTTGGCAGAGGGCCATGTGACACGGTAACCGCCTGGAAGACTGTCATATCATAGGCTGGAAGGACATAATATCTCAGGCTGTTAGCCAAGCTGGAAAGGCCAAAGGAATTCAGTGTTTTGAATTGTGGGAACAAACAAACAGATTTTCTCACAGACTCTTTAGGTTTTTGGATATGTGCTCTCCCCATTCTGGTAAATGAAAACACATTTTACAAAATGGCAGAACTGCCCCTTCACCATGTTCAGAGCCCTAGAAGGCAGCAGAGAAGGAATTGAGAAAGAGGCCTGGGAAATAGCTCTGCCCTGAGTTCAACTTCTCAGCATCCAAGTGAAAAGCCAGCTATGCCTGCTGCAATTATGGAATGCATGTTATGGGGATGACTTTTGGTTTGGATTTGAGGCCTACTCCTCAAGAGAGAATTCGTCCCTGGTACTGTAAACCTAGTCAAATGCCCATGGCTGCGGTGGTCAGAGGGTACTGCTGTTGTCTTGCTGTCAAACTGCCATCTAAATCTGTGTTTCTGCCGCCTCAGCCTTGGTTCTCTCTGCAGGGTCAGCGGTGAGTGCTGGCTTAGGACTGGTCAAAGCATTGAGAATAAATAGCTTTTGAGTGCTCCGCTCTAAAGGGAATATCTGTATTAGTCCCCACCTAGGCTCAAGCAGTATCAGGAAAAGAGGACCAAAAGAATGTAAGAGCTGGAGGATGGGGAAAAGCGCTGTCTCTTGGGCATGAGATGGTTGTGACACTGTGACGTCACAGCTGCCGGAGTCACCTGCACAAAACCATCAGTCAGCATTCCAGCAGGCAGTACCGACTGCACTCTGGGTTAAAAGATAAAAAAGGCAAGGGCCTGAGGTGAGTGTGAGGGGTGTACATGGAGCGGTGTTAGAGGAGTGGGAAGGGAAAGTGGGGTGGATGAGCAAGATACATTGTTGACATATATTAAATTAACAAAGGTAAGAGTTACTCTCTAAAAAAATGGTCTGGTGTGGTGGTGCACACCTGTAATCCCAGCACTCAGGGAGGCAGAGGCAGATCGCTTTGAGTTCAAGGTTAGCCTGGTTTACAAAGCAAGTCCAGAACAGCCAAGGCTACGCAGAGAAAAGCTGTCTTGAAGGGGGTAAAATAAAGCCAGATGTTGCTGTACATGCTTGTAACCCCAGAATTCAGGGGCAGGGACAGACAGGTCCTGGGAGCTCAGCGGCTATCCTGGCCGAAGTGGCAAGCTTCATGTTCAGTGAGAGATCCTGACTCAAGGGACTATGGTGGCGAGAAATAGAGAAATATACCCCATGTCCTCCTCTGGCCTCTGGATGCACCCATGTACACAGACACAGGTACACAGACACACACACCAGACACAACACAGACCACAGAAAAATATTTTGTAAGAACTGAGAAAGGAAAGGGGTGGAAGAGGTGAGAGGGCCCATGCATCCATTTAATAGAAGAAAGGATTTTTTTTTTTCCAGGAGAGGTTGTATTTTATTTTATTTTATTTTATTTTTTTACTTTTTATTAATTACACTTTATTCACTTTGTATCCCCCCATAAGCCCCTCCCTCCTCTCCTCCCAATCCCACCTTCCCTCTCCCTTCTTCATGCATGCCCCTCCCCAAGTCCACTGATAGGGGAGGTCCCCCTCTCCTTCCTTCTGATCTTAGTCTATCAGATCACATCAGGAGTGGCTGCATTGTCATCTTCTGTGACCTGGCAAGGCTGCTCCCCCCTCAGGGGGAAGTGATCAAAGAGCAGGCCAATCAGTTTATGTCAGAAGCAGTCCCTCTTCCCATTACTATGGGACGCACTTGGACACTAAACTGCCATGGGCTACATCTGTGCAGGGGTTCTAGGTTATCTCCATGCCTGGTACTTGGTTGGAGTATGAGTCTCTGGGAAGATCCCTGTGTTCAAATTTTCTGGTTCTGTTACTCTCCTTGTGGAGTTCCTGTGCTCTCCAGATCTTACTATTTCCCACTTCTTACATAAGATTCCATGCACTCTGCCCAACAGTTGGCCATAAGTCTCAGCGTTTGCATTGATAGTCTGCAGGGAGGAGCCTTTCAGAGGCCCTCTGTGGCAGGTTCCTAACTTGTTTCCTGTTTTCTTCTTCTTCTGGTGTCCATCCTCTTTGCCTTTCGGGATGGGGATTGAGCATTTTAGTCAGGGTCCTCTCTCTTGATTAGTTTTTTTAGATGTACAGATTTTAGTAGGTTTATCCTATGTTATATGTCTGTATGAGTGAGTATATACCATGTGTGTCTTTCTGCTTCTGGGACAGATCACTCAGGATGATCCTTTCCAGATCCCACCATTTACCTGCAAATTTCATGATTTCCTTATTTTTCATTGCTGAGTAATACTCCATTGTATAGATGTACCACAATTTCTGCATCCATTCTTCAGTTGAGGGGCATCTGGGCTGTTTCCAGCTTCTGGCTATTACAAATAAAGCTGCTACAAACATGGTTGAGCAAATGTCCTTATTGTGTACTTGAGCCTCTTTTGGATATATGCCTAGGAGCAGTATGGCTGGATCTTGAGGAAGCGCTATTCCTAGTTGTCTGAGAAAGCACCAGATTGATTTCCAGAGTGGTTGTACAAGTTTACATTCCCACCAGCAGTGGAGGAAGGTTCTCTTTTCTCCACAGCCTCTCCAGCATGTGTTGTCTCTTGAGTTTTTGATCTTAGCCATTCTGATGGGTGTAAGGTGAAATCTTACGGTCGTTTTGATTTGCATTTCCCTGATGGCTAATGAGGTTGCGCATTTCTTTAAGTATTTCTCTGCCATTTGATATTCCTCTACAGAGAGTTCTCTGTTTAGCTCTGTTCTCCATTTTTTAATTGGATTACTTGGTTTGCTCCTTTTCAGCTTCTTTAGTTCTTTATATATACTGGATATTAGCCCTTTGTCAGATAGGGGGTTGGTGAAGATTCTTTCCCAGTCTGTAGGCTGTCGTTTTGTTTTGATGACGCTGTCCTTCGCTTTACAGAAGCTTTTCAGTTTCATGAGGTCCCATTTATTGATTGTTGCTCTTAGAGCCTGTGCTGTTGGTGATCTGTCTAGAAAATTGTCTCCTGTACCAATGAGTTCTAGGGTCTTCCCCACTTTTAGAAGAAAGGAATTTTAACAAGCATTTGATAGAAAATCACAGACTCTACCCTGAAGAAGTCACTAAAAGAGCAACGATTGGCAGGCTAGGGAAACAAAGGTGGCCTAAGCAATAAAGTGATCAGGAGAGAGAAAAGCAGTCTCAGAAATGTTGTCACGTGGTTCCACTCAGGCGAAGGCTGTGACTCACCTCCGCCTCAATATATAAGGAGAAGAATGGCCAAAGATGCGTATGTATCCACATGCAAGTAAACACACATGCCAAAAGAGGCAAGAAAATACTTCTTATATACGTTATAGGCACAACCAGTTGTAACATGTCCTTAGTCAAAAGATCAACCACAGTTCTGTGTTACTTAACAACAAGGGTCATTCTGGAAAACACATCTCTATGTCATCACTGTGGGGGCACTGTAAAGCACGCCTCGGAGGATATAGCATGTATGAGGTCCTAAAGCCAGATTCTGGCTTGGAAATATTGAAGATCAGTTTAAACTGTGCTTGGTTCAGACACACTACAGTGTGCAGACCCTGCTACCTGGCCTGAGCAATGGCACCAAGTCTCTGGTAGACATGTAGTCTCTGATGTCAAAGCTTCAGGAAGGACTTGATTCAGAGTGCCACACAGGAGGGTGATGGCTGGCAGAGTGGCCTCCCAGAGGTACCCTCAGGAAGACCATGGGGAGGTTTGCTTTTAAATGTGCTTTGCAGTTTTTGAGGAACTAATCTATCACACGGCCCTCCGTGGTAGCTGTACTGTTTTATGTTACCATCATCAGCGAATAAGGGCTCATTTATTCACATTGTTCCCAACATCCCTCACTTGCCCTGTGTGTGTGTGTGTGTGTGTGTGTGTGTGTGTGTGTGTGTGTGCACCCACCCTCCGTATAGGTGTGGGTGGGATAGAATTGTGGCTTTGATTTGCATTTTCTTCACGATTAGCATTGTTGAGTATGTTTTCATAGGTTTATTGGCCACTTCTGTATCCTCTGTGGAGAAAGTCTTCTTAGAGTTTTCTGCTCCTTTTTGAATCATGCTGTTTGGGTTGGCTGCTGTCTATTCATTTTGGGGATCAAATCCAATGCATCAAGTGCTCCACCACTGAGCCACACCCAGTAAAGGATAATAATTGTACTGGCTACATAATTCCAGTATAGAGAATATTTTTGTTTCCCTTCTTCTGTTTTTGAGACAGGGTTTCTCTGGCTGGCCTGGAAATTGTTGTGCACAGCAAGCTGGCTTCCAATTCACAAAAATATGTCTGACTCGGTCTTCAGTGCTGTGATTAAAGGCATGCGCCAACACAAAGAGTTCTGCTTTTTTTTTTTTCTTTGCTTGTTTGCATGGTATCTGGAGAGAAATCTTATGTAATTCTTTTTTTTTTTTAATCTATGTGATGTTTCACAATTTCATATGTACAGAGTGTGTTTTCATCCTATTCCCCACTTTATTGTCATCTCTTAATCCTCTCCCAACGCACCCCTGCTTCCTTTCCAGCAAGTCTCCCTCCTGTTGTGATGTCAGTTTTCATGTCTGGATCCTACTGCTTCCTCATACAGCCTGGGGTCATCTGCTGAGGGGCGCACTTCCTACAGCAGACTGGGCTTTCTCATCAATAGTTAACCAACAAAATCTCCCATAGACATGGCCCAAATGTCATTCTGATGGAGGCAAGTCTTCAGCTTAGGTTTCCTCTTCCAAAACTGTGCCAAGTTGACAAAAACTGACTCATATAGTTTCAGTCTGGCTTTTTCATGTATCTTTAGTTTGAGTTAACACTTTTCTGTACCCTTTCCCTTCCTTACTCCTCCATCTCTATCCGTACTTAGACCTTTCAACTCCAATATTCCTCCTGGTTTCATATCATGTGTTTTAATATCCTCGTCTCCCAATGTTCCTTTCACCACCACCACCCCCCTTTTAATGGCTCCTTTCTAGCTTCCTGGACAATACACACACTCCAATATTTGTTTTTCTGGGCCTGGTTTACCTCATTTAGCATAATATTTTCCAGTCTTCTACATTTCCAGTAAACATAATAATCTCACTTTTAACAGCTGAATAAAATTACCTTGTGTCTATGTACCACATTGTCATCTTCCATTATCAATTGATGTGCATCTGTGAGGATTCCATTTCTAACTGTTGTGAACAGAGAAGCAATGAGCATGGATGTGAAAGTACCTGTGTAGTAGGATATGGAGTCCTTTGGGTGTATGCACAGAACGGTAGAGCCTGATCACATGATAGTTCTATGGTTAGCTCTTTGAAAAAAACACCTCCAGGCTGATTTCTATAGTAGCTGCACCAGTTTTCACTCCATCTTCAGTGGATAAGAGCTCCCCTTCCCCCACCCCTCACCAGAATTTGTCATTATTATTTATTTTGCTGATGTAATTCTTACCCTTGTTCCTCCACAGTAAGGTTAAGAAAGCTGGGGTGGGGTGGAGGTTAGGAGGGAGATTTTCTTTCAGTCTCCTGGTTTCTTCCTGGATCCTTTCTTTAGTTTCAAATTCTTGTAGTTTTACTGGCATGTACAAGTGTATAGTTTTTTTTTCCAGTATTTATTTGCATATTCTTCTCTGAGCTTTTAGAATTGGTAAGGTTTGTTGTATGTTACTACTTCTGGAAAAGTCTTTGCCATGTTTACTTCCCAGATTTCCTTCTTTTCTTCTGCATTAGCATTCCTATTAACATATGTCCTCCCTATAAAATTATTCTTCAATTTTGGATATTTATATTCTGCTTTCAAATTGTTCTAAATTTGTTTACTTTATTTTCATGTGTGTATGAGTGTTTGGTCTGCATGTATGTATGTGTACCATCTATGTGCAGGGCTCTTGGAGGTCAGAAGAGGACATTGGATCTTCTGGCACTGGAGTTACAGATGTTTGTGAGCCACCATGTGGGAACTGAACTCAGGTCCTCTGCAAGAGCAGCAAGAGTGCTCTTAACCTCTGAGCCATCTTACCAGCCTGTATTCTGCTTTTGCATTCTATTTTTGTTATTTGTTTTGCTTTTCCGTTTGGGGAGTTTCTGTTGACATGTCTTCAAGCTCACTTCTTCTTCTTAATTTATTTCTTTCACTATATCGTCATGTCATAAACCCATAAGAGGCATTTTCATTCTCCTACTGTGTTTTTCATTTGCATTATTTGCTCATTTCTTTGAGTCCCATGTCTCTGAGCATGCATCCTCATATTACACACTTTCTCCATTAGCATATGAATGATAATTATTTTATATTTTGATGTTGATTTTTTTCCTTAATGCTTGTCACTTGTATCTGAGGATGGTCTTGAACTCCAGATTCTCCTGTCTGTAAGTTTGAAGTACTGGGATTGCAGACATGCACCAACCACTATGTCTGATAATGAGAGTTATTTTAAGACACTGGTCTAATATTTCCAACATTCTCATGTATGTGAGCCTGGGTCGGATGCTTGCTCTGTCTCATTAACTGTGCATTACTGAAGTATTTCTAACCTTGCTGAAGGCTGAACATGGTGAATTTGGTAGAGAGAACTGAAGAGAGCGAACGACTGATTAGTATGGCCTTTTGTATTTACTCAGATATGAGTTAAGCTGTTTACTATTTGTCTTAGCTATGGAGGTTAGAGGTTAAAATGTCTGTTGTTCTTTGATTTTCTCTTCTCTCGTCTTTGGACTTTTCCAGAGACTTTCTTAAGAAAGGTTTGGGGCATGCAGCTCTTCCAGCCTTCCTCTCTTGGTATCAAGCCAGTGTTCCTAGTTGATGTGACAGCAGGTATGGAGGGAGAGATGTTATACTTCAGAGTCCTGACTTACACTTAGGTGATGTCGCCATCAGCCCATTGCAGTTGAAAAAGTGTTAACACTATTGCTCTGTCTAAGAGCTTAAACACTCTCAGGAGCTTTATTAATCAGCGTTCTCTAGAGTAACAGAATGAATCCCTTTTCCTATATATAAAGGGGATTTATTAGAATCACTCACAGGCTGTGATCTAGATAATCGAACAATGGCAGACTATGAAGGGAAAGCTCAAGAAGTCCAATGGAAAGTCCAGGAATCCAGAAGTTGCTCAGTCCACAAGGCTAGATGTCTCAATTGGTCTTCAGTGGACACTGGAATTCTGAAGAGATAGGCTCTAATGCCAGTGAAAGGATGGACTTGCTAGCAAAGTCTTGCAGGCAAAGAGCAAAATCTTCCTTTTTCTATGTCTTTAGATAGATTTCCAGCAGAAGCTGTGGCCCAGATTAAAGCTGTGTCCTCCTTAAAAGCTAAATTAAAGACATCTTCCTGCCTGTCTTTCTGCCTGGAGATCTGAATCAAAGATTTGTCTTCTACATCAAAGATCCAGACTAGAAGTGGATTCACCCACTTCAAACCAAGCAAAAACATCTCTCACAGGTGTGCTCTCCATTTCCGGATTGTAGCTCAATCCAGACAC
Organism: Psammomys obesus; assembly: GCF_907164565.1. Taxonomy (NCBI): domain Eukaryota; kingdom Metazoa; phylum Chordata; class Mammalia; order Rodentia; family Muridae; genus Psammomys; species Psammomys obesus. The sequence continues at coordinate 1,879,352 of NW_026596162.1, forward strand.
AGTCAAGTTGACAATCAAAAATAGCCACCAAGGAAGCTTTACTTTAGCTATGGCTAAACAAAACCTTCCAAAACAAAGTCTGCCTTATAATACAATGTTACTCCTTCACATAAAGAAAAACAGTAACAAAACAAAACAAAGAAAGTTCCACTTTGAAGCCAAGTGGTGTGTGGTGGGATGAAGCTTGGGTGCTCGGTGGTCCTGTAGGCATGGCCTAGAGAGCCTGTGTGGTCTCTGACATACCCTCATGTAGGCTGCCTCTTCTTCCCAGCCCAGGTCACTTTCTGCCTGCCTAGTGCAAGTTTAAAGAGCATGTTTCTCTCTGGGGAAAAACTACCTTTCTTTCCACCTTCATTCTGCTGCAGTGCTCCTGGAAGGTCTGCCCCTACTTTGGGAAGCTGTCATGGTCTCTGGGGAAGATGGTCTCCACTTCATACCCTCGTGGACGCAAAGTGGACCTGGTGGACTTTGAACAGCTCCGGAAGTCCCTCTGCCTACTTGCAGGTAGTTTAACCTGTATTTTTACTCACCTTCCATACTGATCCTTTCCTGTTTCTGATTCTCTTTAATGTGATCGTAATGTTTTGTAGCCAAGGGTAGCCAATTGTTAACGGCAAGAAGGTGAAGACAATGTGCTTCATAATACTTTAAATGTTAAACATAGTCTCCAAAAATTAAGCTCCTTCAGTTGAGGTTTGTAATCAGTAATTACAACAGATTTGCTAGCATAATCATGCCATCGAGGCTGGTGGATCAATCTGGCGTTTTTGTGGGACTTCCCAAAACCTGGGAGGAACAGATGGAGTTCGGAATTGTTTCTGCAGAAACAAACTGTGTCAGGCTTCTCAGAATTCTCAGGGGTTTATAGACATATCCCCAGTGAGCCTAGACTTCTTGAAAATATTTTTAAATGTTGTAATTTAGATTTTTTAGTCTTAAAAAATAGATAAGCCTTTTCAAAACCTTCTAAATCACCTTATAAAAAACCAATTAAGTCAGGGCTGGAAAGATGGCTCAGTGTTTAAGAATACTGGCTGTTCTTCCAGAGGACCCACATGGTGGCTCACAGCTGTCTGTAACTCCAGATCCTGGTGATCTGATGCTTCTTGTGTCTACCATAGGCCCTGGGAACTCATGTGACACACAGTCATACATGGAGACAAAATACTCATATGCATAAAATACTATTTAAAATAAATAAATAAATAAGAATTTTAAATTAAAATAAGAACATGTCATAGTTAGGTGCTGTGTCCTGTGCCTTTGGTCCTAGCACTCAGGAGGCAGAGCCAGGTGTATCTTTGTGAGTTTGTAGCCAGCGTGGTCTACAAAGTATGTTCCAGGCCAGCCAGCACTACCTAGTGAGACTCTCTCAAACAAACAAACAAACAAACAAACAAACACTCTGACTATGTAGAGAGTCACAGTGAGGAAGTTATTGGGGATTCGATGCCAGGCAGCAGGTTCCTCACAAACCAGCAAGCCTCATTTCTCCTGGTCCCTGGGAAATAACATCTGGACGAGGGCTGTGAGCTCTTTTGCTCATTTATCAGTAAACCACAGAATCGCCCACCAGCCTTGAATAACATCAACTGTTATTCCCTTTGAATATGAAAATTGTCACACTGAAAGTAAGCATGCCTTTCTAAAAAATCTATTCAAATCTTATAAGTTGACCAATATGACAAATATTTTCATTTCATTGGATAAAAAAAAAAAAAAAAGGATTATCCCAAGACTGAATTCAGCAACCCATTCTTCCAAAGCCAGGAGGAAGCTGCAGAAAACTCATTACACAGCTGTGCTCCAATCATTGTCGAGATTGAGCTGTCTGCCTTACCACCTCTGAATGGTCCTGGCATGGTGGCTTTCAGGTGAATCTGGCTACGGGTCCATCTTCCATGACACAGAAACACCTAAGTGAGGAGCTAGCTCACACTCCCTATTGGAGATTTTGATATGTGTCAGTTGGGAGCAGCCTGGAGGAGGAGGAGGAGGCCAGGTATCAACTAATTATATAGAGAGACACTTCCAGGGGAAGGGGTGATCATAAGCCGCTTCAGAATGCAAGAGCAGAATTGGATGACACTCAAAGATATAAATCCATAAGCTGGAGTGACAGCACACACTACAGCCGCAGCACTTGGGAGGCAGAGGACAGTTACAAACTTAAGGCCAGCCCTGTCTCCATAGTGAGTCTCAGAACAGCTAGGTTTCACAGACAAGCCTCATCTAGAGGGGCAAACAGAGCGGGCAAGGTGGCACAGCAGGCAGGAAGTACTTGCTGTTCATGCTTGGTGACCCAAATGTGATTCCCAGAACCCAAGACAGGAGAGAGCCAGCTCCCAAAAGTTGTCCTCTGACCTACACAACACTAATACAACAAATAAAAACTGTTTCAGGAAAGACACAAGACAATGAAACAACAGCACTGTAGATGGAACTGGGAAGATAGCTTAGTGACGTGAGGATGTGCCAGTGTGTTGTTGTAAATAAAAAATGAGTGTTGAACTATACAGTGTTTATTATTAGTCCTAAGATTATCACAACAGTGTTATTTAACCCACTATCATACATAATAAGACACAGACACTGGTTAGATTTTACAATTGCCTTATTTACCTTGGGCCAGGCAGATATTTTACCTACGCTGGCTCACTAACCTCACATCCATCTCCCAGCCCCCATCTAATGCCATCCACCTTAATCTTCCTCATCTGGTCTACTTTCCATCCATAATCCCATGGTACTTGCTTGTATTTTTCACCTGGGCCTTTTCATGCCATTAGTCCTTTCTCTCAGCCCATGTGATTTTTTTTTCTCCACCCTAACCCAACCTGGTGTTCTCTTCCTCACTGTTTGCATCCCATGATTCTCCTGTCCTCTCCAAGCCCAGGAACCTTATGCACACCTACCTCGTTCTGCCCTGCCCACGTATAGGCCGTTTAATCAACCAATCAGGTATGTCTTAGGTGGGTTTAAAAATCAAAGATAGGTGTAACCAGATCTTGAGGGCCAGTAACACGCATCAGCCCAACCTCCAACACCTGTGCAACCCTGCACCCCATTTCTAGTGCAGTCATGTTAATGTGAGTGGACATGGTCCAGCACAGGCCACTGGACTCTTAGGCTCAGTCTCTTTGTGGTTTGGAAATGCTATGCCCTTAACCTGTTGGCCTTGACCTAGAGGCCTGACGCTCAAGGCCACTACTGTCCGGGACATGAGCTGTACATGTCAAGTTGTATTTCCAGAAGTCTGTTGGTGTCCCCCGACGGGCAGCATGCCCTCCCTGATGCTGAGAGTAGCTGGCGGGAGCCCTCTTCTCATGCCTGTGTTTAGGGTCTGAATGGAGCTGATGTACAGGAATGTCTCTGTGTGGAGTCTGGATGAATCTGTGGAAGGAAGTCAGTCAGGGCTAGCAGGAGGGCAGGGTCTTTCCCCCTGCCTGGGGCCTGGAAAACACAGATGACCTTTGCTGAGGCTATGCTGGTGCTCTGAGTCACAAACCCTGAATTGCCCAGGGCTGTAGGTCCAAGTCCCATCATCCATTGCAGCATTTAGGAAGCTTAACAGTAATCCAATAATACAGAGGTCAATTGCTGGTTATCTGCACTCGAGGCCTGGGCCTTTTCTATATGTTTTTGTATGTTTGTTTTGAGTGGCGTCTGGGAAAATGGGAATAGGGTGGAACACAAAGGAAGCACCTCTGTTAATGATTTAAAACTCATTTGGTCACAGTCTCAACTCACAACTGGCTGAAAGCTGGAGTGAACAGCCACTTGCAATATTCAAATATCGCTGAGTGGATTCTTTGCCTCATACTGTAGAAAACTTTATGCGGGTTCTGAGACATCCTTTTAAATTCTCATTTTAAATTCTCATTCTACCCCTCCCCTCACTCTTCATTGTCCCAAAATACAAAGTGGACAAATGGTTGACTGAATACCTGCTGGTGAAACTCTGCCAATTCGGAGTGCAACTGTCACTCTGTGCATCTGGGATGTCCGGCAAAGGCTCGTGTGTGAAGAAGGGCTCAGGGCTCAGTTGTGGCTATTGGGAGGTGGGAGAAGCTTTAGGAGGTAGAACCCGGTGGGAGGAAGCAGCAGGGACAAATGACTAAGGGTGACAGCACTGAAACTGTTGGAAGGGGAGGCAGATGGGAGCTTTCTGACAGCTAGCAGGATCAAGCTGGGAGGGCGAAGAAGCTATAGCGAGACCACAGCTGGAGAGAGTTGGTTGCTTTTAAGGCAGCAGCAGAAAGAAACGAAAAGCAACAAGACCCTGGCTAGTGAACCCCTGGCTGAGCAGGGAAGGAGGGAAGCAGCCGGCAGCCTTTAAAGGTCCCTGTAGCAACTGGAAATGGACAGAAACTGCCTTCCTAGTTTCTCTACCACTGCTGAAACAGAGACCCGGAGGCCACATCTTGAAACTTATAGAAACTAGCTCTTCTTTGATTGGTCCTATTTTTTTTTTACCTCATTTGCATACCCAGTGTATCAGTTATTTTTCTATTGCTGTGATAAAACGCCATGACCAAGGCAACTTATTTGGTTTGTAGTAGTGTTTATTTGGGCTTATGGTTCCATGATGGTAAAGCAAAGGTATGGCAGGAGGAGCAGGAAGCTGAGGGTTCATATCTTGAACCTCATGAAGCAGAGAGAGAAAGAGAGAGAGACAGAGACAGAGACAGAGATAGAAAGAGAGAGAGCAGTGGGGATGGCAGGAGCCTTTTGACCCCAGTGATATTCTTTCTTTAGCAAGGTCACACCTCCTAAACCTATTGAAACAGCTCCACCAGTTGAGGACAAAGTATTCAAATATCTATCTGAATCTACGAGGGCCATTTTCATTCAAACCATCACATACATCTTCCTTCAGCCAATCAATGTCCAGCTGGCACCCTGGCACAGCTGTAAAGCCAGACACCCGGCATCTCTATTAACTCAGCCACAGCAGCTGACAGGTGAAGACTGGGCCTCAGAATGTCCCTGCTCTATAAGACTATAGGTTCTTCAGCCTTCCCATCAGAAAAGAAAGACTCACTAGGACAGATGTGTCAGGCTGTGAGTGCCCAAGTCTTCTGCCCTAGATAGGGGGCTCTCTTGAGCAGGCTCCAGTATCTACCAGAGGCTGTAGGCAGAAGGACGGACTCCTTCCCACCCCAGCCTCCCAGACCCTGAACCCAGCTCCAAATGGAAATGCATTCCTGCAGCTGCTTTCACCTCTAAGACCCTGTTCCAGATGTGCAAGCCTAGCTCTTCAGACCTGCTGGATATAGAGACCTGCTGTTCCTGCCACTCCCATGGATGGCCTGCAAGTGACTGCTCTTGTTTGGCATCTCAAAGCCCCTGGAAAGTTTCTGAGCTGTGACAGTTCCCAGCTCTGTCATAGCTATAGTAACTCTTGGCTAGCATCTTACTGATAACTAGCAGTTCAAATCAGCTCCATTTAAATCCCAAGTGGCAAGCTGATTTAACCTGTAGGATCCCACGTAAGGTTGTTCACCCTGAACTGACAATGGAGTCCCTGGTTGTAATCTCTGCTGTCTGCCCCCTCCATTCTTGGAGGAGAACACTGCAAGAGGCCAGTTTGAGACAGAAGATAGTCTCCAATAATTGCTTCAAAACTTCGAGCCCAAATTAACCTTTCCTCCTTTCAAGTTGATTATTTCAGGTACTTTGTCTAACCATTGCCATGTCTTTCTTCTTCACTGCCATATTCTTGGGATTCAAAAACATACGCGTTACATAATTAGTTCTCAGCGTCAATTAAATGAGCACATTATATCACATTGCTTTAACGTTCTAAGATAAAACAATATGAAACAGTAGACATCGTGTACAGAGTTGTAATCTCAGCATTTGAGAAGAGGCAGGAGAACTGAAAGTTTAAGGTCAACCTCTAGGTCAGCCTGGGTTACATAAGAGCCCGTGACAACAACACTAATAACCTTCAATTAGCATCAACTCCTATCTTAGGGTCTCTACTGCTGTAGTGGAACACCATGACCAATAGCAAATTGGGGAGGAAAAGGTTTATTTGACTTGGCGTTTCTGTATCACAAAAGGAAGTCAAGACAGAAGCTCAAACAGGGCAAGGACCTGGAGGCAGGAGCTGATGCAGAGGCCATGGAGGGGTCCTGCTTACTGGCTTGCTCCCCGTCTTGCTCGGCCTGCTTTCTTATAGAACCCAGGACCACAGCCCAGGAATAGCACCAAGCACCATGGGCTGGGCCCTCCCCCGTTAATCACTAATTAAGGAAATACCTTATGGAGGCATTTTTTTTTCCAGTTGAGGTTCCTTTCTCTCAGATAACTCTAGCTTGTGTCCCACTTTGTCAGTTGGTTGTCTATATAAAAGGGGAGAAAGCAGTAAGTAGTAGGCCCGCTCACTGAAAGTTCCAGGGGTATCAGACACCTTAAAGTTAAACCATGAGTAATTATGTTAAAGACAAAGGCAGGGCTGGAAACGTGGCACAGCGGAAAAGCACTTGCCTCCCCCATGCATGGGCCTCTGGTTTGATCTCCAGTGGCAGGGATCACCACTGTCCACTCCACAGGACACTCAGTGTTGTCTCACGTTTTATAACCCAGGTTGTCTGTGGATCAAGTGATCTTCCCTCCACCCCCAAACAGCCTGTGAGGTGCATTTCCCTCTCCTGTCTCCTGAGCTAACCCAGAGGAGCTTAATTAACACAAGCACACATCAAGATCTCCTGCCTCTAAAATTCTATAATTACTCTGAACAGAGCAGAAACTGATTAACTCCAACTGCTTCTTTCAAATTTCTAATTATTCCATTTGGACGAAGCTAAAGCTTATTTTTGCTCAGCAGAATTTTATTGCAGATAGGTCAAATTCTAAAGGGAGAGAAAAAAAAAAAAGAAGAGAGGGCTGGATAAGTATTTACAGTATTTAAGGGACTACAATGTTAAATGTGCTCATTTGAAATTGTTAGTCTATTATTAAGTTAATGACCCCAGGGACTTCAGTTAAGGAAAACAGGATGAACGATGACAACTTTTCTGTTGCTGTTGTTATTTTAATGACTATTTACTGATTCCTTCTCTAGACCAGGCTCTGTGTCAAGTATCAGAGCAGAGCAAAGTAGAGCTAGTCAAGAGGAGATGGTACTTATGTATGTGTTTCCTTGGGATTGAAACACTCCTTCCTGGAGGAAGGAGAGAGACTTAGAGGCTCATGGAGTTTTCAGAAAGCCCGTGAAGCCTCTCTGCCAAGGCTCTATAGCAATTATTATAGGGGAGAGATGAGCCTCAGGCAGCACTGTCTGTGAGCGGAGAGAAGTTCAGTGATGTGGTTCAGTGAGCGGTCACTGGCTAGGGCGACTTTTCGGTGGTGAAGGCATTGGAGTCATCCACGCTGCTCTGAGGAACCCCCGGACACAATGATGCACCAAACTGTACTGGAATGGAAGAATTTCTTTGTTATGTTTTTGCCCTCGTTATCTGGGGTGACTAAAAACAGACTCCCTAGTTGGGCAGGGTGGCACACGCCTTTAATCCCAACTCAGGAGACAGAGGCAGATCTCTGTGTGTTTGAGGCCTGTTCTCCACAGGGAGTTCCAAGCCAGCCAAGAAGACAGGCGCTGGGGAGAAGAGAGAAGACAGACTCCCCAGATAAAGTAACTGCTATGTGTTAAGAGTGGAGAAGTTTAGCCAGGCAGTCAGTGATGGTGCACACCTTTAATCTCAGCACTCGAAGGCAGAGGCAAGCTGACAGATCTCTGTGAGTTCAAAGCCAGCCTGGTGTACAGAGAGAATTCCAGGGCACTATATGGAGAAACCCATATTTCTATATGGAGAAACCCTGTCTCAAAAGCAAACAAACAAACAAAAATAGTAGAGAAGTTTCTTCTAGTGTAAAATAAAGTACAAAATCATTTTATTTGCAGGACAGAGGCTGGAACTTTGTTCCTCCTTCATTTGGCTTTGTTGTGAGCCAGAAGGTGAGTTTACTGTACTTTCCAACCTGTGTCCCTTTCTATCCACTCCTGTCCTTTCTACTTCTGGTTGGTCAGGCTCCTCCGAGTGCTTCTGAGATTTCTCTGTGGACGCCCTAGAGGGTCTCTGTTTGCGCGTAGGCTGCCGAGGGACTGTGGGACTCACTGTTGCTTTCTTTTCAGGGGCTTTCAGGCACTCTACCCTCTGCTCTCAACACCTCAGGCTAGGGATCAGACAACTAGGCACAGCCCTGCGTCCCCAAGCCTCCCAAACAAGTCAGATATTCCCACTGTGGACACGTCCACCTTGCTTCACCTGTTTCTTTCCACAGGGACCACAATGAAATGCCCATGGTGACACTGGTCCCTCTGCCTCCTGGTGACACTGCTGTTTCCCCAAGGTGTGCCTTGGGAATCATGAAATAGACACATTTTGTTGTTGTGTTTATTTATATGCATTTATTTTATATGCATGAGTATTTTGCTTGCCTGTATATGGATACCATGTGCTGCCGAATGCCAGAAGAGGGCCTCTGATCCCCTGTAACTTGTGTTACAGACAGTGAGCTGCCATGTGGGCCCTGGGAACCAAACTCAAGTCCTCTGCAAGAGCAACAAGTGCTCTTGACCACAGAAGCATTGCTCCAACCCTGTGAATAATAAACTTGCAGCAATCATCTCTTTGGAGAGACTGATATAGAAAGATCACAAGTTGGAGGGCAGCCTGGGTTAGAGAGTGAGACCCGGTTTCAATGCCTGCTACGCACAAACAAACAAACAAACAAACAAACAAAATTTCTCCCATTATCCTTAAAGGACCTCAGGATTTCTATTAATCTGTTATATTTTGAAAGACTGGTATAGTGAGCAAACTAGTTTGTCCTAAGGGGCAAATTACAGGCAGCTTGTTGGCTCTTTGCCGGTTTTAATAAGCCTTAGAGACAAACCAGGAATAGGGCACCACCTGCTGGTAATTATGTTGCACTGCAGTCCCAAAGTTGTTTCTTCTGCCGCGTGTTGCAAGGAATTGAATCGTGGAGCTCAAAACCCAAGACCTCTTAAGAGAATTATTTATGGTGTGCCCATGCTGGCAGAGCTGAGGGGCTGAACTGATGAGACAAAATGTATACAGAGGAGACCAAAGGATTTACAGCAAAAGTCCAGTTTCACTGAGTGATGGGCACGGGCCTGAGACTCGTTTCCTCGCTCAAGAAAGGCAGGGCTCCCGGTTGACCGACAGCACCAGCAGCCTTCAAGTGGGAAATCTTCAGAGCGTGGCTGGGCCAGATGAGTAAGGCAGTCGCTGTTCGCAGCCCTCATGCCAGGCTCATGTCTTCCGGCTCAGATGCACAATCAACTTGTACGTTTGTAGGAAGTGGCCCAGGGGAAGCCTGGAGACTTGTGAATGTCAGCTTTGGTGTGTGTACACACAGACAGATGTGTGCCCACCTCTGTGAGAGCGGCGGAAAGTGCCTGAGAACAGGGGACAGCTTTAGAAGCACGTGTGATGAGACAGGGTGCAGCAGGGCCACCTGCTGGAAGCGCCAATTTATTCACTTTCGTTTTGATTTTCGACACAGGGTTTCTCTGTGTAGCCCTGGCTGTCCTGGAACTTGCTCTGTAGACCAGGCTGGCCTTGAATTCAGAGATCTGCCTGCCTCTGCCTCGTGAGTGTTGGGATTAAAGGCATGAACCGCCTACAATTTATCTCATTTCATCTCATGCTGGTATACAGAAGCTCTTCACTTTTCTTCACACAGTGACCTGCTGGGGCCCAATGTTCTTGCTGAACTGTAGAAAAACAAAATTTGTCATTTTATAAAGAATTGATTAAAAAAAACTTGCATAAATCAAAAGGACAAATAAACTTATAGGTGTAGTTACAAACATTCCCAGGTAACGACTTTCAACGGTCAGGAGGGAAAACACCAGAACAGCCCCCGTTCTACCCTTAACCCTGCACAGATCACACCCTCACACCAGTCCACCAGGCTGGCCTTTGTGTGTGTGTGTGTGGGGGGGGGGGTGTTCTCTTCTGTATGACACTGTCCTCAGCCACCAAGTGACCCAAGCCACAAGGACTAAAGACTGAAGCCAAGATGGGCATGAGATGCATCCACCAAGGGAATACAAAGTCTAAAATCAGCCACGGGTACTGTGATCCAGTGTTGATACCAGATAGAAGCTTCAAGGACACATTTCTTTCCAGAGGCTATTCCAGGTTTCTGAGTCTAGCAGGAGGTGTGTACATTTGCCAGAGCTAATCAGGACTTTAGAATCAGCTCCTGGAGCAAATGATTGCCCCTGCTCAGCCTGTCCAAATACATGTGATGGATGGTGGAGGGATCCTTCACACTCCTGCTTCCTGATCCACATGTGGAAGGTGGGATCGAGGCCAGGATGAGGACTGAGCCCCTGCTCTCAGGGAAGAGCAATGATCGTGATCCATGGATGACTGGTAAATAGTTTTCTCTTGTGGCGTTTGCTTTGTTCTCCTCAGTGAGTATCTCAACATTCTCACTCACTCTTTGTCACTGGCGCCTCCAAAGGGACACAGTATACCTTTCTGGGCAGACTGTAAAACATAGCAACAGCTTCGTCAGAGCAGGCTTCCGTTACAGAGATCTTTACTGCGCCTGCCTTCCTCGGGGTGCCCCAGATCCACATCTCAGGGGACATCACCTTGGAGCCCACAGCTAGGAGAGCATCACTTCAGGCAGGGTTATCCCAGCCCAGAGCCTCTCCTGGAGATGTCGCCAGCCCCTCCCACAGAACGCCTGCATCCTGGACTCTGAGACCCGCTCCCAGGGCCGCCTACGGTGTTAGCCTCCTGAGGCATCCAGTGGACATGGAGCACTGATTGTCTTCTTCTTGTGTGTGTCCTGAGCTCACTGTTGGTTTGCCCGATGATCCTGACCTCTTTCTGCTCTCTAGAACTCGGGGTGCACACCACACCCTCCCCTACTGGGAGACACATCAGTGCCAGCCAAAATGATCAGAGGTTATTGCTCTCTGCAGGAGGCATCAGTGTCAGGTGTGTGAGCCTCTTAACCCCTACAGAGAGGACCGCCCCTTCCAGGGCTTTCTACTCTCCCCTTCAGCTTCACACACAGCCTCTCACCACGGAATGTCCCAAACCACGACCACCACAACGGCCCCCTGCCCATGCATCATTGCAGCAATCCTTGACAGAGACTTTCCTATCTTATCAGGTCCTATCCTACTGCCTTAGAATAGGCAACTTGACCCCAAAATATTCGTATTTGTATTACATATTTGATACTCTGACACAGGTTTTGTTTTGTTTTGTTGTTGTTGTTGTTTTTACAGAGGAGCAAGGAACTTTATTCAAAATCAGGTCAGAACAGGCCAGAAAATACTGTATGAGAGACGTGGGCCATGTGAATGAAGATCCTCAAGTGCTCTTATTACAGCTTAGGATTTCTTTTTATAAGGTCAAAACATGAAGAGTTCTGCGGTTACTAGGTTACTTGAGGTATAGTTTGGGTTGGTCTCCACTTCAACTGACAGGTAAAATTATATTATCATTTCTCTATCATTTCTCTCATTTCCCATAAAGCCTCCAGTTTTAATTGTGCTTGTCCAATAATGCCCAGGCATAAGGTGGACAAGTCCGGGGTTCTCACTGAAAGTTCACTTTGAAGACACAGTTTGCATTATTGCACCAAATCAATTTAGTTTGGATGTGTTATGAAGCTTTGAGTAGGAATTACCTGTGTTTGAAGATCATTAGTAAAGGACATTACACTGTCCTGGATGAGTGTGCTTTCAGCTCACTTCAGGTTGGAGGTGCTGAGTTGCTAACAGATTGCTAGGTGCCCTATTCAGAGAGGGTTGTTTGTGCATAATACATGAAGGTAAGGTTCGTAGGCTGCCCGGTGCACTGTTCAGAGAGAGCGCCCTGCTTAGCCCTCCCAAGTGGCCCCGGGATGATGGGCATCCTCAAGGCAAGCATCACTCATTTTTATTACGTCATCTGTTTTACTGGGAAAACCCCTAGACTTTGGAATGTCCATGGTGGGGACACATAACACACATAGTCTCAAACACATAGTTAGAGGCACTTCAGAAGTTCTTGTCCATGGGGTGCTAAAAACAGCTGCCTCAATGTCACAAAGGTGTTAACGAATAAACACTTTCTTGAATAGGTATACTGTACTATTTTATTTAAAGCAACAGAATAAATATATGTAGTATCACCTTAGCCCTTTGTGATTTTAAAGGTCTAGGTATTATTTTAGTAAATAATTGCATAGTGGTATTATTGACCTAAAAGTTATTTTTGAAATTATTTTCCTCAAAGTTTCTGGAAAGAATATTTATTTTTAAGTTTTGATGGCATTTACTTTAGAGGGAGCACATGCATGGTTCAACATATGTGTAGATTTCAGGGCATAACTTGTAAAAGTCGCTTCTCTCCCTCTACCATGTGGGTCCTGGGAGAGAAGTAAGTAGTCATTTGGCCGAAAGCATCCTTCCCTGCTGAACCATGTCTCAGGCCCATACATACATGTCAGGGTGAGCTCTTTAAACAACTGATTTTTCTTGCTGGTTTTTTTTTTTTCTTCAAATAATTTATGGTAAATGTTTGGGTCTTATTTTAGGTTAACTTGAATAGCTATTGTCTTGAAGTTGCAATGGAGACTGTGCTCTGACACAGTTTTGACATGATACTGTTAGAGAGCTCAGAACTATTTTTCTGGCTAATGTTGTATAAATGAAAGGCCGTCACAGGCTGCTCCGCAGGAATCCATGTTTGTGTTCCTCCCTTTCATTTTCATAAGGAACTGACCTTATGGTGTCTAGACAAATGATACTCTACTTTCTAACCATCTCCTCTATCATCGCCCCAAAGCTTCTATTTGAAATCCTGGAGCTGAAAAGGACAGTAACTGAGATGAAAATTCCACAAGAGGGCTTAAATAGTTGCTCTGAACAAGTGTGAGAGTCAGTGAGAATAATATTGAATTGAAAGATGTTTTAAACTGCAATGAAATTTTTGATACCTGTTAATTGCCTTGTTATATATTTACAAGAAAGTATGATTCCTGAAATGCTGCCATTTGGTAAGAGATATATGCATTAACCCTATGCCAGTATAATTCAGCTTTATGTGTGGAAAGCAGACTGTAAAATGCACTTTCAGTCTCCATATTTCACAGAATTCCACACTGCATTACACGCTCTCCAAATGAACATGTTCTTGGTAAAGGATAAACTCTTCCCCTCATCTCAAGCTCAGGCAATTAAAAACTCCTAACTACACAGTGGCACTTTAAAAAAATATATACATTTCAAGATTGTTAAGGTATCCACACACACCAGCTGCCGTCTCTTGATCTCGAGAGCCATGCAAACTACGAGTTGTGTTTTGGTTGTGTATAACGTACAGACAGGCCAGCCATTTCTCTTGACTCTGGTTCTCAGAAAGCACTAGCTTTCTTCAGTGGGCCGTGGCCATGCAGTTACCCGCAGGGCCTGCAAGGTCAGCTGCAGAGGGCAGGAATGAGAGACTTGGTAAGTGGTTTGAATAGCAAGTGCCTTAGTGACCTGTTTCTAACAGGAGGGGTTCCCACAACCATTGTTTTCTCTTCTCTCACCAGAGAGCAAGCCACACACACCCTTCCTCCAGTTCTGCATAGCAGAGCACCCAGACAATGAGAATGGCTGGCTTCAGGACAGCGTCCCTACCTCAGACCCAGCCCTAGCTACAGAGTAGGGGCAATGAGAGGGGAGGGATGAAGGAACCGAGGGGAATGGAAGAGGTCAGAAGGGAGAGGGAGGGTCTAGGCAGGGTGAGGCCTTTTGTAGGTGATTAGGTCTTTAATGTGGAGTCCTCATGAATGGGATTAGTGTTCAGGACCCCAAGGAGCTGGCTCACCCCTGCTGCCACGGACACTAAGAGCCAGTATCACCCATGGGCCAAAACCAGGTCCTCGCCAGACATGAATCACTAGTAAATTGATTTTGCTCTTCTCACCACTGACACTGTGAGCAATAGACAGGTTTTTGTTGTTTGAGGGATGCTAAGTTTGTGACACTTTATTTGGACATCTCCCACGAAAACAGAAGAAGAGAGCAGCCATTTCTCATGAAAACAAGAACCAAACCTTTGCAAACAAACAAAGAAACATTAGAGGGGGCAGATCTCTCCAAAACACCACAGGCAAGGCTCCTCCATCTTGCAGCAGAGGGGCTGGTGGCAAATGGCAGCAAAGGGCCCTGGCAAGATAAGCATTCATTAAGGCCAGATATTGAACCCAGCATCCTTAGGTTTGTTTCTTCGTGAATTACCTGGTCTCATCCCTTCATCCTCCCTACCCCTGAACCCCTGTAGCCGGATTAAGCCGGCTTCAAGTTCTTGGTTGCCTGTTCCCGCCCCTGAATGCTGATTTTTCCAGGTGTGAGCGCACCCGGATGCAAGTTTCTTTAAGGTAGTTACAGCGCGGAATCTGAAATCTCACGGGGTTTTCACACGCGGTTACACCTTCCAGGCTCAATGCTGTAACTTCATCCATCCATCATGTGGGAAACAGGGTTACCCGAAAACCACCCACCTTTCGCATGTTGACGCCTGTCAGTACAGTGCATGGTTCACGTTTGCTTTCCCGTCGATGTCAGGGTGAACTCTTTAAAGCCAGGAAGCGGTCAAGCTGTGTTGCACCACGTATTCCCAAATTACCGCTTCCCCCCAGAGTTCAGATTTTAGCATCAGCAACACATTTTCCAGTCGCTTTCATCTAAGTCGGAGGCTCTCGTGGATTGTCTTCCAAGAAAGTGAGAACCGATGCTCATGCTCACGTCAGAACGTGCTGAGCTCATCAGCCATTCATTGCAATAAAGAGAAAGCAGCCAGTGCAGGCCAGACTCGGTCACCAAGCACCGTCCTCGAGGTCCGCTCCTGGAGAAGTGGCTCACACAGCGATGTGAGCGCATCTCTTCTATTGTCTCACTGGCCCAGGGTCCAGGATTTTGGTTCAGGGTCTCCTAAGAGTGGAGTCAAAGGGGGCCCAGAGTGAGGAGTTGATATGAGTTACAGCTCCCGCCCCGTCCTCCCTCTTCCCCGTCCCCTGTGCCTCCGTCCCTGGCTCCTCTGCGCCACAGGCTCACGTGGGTCTTCGGGGCGTCATAGGGACGCTTCTTCAGATTCCGGGCCACTCTGGATGCTGCCCACTTTCTCGCTCCTCAAGAACCCCACAGATCCAGCACTTCCGTTTGGGCAGGAAGAGGACAAACCAAGGTCTTAACACTCCCCACCCCCATGTCCAGCCACCCTTCCGGACCACAGCCGCATGCCAGAGAACTGGCCTGGAGGGAGTGGGTATCCGGCACACACTGGTGCCCAGTAGCTTGGTCTCTCTCCCCATCCCTCCTTCCCTCTGTCCCTCCCTCCCTCCCCTCTTTTTTTGAGCCCAGGCTATGCTCTGTATATGAGCCTCTGGCATCCCTACAGGACCGTGGAAACCGTGTGAACTCCACAGGGGACCCCGCCTTGTCTCCAGTGGCTACCTACCCATTCAGACATCTTATTCCCAGTTTTTTCCTCCCATTTGATCAATGGTTTACTCATTTTTCAGCCCCGGATCTCCACTCCACTGAAGTATATAAAATTGTTCCATTGCTTACCATCTGTGATCCCCCCCCTCCCGCTTTTTTTTAAACTTTAATTTCCCTTACATTCTTCTAAGGTACAAATTTCTTGTTTCCAAGCTGCTTTTCCTGATTTTTTTTTTCTTAAACTAAGCACTTTTAATTGAAGAAGTAATAAAAGTACATAGTAAAAATTGAAAACGATAAGAAGGGTAAGGGTTGAAAAGCAAGCAAAACCTTGCAGCGCCTCACTCTCGCCAGGGGTAGCAGCGACCCGCGTCCTCAGGGTGCATAACAAGCACCCCGCGTCTCTTACTGCAGCAGTAGCCTGCTGTTCACGCAGTTCTGAACACGTTATTTTCTGGCTTGTCATGTTTCCCAAGACAGGGTTTCTCTGGGCAGCACTGGCTGACCCTCTGTAAGCCAGGCAGGCCTCAGACTCAGAGATGTGCCTGCCTCTGCCTCCCAAGTGCGGAGATGAAGGCGGTGTGCTACCATGTTTGTTAACCTCTGTGTGATAGTTAAACTCGACTGATGGGTAGATGGAATTTAGCATCACCTTTGGAGACACACTGGGCCTGTCCTAGTTCAGACGTTGAACTATCTGCAGATATTGAACTGAGACGAGAAAAGCTACGTAACATAGGTGGTGCTATCCCATGCGCTGGGCCCTTCCTGTTTCTATTGCTTTGATAAAGATCATAACCAAAAGCAACTTGGGTTGGAGGGGGTTCATTTTCTCTTCTACTTCCAGCTAATAGTCCGTCACTGAGGGAAGTCAGGGCAGGAACCTGCAGGCAGGAGCTGAAGCCTCCCGGTAGGACCTCTGCTTGCTGGCCTGCTCCTCATGGCTTGTTTTGCCTCCTTCCTCACAGCACCCAGCACCACCAGCCCAGGGGTGGTGCCACCCCACAGTGAGCTGGACCTTCTCACATCAGTCATCAATCAAGAAAAGGAATCACAAGTTTGCCCACAGGCCAATCTGGTGGAGACATTTTCTCACTTGAGGTTCCCTCTTCCAAGATGTCTAGCTTCTGTTAAGTTGTCATAAAACAAGCCAGCCAGAATAGCTGGGGTTCTGGAATGAAGAAAAGGGAGGGAGCCTGAGCACCACCACTCATCTTTTGTCAGCTTCCTGACTGGATAGGGAGAGAGCAACCATCTTTCTCATTGCTATGCCTTCTCCCACTGTGATGGACAGTATCTCCTCAAACTGTGAGCCTAAGTATAAACCCTTCCTCTGGGAAGTTGCTCACGCCAGGTCTTCCGTCACAGCAAAAAGCAAAGTAAGGAATCCAATCTCATACCCCAGGGCCTGGCCATACAAGCAGGGGAAGAACAATGTCAGGGTTTGGAAGGACCGCTCCAGAATAGAAATCCTTCCTGCTTTTCCCTGGTCACAAACGGGGCTTTGGTGAAAGGCTGGTGGATGCAGAGACTCAGTTGCTGCAGTGGAGTTGTTGCTTCAGACTGTTTCGTTGGCAGCTGTTGACAGGCCTGGGCTTCCGCTCCGCCGCTCAGCACCCGCTCAGCACCCGCTCAGCACCCGCTCAGCACCCGCTCAGCGCCCGCTCAGCGCCTGCTCAGCACGCAGGAGGCCCTGGGCTTGATCCTTAGCACTACAGAAAAAGAAAAATGTTTGACAGAGGGTCATAGTGCCGCAAAGAAGGCACTTTCTGTCAAAGTGCTAGGTCTTGGGGGTTGTTTACGATCCGTTTTGCCTTACAGGAACACTGGACTCTGCAGTCTAAGATGTCTTTTCCTTTCCTTTGCTGTTTTCTAGCACTTTTGGGTTTCAGTTTTTACATTAGGAATTTTAATCTATCTGGTGCTAAATGTGAGGTTTAGAATTGAATTCCCCAAGTAGTTATTTCAGAACTAGCTACCAAAAGATTTCTTTTTTTTTTTTTTTTTTTTTTTTTTGGTTTAGTTTGGATTCTGTCTTTATCACACACCATTCAGTGGTAGTTATTTATTTATTTGAGAGAGACTGAGGGAGACAGGCCTCCGACAGGGCATCTTGGCCACACAGAGACATGTGGCAAAGCCTTGAGATGATCAGGCCAGGGGACAGCAGCGAGAGCGGTGAAGGGACCAGCACCCCTTTGGGTGTCCAGGAGCGGCAAGGCAGGCAAGGTGTGGCAGTCAGGACTAGCCAGCGTGTGCCTTCTTGGTGGGCCCTGCACCTTGGCAGCGGTGTCCAGTTGGCTTGGCAACTTTTAAGTTATTGTGTTCTCAGAATTAACAAATATTTTTGTTTTTAGGTTTATAGAAAAATTGAGGGGCAAGGAGCAAGTTCCCACACACCTTGTCCCCTCCTCACTGGCCGCCACACATCTACCAATATCCTATCATTCGTTGCTGCTGCTCTGGTGCAGTATTGTCATCTCAAGCCCACAGTTTACAGAAGGGGCCACTGGGGTCTGTGCGTGTGTCCAGGACCAGCACCACACAGGAGCTTCCTGCTCTGTGCACCCAGAGCTGCTTCTTGCCCAGCTCTTCGGAACACTGGTCTTTTGATGCTTCTATGATTTTGCCTCTTCTAGAGGGTCAGAGGAGCCATGCAGAGTGGTGGCTTCTCGCACTGGCTTCTTTCACATCACAATATGCATTGATGTTTTCTCATATTTTTCTCTTGGCTTGATAGTGTCTTTCTTTCCCTTGTCTTTCTTTTCCCTTTCCTCCTTTCCCCCCACTCCAGTTTCCTTCCTCCTTTTCCTCTTCCCCTCATGTCCTTTTCTCTACTTTCATTTTCCCTTGATCTTTTCCTCCTTCCCTCTTCTCCCCCTCTTTTCTTCCTTCTTTTTTGAGACAGGGTCATGCCATATAGTCCAGCTAGCCAATAACTCATTGGTTTTCATTGCCAAACAATACTCTATCATTGTATAGCATGGTTTGTTTACTCATTTACTTATTGTGGTGTATAGTTTTGACATGATAACTTTCTGCAACATAGACTCACTTTGCAAGAGAGCCTGCTTGAGAAACTGCCTAGATCAGGCTTACCTGTGGGCATGCTTGTGGAAGAGGTACTGTTTCTCCTGACTTAGTTGAGGTGGGATGCAAGACCCTCACTGAGCATGGGCTGTGTCATTTCATGTGCCGGCCCCTGAACTGTATAAAAGAGAAGGAAGCAGCCTGGGTTCGGGTGAGCAAGGTTGTGTGTATTCGCTCTTTGCTCTTGATATGATGTGACTGGTTGGTTGCTCGAGTTCCTGCCTTGACATCCTCTTCACGGACTATGGTTGGAGCTGTAAGCTGAGTGAACTCTCTTCCTTAAGTTGCTTTTGGTTGGGGTGTTTTTTCACAGCAACAGAAATGAGAATAGAACTATTGGAGGGTGTGTTGGCTTATTCTAGGTTTATTCTTTAAGTTTATTTCCTCATTTAATGCATTTGCTTCTGGAGGAGAGGTAGAACAGCATATATAAACTTACTAATGATGAGTCTCTTCTGGTTCCCCACACATTTCTTTCTAGACCTTTTATAGACTTTTTTTTATTCACTAGCCTACATAGTAGTGGGTTTCATTATGGCAGTTTTATACATAATTTGTATTTCCTTCCACCTCTTCCATCCCCTTTTGCTGTTTCCACCCCAAGCATTTTTTTTTCTGCTTTCATGGCACATGGATTCAATCACCCCTCTTCTTCCTCAAAACCTTCATTTCCCTTCTCACAGTTCCCTTTTGTTTTAGTTTTCTTTCTGTTGCCGTGATAAAGCACCCTGATGAAAATCAACTTAGAGAGAAAGGATTTGTTTGGCTTATACTTCCAGGTCACAGTCTACCACTGGAGGGAAGTTTGGGAATGGACTCAAGACAGGAAGCTTAGCAGAAATGGGGTTACCCTGCTTGCTGGCTTGCTCAGGGCAGCATCTATGTATCTATCTATGTATCTATGTATCTGTCTATCTATCTGTCTATCTATCTGTCTGTCTGTCTGTCTGTCTGTCTGTCTAATCTCAGGACCACCTGCCCAAGGAATAGTGCTGCCCAGAGTGGATGAGCCCTCCTACATCAATTAATTAACAATAAAGTCAATCTCCTACAGACACACTGATAGGCCAATCTAATCTTGAGCTATTAAAAAAAATCTAGCTAGGCATTAGCAATCTCTGATTGTTCTATAACAAACTGTCTAAGACCCAGTGACTTAACAACAACTAAAATGTCATGCTTTATGGGTTTCCAGAGCTTGAAAATTGGGAGTGCTTTATTAAAGTGTTCCTGGCCCGCTTTCTCAAGAGGTTGCAGAAAAGGTGTTGGTCGGGGCTGCAGGCCCCTGAGAGCTAGCCCCTGCCTAGGAGTACTCTCATTGCTCCCTCACGTGACAGGCATATTGATGCCCATGGCCCTCACGGCAGGATGGCTGGCAGCCACAGAGCAGGGAGAGTGGCAGGAAGCCTCAGCACCTTCCACGACACACTATCATGCCTACCTTCTCCTCTTTTTTTTTTAAATATTTTTTATTTATTTAACTTTATTTCATGTGCATTAGTGTGAAGATGTCAAATCCCTTGAGATTACAGACAGTTGTGAGCTGCCATGTAGGTGCTGGGAATTGAACCCAGGTCCTTTGGAAGAGCAGGACCTGTGTGTGTGTGTGTGTGTGTGTGTGTGTACATGCATGCTACATTTTCTTCATCTATTCATTCATTAACAGGTTCCTAGGACATTGGGATAATGAGAATAGTGCCACGATGTTATGGGTGTACATTATTTTTTTTTCATAGAAAGTAATTAATTCATTATGACATTTTCATACTGTGATAGTTTTAATAAAAACAGCCCTCATAAGCCCATAGGGAGTTAGGAGGTGTGGACTTGTTTGTGTAGGTGTGGCTTTGTTGGAGATTTCAAATGTTCAAACCAGGCCCATTTTCACTCTTTCTTCCTGCTACCTGCTGATCTGGATGTAGAACTCTCAGCTACCTCTCCAGCGTCATGTCTGCCTGCATGCTGCCATGCTTCCCATTGTGATCATAATGGACTAAACCTCTGAATCGTAAGTCAGCCCCAATTAAATGAGTTGCTGTGGTCATGGTGTCTCTTCAGCAATAGAAGCCTTAACTAAGACACAGACCTATGTGATATTGTACTTTGCTGAAGAGAGTGGGAGAAAGAGAAGTTAATGGAATACATATGAAATGAAAGCAGAAATGGGAGCTATCTGGAGTAAGGAAGAGAACCCATTAGAGGGGACAGGGTACACAGGGAAAGGTTTAATCCCAGTAAGATTTAACTGATACACACAGGATCAAAATAGATCTCACAGCAGTTTGGAGCAATTTGTTTTGAGAAATTTTAATCGTTACAATAATAGAAAATAAAATTCTTAACTATCAGTATATTGAATATTAATATAATATGTAGTGTGAGGATTTATGGTTTGTGAAAAATAACTTGTCGATACTTGGAAATGGAAAAATTGCATCGATCAGTTAACTTTCACTTAGTTCAAACCTTGCAAGAAAGCCCTGCACTTACCACAGTGCTGGGTGTGGGAAGGGAAACAATGCTTGAAAGAGGATTGCCATTTTATTTTTCCCTCAGTCAGCTATGCCACGTGCCCACACTCAGATTTATTTTAGGCTTGTGTTCACCTATTTCTGAGCCAGGGATTCTGGGCATCTGCTTGTGGTTACAGTACTGTGGTCTCTGTACCCTCACACCACAGGGGTCAAAGTTGAAGCTCTGGTCTGTTTTGGTCTATGTTGAAAACATGGTCTCTAGAGAGAGCTAAGAAAGGTAAACTCGGTGAAAGGTTCCCACAGCAGCAAAGGCGCAGAAACATCTGGGACGGGAAGGAGGCAGCCCTGGGGCCACAAACAGTGCGAGTGCCACTGTTTACTGTCCCGACCTCAGAGTGCGTAGCTATTGATCGCTAGCAAGTGCAAACTTTGGAGTACAGAAAGTGTGATCAGCTAGGAGAAAACACACGTCAAAATACCTGTTTATGCCTTTGATCCCAATGTCCCATGACTTCTGGGCTCTCTGTTCTGTCGTATTGCATTCTCGTCTTTGTGTCTTGTTTCCAGGCTCAGGCATTCAGAGCCTGCGGCTGTTACTTAACCACAGTGGAAAGAGGAGTTTGACACAGAGAGAAGGTCAGAGAGGTGAAGGTGAGGGGAACTACCCAATCAACCCCAGTTTAGTGAGTTTAGCGAAGTTTTATGTGTCTTATCAGCTACATATTTTATGTAATTGTTTATATATCATTTCCATCCCATTCCCAGACACCAGGATTCCCAGACACCCAGGACAGGACTCTCGGCCTATTTTATTGACAGCTTGGTCTCAAACCCAGCCAGAGGAACGTGTCTAGCTGGGTTTGTAATCTAGCAGTCTGAAGGATTACTGCAAATTCAAGACCAAACCCTGACGAGAGAAGAAGGAGGAGGAAGAAAAGGAGAAGGAGCAGGGAGAGAAGAAGGGTGTGGTTTCTCTGTGGTTGTTGCCGGTACTCAGTTGGCAAAAATGTTAAAATAGTGATGGCATTGCACTAAAAAGTAATAGGAGCAAACGCTCTCGGCAGCACACAGTGGGCTCCATGTGGGCTTCCCTGTTCACAGCACCACCAGCAGGCCCCGACTCACTGCTGAGGAGACCACAGCTCAGGGAGCACACGTGACTTGCAAACATGGCTGTACTGGGCATAAACTCAGGTCTTCTGTCTTCCAGGATTTTAGTTTAGACAAAACCTCCTATGTTACACTCTGGAGGAGTTACAAAGACCGGTGCCAGCACTGGTGATGATGGGGACAGCGTGATGGTGGTGACAGCGGTGGTGATGGCGACCATGGTGGAGGTATTGCTGGTGGTTTTGTTGAGGCCATGGTGTGGTAGTGATGGTGACAGCCGTGATGATGAATTGGTTGTTTTGCTGTGGAGTTCTTTGATAAAGCAAAAAAAAAAAAAAATCTTACAAAATTTTAATACATAAGAGAAGGTAAAAATTCAAATCCTCAGATTTGGAGCAGAACTGAGAGCCTTGCAGTCTCAGCTCACGTTCTCCCAGGAGTTCTTGGGATGCTCTTCAGAAAATGACTGAAGGCAGACAGGATGATGATATGCTTGACATCAGACATGAGTTGATAGGAATTTGACCCATACCTGGTACACGTATGTGATTGGTATCAAAGCAGGGCTGGGCAAGACTCTCTATCAGGATACCAGAGGATTGGAGAAGGGTCATGCCAGATGTCAACACTGATTTAGAAAGGAAAGGATGGACATGGCTTGCACTATGACAGCAGGAAGAATGGGCACAGAAATGAGATTATGTGGCTAAAGGCAGCCACAAGAGGGAAGAAGTCAAACATTGCCATGAAGCCAGGTGTAGCAATGATGAATTCTACAACAGCTTTTCAGTCTTAACATTTTTTTTTTTTAGATCATGCTAACATATACAAGACATAATATTTTTACCTGATTTGCTTTTTAAATTTCCTGAAGCTGCTAGGAACACTTTGAAAATAGAGTTTGCAAATATTACAGGTCTTGGAATGTTTAGGGCAGTGTATCACAACAAAGACATTCTGCTTAAAACACTAATGGCTGTCTCACTGAGCCTTCTCTTGGCATCAGATCACATGATGATGCCAAGAACTCCTGTTTTTCTTTACAGTGCTGCTGATGGAACCCAGGATCCTTCAAGTGCTAGCTAGGCAAACACTCCACTACTGAGATACATCCTCAGAATATTTTGTATGTTTTTTTATTTTAAGTCAGTGTTTCACTGAGTTTCTTAGACCAATCTAGAACTCACCTTCAGGCAAAGTGAACTGAATTTGCCAACTTTCCCCCTCGGCCTTCTAAGTAGGTGAGATTGCAATTCTATGCACCTGGCCCAGCTCTCTTCCTTGTTGTAAGGTCATCGTTACATGGACTTCCTTCTCATGACATCATCTAGTCTTAGTTACCTCTCCAAACTAGACCTCTAAAACCCACTGCATGCCAGCTATGCCAGTACAAACCTGAAATCTCAGCACTAGGGAGGTAGAGGAGTTAAAGGCCACTCCCTGTTACATAATTTGAAGCTAGCCTAGGATAAATGAGATTGTGTTTCAAAAGCAACAACAAATTCACTAGGCACTAAGCGATATTTATTGGGTAAAGAATTTGCTGTGAAAGCTTGAAGACCAGATTTAGGATCCCAAGGTGCACATAAAAAGCCAGGCATATCTCACTCTTTGCCTGGGCAGCTCAGGAGAGCTGGCCCTGGGGTTGTGAGTGCAGGAGAGCTGGTCCTGTCCCTCCCCTGGCAGTATGGGAGACCTGGCCCCATTGGCCTGGGTGCAGGAGAGCTCAGCTACCACCCAGGCCCAGATCCTGGGCTTTGAGTTGGCCCACCCCAATATCTACCCCACCCATGAGCTGTTGGAATCTATAAAGGTGTGAGTCCTGTGGAAACAAAGCTGCAGGATCTCCATGACTCAGGGAAACAGCAAGATATACAAGAGGTCTTTGTGAAGGCTTAATATTGATGGGGTTCCTGAAGTCAGAGTGCTTGAACCAGACCAATGACTCACAGCAGTGAACATTTGCAAGTAAGATCTTTGGACAAAAGGATATACTATGTGACACACCGTGACACACTACAGCGTCCACGGTGAGATATTTTAATTTAATTTTATTATATTTTGGGAGGAAGGTTTACAAGGGTGGAAGGCTGATATGGAGGACTGGGAAATGAGTAGGGATGGGGTGCATGATGTGAAATTCACAAAGAACCAATAAAAAATTACAATTAAAAAATAAAAAGCAGTTAATCTTTAAAAAAAAAAGTCAAACAGTGGCATTTTTCTATAATTGAAGCATTGGGAGACAGAATCAGGAGGATCCCAGGGGTTTTGCTGGCCAGCCAGTCTAGCCAAAGCTCCAGGTTCAGTGAGAAACTCTGTCTCAAAAAATAAGGGACAGGGGCTGGAGAGATGGCTCAGAGAACAATGGCTGTTCTTCTAAAGGTCCCGAGTTCAATTCCCAGCAACCACATGGTGGCTTGTAACCATCTTTAGTGAGATTGGGTGCCCTCTTCTGGCATCAGGCAGAACAGTGTATAAATAATAAATAAAATAAAAAAACAAATAAGGTACAAAGCAATTAAGGAACATGTTAACCTCTGGCCTGTGTGCATGTGTACAAGCATACACACACAGACACACACACAGAGAGAGAGAGAGAGAGAGAGAGAGAGAGACAGAGACAGAGACAGAGAGAGAGAGAGAATGAGAGAGAGAGAGAATGAGAGAGAAAGCTAAGAAAAGGAACGTAGATTTGGGGACTCGACACATGAGCTCAGGAGGACTGGGCAACTAAAACAACCCACTTCCCCTCTCAGTACCCTGTTACTGGGTACTGTAATGTTCCCTGTCTCATGAGGCTATGTAAGAGGGTAAGAAATGAGCACTTAGAACCTGGGGAGATGGCCCAGTGGGGAACACACTGGTTTTGCAAGCACAAGGACCAGAGTTCAGATCCCAGTATCCATGTAAACACCAGGTGGGCATGGCAGCCCGCCTATAAGCCCAATGCTCGGGAGATGGAGATCAGAGATCTGCAGGGCAAGCTGGCAGAGCAAGATAGATGAACTGAACTGAATAATCCGACTACACACACACACACACACACACACACACACACACACACACACACACACGTGCAGTACTGGGGTATGTGTGAGTGTAGTAATCAGCACGTGGTGATCAGTAGGCACTAACTGTACTAGATACCATTCAAGTCCTAGCTCTAAGGGGCTGGCTGAATGTCTTTGTTTAGACAAACCAGTTGAATGGCTCTCTCTTGGCATTATTTTCTGAGGTCTTAACCAGCCCCCCGGCATGTATGTGAGAAAAAAAAAAAAAAGGATCTAGAAAAACCAGGTCATGATTTCTCACATGCATTGCAAGTTTACTATTTTGTCTCACTACAGTTTTGTTGATAAATGGAACCTGAAGAGCTATAGAATTTGATCCCTTCAGGTTATAAGGCATTTTTTTTTCCCATTGCTGAATTTCAGCCCCTGAAAAATCACTGTTACTTTAACCTGAGCAAGTTCAAAAATCTGAAGAAGCTTCAAAAATCTAAAGTCCATAAAAGTATTTCTAAAATGCTTTTGTTCTTTAAAAAAGAAATAAAAATTTTACAATATTAAAAATAAGTGTTGTGCTGGGTCTGGTGGCTCATGCCTTTAATAGTAATACTTGGAAGGCAGGGGCAGGAGGATTTCTGTGAGTTTGAGACTAGCCTGGTCTACAAAATGAGTTCCAGGACAGCCAGGGCTGTTACACAGAGAAACCCTGTCTTGAAAAACCAAAAATACATACATACATACATACATACATACATACATACATACATACATACACACATAATGTGCCAGGTATGGTGTCACAGGCCTTTAATCTCAGTATTTCAGAGTCAGAGGCTGGTGGGTCTCTGTGAGTTTGAAGCCAGCCTGGTCTACAGAGTGAGTGCCAGGATAGCCTGTTCCAGGACAGTTCCAGAGAGACATTGTCTCAAAAAACAAGCAAACAAAAACCACGACCAAAACCAAAATACTTCAACATATTATGAATAGAGTAATACAGGAAAGATTCCATTCTCTTGGGAGCCATGATTCAGTCTGAGAATTAACTTCACAAAGAATAGATCAACAGAGAGGCATTATGAACCTTTATTTTACAGTTGCTTGTCTACTTTTATTAATGTATGGGTGTTCTGCTTGCATGCCTGGCGCCGGAGTATAGCAGAAGGGGAAGCCGGGTGCCTGGGAGTGGCGTTGCACGCTTCTGTGAGCTTCTGTGGGTGCTGCGCCTCGAGCCTGGGTCCTCTGCAAGAGGATCTTATTTAACGTGACCACGCTGATGTGTGTGCAGAGGCCTGCATGTCTGAGAAATGGAGGCCTAAAGAACTGGATGGATCTGGGGCTTATGTGCCCTCTGTGTATGTGTGTGGTGTGTGGGTGCATGTGTTTCACACGTGTGTGGAGGCCCAAAGCTGACACTGGGCATCTTCCTCAGTTGCTCTCCACCAAACAGATAGACATGGAGATTCTTTTTTGGGGGGTGTGTGTGGAGGAGACAGCTTTGTTATGTAGCCCTGGCTGTCCTATCATTCACTAATGCCTCTGCCTTCTGAGTGCTGGGGTTAAAGGTGTGCACCGCCACACCTTGACTTCCACGTTGAAGCAAGGCCTCTCCCTGAGCCCAGGGTTCACAGATTCCAGGTACACTGGCTAGCCAGCTTGCCCTGGGCATCTCCTGTCTCTGTTGGGATTACAGCAGCAGCCACACCTGCCAAACTTTTACACGCGTGCTGGGCATCCTGACGTCAGACTTTAAACCTTTGCAGCAAGTGCCTTAATCACGGGACCATCACCCAGCCCCCCTCATGTACCACTTTAACAAAGAACAGTAATGAGTGTGTGGGCCACCTCCTCTTCGTCCTGACTGTTTAGGTTGAACGCTTCTTATTTTGCGGTTCTATTAATGAAAATGACATAGTTGGAGTGCCACCTGCGGTTCTCCAGGCTGGAGTTGCTTTAAGGCAGTTGTTGTTGTTAGGCTGGGCCCTGTCTGCGCACCTTTGCCCTCCTTATGCCATCTCCGTTTGGAAGAGCAGGACTGGTTGTGAAATAGCTGACATAATAGGCCTGCCGTCTGACTTTGGCAGCTGGAAGGCTTCGTGTGACACTTGACCGAGTCAGCGCAGGTTGTGGCTTACTCACTCATAATTTTTGTTGTGAGGCAGTGCTTTCAGGTAGGCAGCTGAACTGCCCCCAGGTTGCACAAGTGTGGCCTGGGACCCAGCTAAAACAATTTGGTGGTTTGGTTTGAGGATGCCAGCCATGGATTCAGACCACATCATTTTTGTTTTTAATGTGAAGGGGAATTTTCTTTTCTACTGACTTTCCTTGAACCATTTGAGACTTCCCAGGCCCCACACGTGGAGACCATTTGATCCCAGCTCCAGCATTTTAGAGAGAAGCAGAAGGATCACAGGTTTGAGGCCAGCCTGTATTCTGTAGCAAGTACTACCTGACTCCTACAAAACAAAACAACAACAATAAAAAACAAGAGAACAAACAAACAAACAAACAAACAAGAAAGTAGGAATCTGAAGGCCTGGAAGTAAATACTTTAGCAGCTGAGACATGTGATCATGTGATGTTTGTGGATGACCTAGGCGCATATCTATAGACTAGATGGTCTAAATTTTTAAAAAGTTTTTTTTTTTTTTCCCAGGTTGTATCATCATTTAACTATGAGTGCTTACCAATTTACAGTGGGGTTTGGTCCCAGTACATCTACCATATGCTGAAAATATCCCAAGTGGAAAAATACATTGAATATACCTCATCTACTTCACACTTTGGTTCAGCAATGTGGTCTACACCAGACATCCATTGTTTCCCCTAACAATCTTTGGAAACATCCAAACTCAAAATTGGAACTACGGTTTCTACCGAAAGTGTGCCGCTTTCACACCACCGTGAACTAAAAGAACTGTTGTGGCTGTAAACATGATTTTGGTTTAGTCCCAGGTGTGGGATGTGGGACTGACTGTCAGATGGTCCACACCAGCCAATTATTTGCCTCATACAGGCTGAGAGGAGCTCTTTGCTGGCTCTAGATAGTTTAAACCTGAGGCCTCTGGAGAGAGAATAAATGCCAGAGCCCAGAGAGTGTGTAGTAGCTTTGAGAAAGAACAAGGCTGCTGCTTCCCCCCTTCAGCTCCTGTTGCTGTTGTTGCTGTGGGACAAGAAGTTGGAGATTCCTGAAACAAGAATTGTACTGGCTTCAAGGAACCCAATGACCCTAACCAGCAGGAAGCAGCTAAGAGAACTGTGACCCCTCTCCCACTAAGCCTTGCTCCTACCTGGTATTGGGGTGTTGGAAGGGATTATTTGTGGTGGAGTAGGGAGAAAGATATAAAATATGTAAATAAAAGAGTTTTTTTTAAAAAGTATGCCAACAAAGAAGCAAAAGCTGAGCCACCTCTATGTCATAGGCCATCTGTTTAACTTCTGGGAGCCAGAACAGATCACCTTGCCCTGTCTCAGAGAGGAAGACTGAGGGAAATGTCCTGTGTCTCACCCTCTCTGCCAGAAGACAGATAGGCAGTGGAAGCCAGAGACCACTATATCTTCCAGACTATCCCCAAGTCTCCATGATGGATGAGTGAGGAGGTCATTGTCTCTGCTCCTAAGGTCTTTCCTTTGTTTCTGGATATCATCCCTTACTCCTCTGCTCATCACCATCTCTGCAGGTTCACCCTTCTGCTTCTGCTTATGAGAGTTGCTCAAATCTCAATCCAGACATTTTGAGCTCTGGACCTACAGTAGTATAATCAAAGCCCATGAAGCTCTTGCCTCGCTGCTTTTAGTTGTGCAAAAAAGTACAAATTTTGGAGATCAGGTATCTAAGCAACACGTTAGTCTCCCACTAGCCTTGCTGAAGATAACACCTCTGATATGTGGGTCATGATGACAATGTTGTCTAGGCTATTTTTCAGGATAGAGAAGGCCACTTTTGTTGAAACCATTGACTCTTAAGGTGGGCTTGTTTGATGGGCCATTTCTTGCTACCACGGGACCAAAATCTTCATTCTCAGATCAGGCTGATATCTTGTTTTCTGAACATATTAGTGTCCTGTAAGGATCAACCGTGTATTACATCACTTCCAGTCACCTTTCCCTAAATCTAGCCCCTCCACCCCACTTTAGTTTTTTTGAGACAGGGTTTCTCTGTGTGGCCCTAGCTGTCCTGGAACTCACTATGTAGACCACGCTGGCCTCAGACTCACAGAGATACACCTGCCTGTGCCTTCCAAGTGCTGGGATTAAAGGTGTGTGCTACCATTGCCCCATCTTTCTTAAATCTTAAATCACTCTGTTATATCCATAACCACCCTCCGCCATGTTCTTTGGGAGGTTGTTAGAAGTTGGTCTGATGCCAGACCAACTGGCCCTTGAGATCTGGATATACCTATCCTTGTTTTGTGAACCTGCCTAAGATATAGCTAATTGGTTGATTAACGGCCTATACCTGGGCAGGGCAGAATGGCATAGGCATGGCTAAGGTTCCTAGGATTTTGGGTTCAAGAGAGAACCACGGGAACCAGACAAACAGATGGAAGGGAAGAGAGAAAGGAGGATGCCATGATGGCAATAAGCGGAGAAGAAAACCCTTGGGCTCAGAGGAAGGACTCCAATAATGGCATGAAAAGGCCCAGATGAAGAATATAAGCAAGTACCATGGGATTATGGGTGGAAGGTAGTCCAGAGAGCAATGATTAAGGCAGATGGCATTGGGTGGGGGCTGGGAGATGAATGATGAGGATATTGAGCCAGGACAGGTGCAATATCTGTCCAGCCCAAGGTAAATAAGGCAATTATAAATCTAACAGGGGTCTGTGTCTTATTGTTTGTGATAGCAGGTTAAATAATACCTCCGTGATAATCTTGGGGCTAACAATGAACATTATGTAGCCCAACATTTGTTTTATAATTTACAACAGGAGGTAGATTTGGCCAAATTATGAATATACTCTGTTTTGCAAAACTTATCATTTCAGTAACCAGCACCCTGCACCAGGGCAAAGAGTCCTGGTTCCATACCACGTACATTTAGCCTTTGCCCCTAGTTGCTGATATAGACTCCTAAGACAGCTCAAAGGGAAAGGGAATTGGTCATTGATTATGCATTTGTTATTTTGTTATAACCAAATTTTATAAAGAGCTGCTTTTGGTAATACCTGAGTTCATGCTAACGAGGCCATTTAAACTGGCTACCCTAGGCAGCCAGCCCACCTGATTACCAGAGAGAACCAGTGTTTGGAGGCTGACCCCCAGGAAGAGGTTAGTAATTTCTAAATTGTGGTCCCCAGAGCCCAGCCTCAGCATCTTCCTGTTAGAAATAATCTCAGGCACCACCTGGGCCCACCTGAATCCGATATGGGGGTGGGAGGGATGAGGGGTCGGGGTGGCGTGGCAATGGTGATGAAGTTATCAGTTGAAGTTTGGTCAAGGCAAAGTTGGCCTGATGCCAGGACAGTGAGGTGTTTCCCCCATCACCATCGATTAGGCTTTGGCCCCAACCTCCCATAAGGCCTGAGGTGTAGTAGACAGCCTGGAATCCTTGGGGAGGAGACCCGCAGGCCGGGCAGGGGAGGAAGGATGCGTGCGGGCTGCGGGAAAAGCTCCCACTGTGGAGAGAGGTGCCAACGGCGGGCCAAGGGGAGGACCGCGACGTGCTCTAGTGCCCGGCGCGAACGGCCTCCCGCTGTTTGGTCTGGCCGCTGGGGTCCGCTCCCGGTGGGTTCCTGCTCTGTCCCGGCCCACCAGCCGAGGTCACGGGGCAAGTAGGTGGGGCTGCAGCCTCGGCCTCCCAGCTTTTAGAAGCACCGAGGGGCAATTGCACAGATGCGACCCGAGACGTCTGAGGAATGTGGGGGGGAGGAGGGGGCAAATAGGATGAAAGGGAAGGGATGCACTTCGCTCTGAAGGGCTGCTTGCTAGCACCAATGAGGTGCTGGTATCGCGGATTCCCTAGGCAGTGGCAGCCGGGAAGTCCCCGCTGGGCAACAACCCTCCTCCGAAGACTCACTTCACTGGCTGGAAAACTTTGTCTACGCTCTGGGCTCTGAAAGTTGAGAGCCCTCCCCCCCAAGGGGTGGAACGGACGCTGCCTTGCTGAGGGGTGGATCAAGGCTAGCTTGCGACCTTCAGAAAGTCTTAGTTTCCACTGCGGACCTAGCTTTCAGGTGTTCCGACGCCGCGACTCCCCGCCCCCGGCCCTCCCCTTGGGATCTAGCCCCAGGCCAGCATCCTCCTCCCTCTCGGTCCCCGGCAGCCGCAGCTAAAAGCTGGAGGCTCCCGGCTGAATCCACTCTCCGCTCTGGAGCCCGGCTAGGCTGAGCCAGGGAGGGCGAGCCCAGGCCCCTTCCGCGGCAGGGGTCGCTGAGTTTCCAGGGGAGTCTCCAACGCCGCGCCCCCTGCAGGACGAGTCCCGGGCCCGGATGCTGTCATGGAGCCCTCCGGGGAGCAGCTGCAAAGTTCCGAGGCGCGCAGCTCTTCCGGGGACCCCCGGACCGCGGAGGAGCTGTCGGTCCCCGAGGTCCTCTGCGTGGAGAGCGGCACCTCGGAGGACCGGATCCCCGACGCTCAGCTCCAGGACGAGCCCCAGTCTCCGCCGAGAGGGGCCGCCCTCCCCGAGCAGGGGTACCTCCGCCCTCGGACGCGCTCCTTCTCTCTGCCCGCCGACCCCATCCTGCAGGCGGCCCGGCTCCTGCGGCGGCGGCAGCAGGAGGCGGGGCAGGCCGGCTCCGAGGGTGGCGGGCCGGCCGGGGACTGCTGCGCCAAGTGCAAGAAGCGCGTGCAGTTCGCAGACTCCCTGGGGCTGAGCCTGGCCAGCGTGAGGCACTTCAGCGAGGCGGAGGAGCCGCGGGTGCCGCCCGCCGTGCTCTCCCGCCTGCACAGTTTCCCGCTGCGCGCCGGGGACCTGCAGCAGCTGCTGACGGCGGCGGAGGGGCCCTCGCCCCCCCTGGCGCCGCCGCCGCCGCGCGTCCGCCTCCGACCCCTCTTCCGGCTCCCGGGGCCCGGCGCCGCGGAGGAGCGGCTGCGGCGGCAGCGAGTGTGCCTGGAGCGCGTGCGCTGCCCCCAGCCGCCGGGCGCCGACGTGACCGGCTCCGGACGGGTCCTCAGCTCCCCCGGACCCAGGGCGGTGGCGGTGCGCTACACCTTCACGGAGTGGCGCAGCTTTCTGGACGTGCAGGCCGAGCTGCGTCCCGTGTCACCGCCGCCCCCAGGGCTGTCCGGGGACTCTCTGGCAGGGGTTGGGGACCGAGAGGAGGAGCCGGCCACCGAGCGTTTCTGCTTCTCGCTCTGCCTGCCTCCGGGTCTGCAGCCCGGAGAAGGGGAGGACGCCGAGGCGAGGGACGTCGCTATCCACTTTGCCGTCTGCTACCGCTGCGAACAGGGCGAATACTGGGACAACAACGACGGAGCCAACTACACCCTGCGCTATGTGTGTTCCACAGACCCTCTCTGAGGATGGGAGCCTCGGGACTGGGAAAGAGGCTGACCAGAACCTCCAGCAAAGGCTCTCCTGGGACCCTTAGCCGAGCGTCGCAGATTTAGCATTAACCGAGCTTGGAGCGAAAGGAGCCAAGTGTTAAACCATAAATTCTGAGCGAAGATCCACGCACCAGCAGGCGCAGCGGGTCTGGCAATGTTCTGAACCCCCACTCTTCTCATCGCTTCCTCTGCACTTTTCTACTCGCCTTCTAGAATTCTCAGCCTGCATTGGGATAAGGAACACCCCAGCTCTCTGAGCTGAGGTTCTCTCTAAGAAAGGGGCTCTGGAACCCCGAGCCAGGATCTGTGACCTTGGAGATTTGTTTCTCACTTGAGATGTCCTTACAGCTTAATGAAAACCAGCTGAGAAAGGACAAGGCACCCACGTCCACGTGGGAGAGGAAGGTCCTCACACGTGCAACCCTCAGAGCCAGGCTGGAGTCTCAGAAGGCTAGGCGGGTGTCCTTTTAACTGGGCTCCAGAAACACCTGCCCCGACAGGATGCCATTTTCTTCTGTGATTGGATACAAATGTTCTTTAAGAAAGTAAAGGCCACGTGAACATACTTTCGCTCTGTGCTTCATGTTTTACCTTCTAAGGCTTTGGGGAGGCCGTGGCAACCCGGGGATGCTCAGCTGACGACCCAGGCGCCATGACAAGTAGGAAACACCAGAATTAAGTTTTCTCTTGCTACGGAATAGGCCAAGTTCCCCACACTGGGAAAAAGTGATCTTCAAAATGTTTTGTAAAAATGTGTTCAGTTCATTGCCACAGCAAAATGTTGGACGAATTAAAATGCCAGAGGCCTTGGCTGTGAGCTACAAGAACCCATCACATTCATCCCAAAGCCTTTTGTACATCAGAGCTGGTAACAGCGGCCGTTGGCAGTCAGAGAAGCTGGCCTTGCAGGCGGAACTCCAAGTGCAGGGGCTGGGGCCTGGAAAAGTGGCTTACTTCTCAGGCACAAGGGGGAGTGGGGACTTGATGGTGACAAGGCCCGCCCAGCTCGTGCCGTTCAGAATCTGACTGGGCAGCCACTCCACAGTGCAGAATCCTAGATGTGGGGACCACCGTCATGCACTGAGCATGGCTCCCTATGCCCAGGTCAGAGTGGGAGGGCATTCTGGGTGAAACCTTAGCTCCTTCCTTCCCACTGTTCCTGAGCAACTTATTTTCTTTAAAAAAGTATTATTGCAGGCCAGGGAGCTGAGGAGCTGAAGCCTAAGCTAAAGCCAGAGCATGAGCTAAAAGCTCCTTCTTCTTCTCCATGCTGTCTTAAATACCCCTCCTACTCTTTAATCCTTGTCAGCTGGTTTCTTGCTCTGTCTCTTGACTAGGGAAGTGGTGGCGTTCACCTTCAAGCCTAGCACCCAGGAAGCAGATACCTAAGTTTGAGGCCAGCCTAGTCTATAGAGACAGTTCTAGGACAGCCAAGGCTACACAAAATCCCTGTCTCAAACAACAACAAAACGTGTTCTATTTTCTAGCACGTGGCTAGCATAAATACTTAGTTTGGGATAATGGACTAAATTTAAGGGGGTGAGGAGGATGTTTTTATGGTTCTATGGGTCAGCACAGTTACCACAGGCCAAACATGACCCAAAGTCTGTTTTCATAGAACTATAGGACTTTTAAACCATGATTTTCACATGTTTAAAGTTTGTTTTTTTAATTTTAAAGAACTATTATTTTGTGACATGGAAATCATATTAAAGTCAGATATAGTGGCACACATCTGTATCCCGAGGACTTAGGAGGCTAAAGTGGGATTATCAAGAGTTTGAGGCCAGCCTTGGTCACCCAGAAAGACCACAGTAACAAGGGTTGAGTATGATGGCTCATCCATGCACTCCAGGACTCTGGAAGCTTAAATAGGCTCATCACAGCTAGCTGGAGGCCAGTAGAATGAGATCTGGATTAGACAAAAACAAAGGAAAAAAAAAAAAAGCTACCCAACAACAAACAAAGGACTGTATGGCATTCAAACTTGACCATCCACAAATATTTACTGCAACGTTCAGTGGGTGCTGTCCTGCACGTACAGCAAAGTTAGGCAGATGCAAAGTGGAAACCATTTCTTCTCTGACCCTTTATAGAAAGCATGTCAGTACTGCTTACTATTTTTAAAGCCATATGCTGAGAACTACAATCCACGAGACAGTCCACCTTCTAGTGACGCTTGCGGTTTAAAATAGTAAATATGGGCTGAGTGTGGCGGCACACACCTACAATTCCTGCACTTGGAGGCAGCTAGATCTTTGAGTTCTAGGCCAGTCTGGGCTACATAGTGAGGGATTCCTTCTCAAAAGAAAACAAATAACATT
Organism: Psammomys obesus; assembly: GCF_907164565.1. Taxonomy (NCBI): domain Eukaryota; kingdom Metazoa; phylum Chordata; class Mammalia; order Rodentia; family Muridae; genus Psammomys; species Psammomys obesus. The sequence continues at coordinate 1,914,324 of NW_026596162.1, forward strand.
TTTGTTGTTGTGGGGGATGAAACCCAGGGTTTCAGATATATTAGGTTTGTAGATTAAGGGGTTAATGTCTCTAACACTGAGATACACCCTTAGCCTGTAAGAAACACTTTTTATTTATTTGTTTGTTGTGAGTATGGGTGTTTTGCCAGCATGTGTTTCTGTGCCGCCTGAATGCCTTGTGTCTTCAGAAGCCAGAAGAGGGTGTGGGGTCCACTGAGTTGTGAGTTGTGAGCCACCACGTGGGTGCTGCAGATGGACCCTGGGTCCTCTGGAAGAGCAGCCAGTGCTCTTGACTGCTGAATCATCTCTCCAAACCCTTAAGAAATATTTTAGTTCATAAATATAAATGAGGTTGAAATACAATTTTGCTTTAAAATTGGTTTGTTGTCATTTCAATCTGGGTGTAGTGTCGTTGACTAGTGTAATCTCTGTACTTTTCTCTGTATTTTGAAGGGAGGCTAATCCTAAGCAAAGCCACTAAGTATTTAAAAGTGTGTTGGCTATGGTCTGGGTGCCTTTCAGTCACAGAGCAGTTGCCTGGTGCGCCAGTAATTTTTCTCCTCTGGGGCAGCTGCTCCCAGTGCTCACAATCATGAATCAGGAAAAGATGAACACTCATCTCTGTTTCCTAGCCCCCTCTTTGCTCATGTATGTGCGTGTGATATATGCATATGTGTGCTTGTCCCTGTGTCCATACACACACGTGTGGAAGCCAGGGGTTGGCATCTGGTGTCCTCTTCTCCTGTTCTCTACTTTATCCTTTTTTTGGAGACAAGGTCTCTCACTGAACTTGAAGCTCATCACTTGGCTAGACTGGCTGGCCAGTCAGTCTCCAGCACCTGTGTCCTGTTTCCGTTGTCCAAGGCTGAGGTGACAGGTGCACCCCATCACACATTGTTATTATAAACAATCATGAAAATCCCAACCTTTCTATTCTACCAGTAAGGACTCAGGAGCCAGATGCTGGGGTGAAAACCTGCTAGCTCAGAGAGGCAGAGAAAGCACCAAGCTGACCTTCTCAGCTGAGGTCTAGATGGAAAAAAAAAAAACAACAAAAACAAACAAACAAAAAAAACCCCAAAGGCTAAGTAGCTCAGCTAAGAGCCCAGGAGGAAAAGGCCAAAAAGCCCAAGGCCGAAGGCTTGCTAGTTCAAAGCCCAAAACGCCAGGGATCTGAGCAGCTGAAGCCTAAACTAAAGCCAGAGCATGCGCTAAAAGCTCCTTCTTCTTCTCCATGCTGTCTTAAATACCCCTCCTACTCTTTAATCCTTGTCAGCTGGTTTCTTGCTCTGCCTCTTGACCCAGGGTTAACTTTATTAGATCAGGTATACAGAAAGCTGTTGGACGTAACTTGAACCACATCATAATCACCTGTTTACAATAAAACAAAGTTCTTGGATCAGGGGGTATGTTAGGCCTCAACCAAACCACACAATAAACAGGGTTTTACAGTTCACAATTTTGGGGTTCACAATGGGATCAAATATCCTGCAACAGCTCTTGTCTTTTGAGACGGGTTTCTTTGTGTGGCTTGACTGACCAGGCTGGCGTAGAACTCAGAGATCTATGTGCCTCTGCCTCACAGAGTTCTTTTACAAAAGCAGGCCCTCATTCCAGCATGGAGAGCTCCGTACCAAGTGTGCCATATCCCAGCCTCATGTTCTTTTTTATTCAGCCTGAGACCCCAGCCCCTTTAGGGTGTCTTTCACATTCATGCTTTGCTTTCCCTCCCCAGTTAAACCTTTTTGGAAATATCCTCATAGGTACAGCTAGAGATGTAATTGTAAACCTCGTCAAGGTAGATAATGATGATTAACCATTGCATCTAGTAGGTGTGAAGGCCTTGATTTGATGCTCAGCACCACAAAATAAAGGGAGAGGGGAAGAGGAAAAAGTAGAGGAGGAGTTTAACAGTTGATTTCCAAAAGAAAGGGAACATGCCCCTTCAAAAACAAAATTTGCACAATGAAGCTGGTGCCCTTTGCCAGAAGATTCACCTTTATTTGACAAATGTAGTCATTCTGCATGAAAATGTAATAATGAAAAATCTTGTGCTGGGTTGTGGTGTTGCACACCTTTGAGACAGGTGGAGATCTCTGTGAGTTCAAGGCCAGCAGGTCTACAGAACAAGTTCCAGGACAGCCAAGGCTACACAGTGAAACCCCTTGAAAAACAACAACAATGAAAATCTTATCTAGCTCTAGTCATTAAAGACTATCTTCTTCCCTGTGACTTAATGACCCTGTCCTACATTAAAGAGAGATTCCAGAAGCTTCCTGGTCCATGAATCTCTGATTCAGGGGATGTTGGATGGAAAATATGTTCTCTGAAGCAGTGAAAGGAAGCCTGGAAGTTTCCATGGTACAACATGTTTCCTGAGGAAAGTCCATGTTCATAAAGCAAGATGGGCAATCTATTTGAAGGATTTGGGGTTGGGGGTCTCATGCTCAGAGAGTAGTCACTGCACTCTGGGTATCCAGAGAGCTCTGGGGACCAGGCATCTCTGTCCAGCAGCAGAGATGGTCACTGTTCCGAAGACCTGAGAGCGCTTGGGAGGGTGACTGTCTTATTATCCACAAACCTCTATTCTCAAAAGCCTGAGAATTTTCTCAGTGTGTGTGTGTGTGCGCATGCCTGAGAGCACACGTGTAGCTGCAGGTTTCTACTCTGAGGTCTCTTCATCTGTTCCACCCTTCTTTTTCTGCTAGGCTATAGGATTTTCATTCACCAATTCATGAGTTTCACAAAATTCAGCTGTAGCCACACAGCTTTTTTCTAGTTTATTAGGCTAAGATTTTTCATTTCCTCCATCTTGGCTGTGCAGGTCTTTTGAGCACTGTGCCTTGAAACCCCTGGCTTAGCCGCTTGCATCGTATCTTCTTCAGGAGTGGGAGGAAAGGCACAATGGTGGAAATGCCGTGTTCTCCTTTCCGTGGCTTCATGGAACTGAATCAAATGTGCATTTCTGGCACATGTTTCAGGACCCAGACTAGAGAAATCACTGAGGTCATAACAAATGGCACTTCCAGGTGACAGATAGCTCCAGCCTTTGCCTGGGAAGTCCCCCCAAAGTAGGGGGTTTGCCAGGTTCACAGGACCAGGGACCTGCAGCTGTTTGAAGTCATTAGGGCTAGATTAAGGTTTAGGGCAGGGAGGTGACAAGCTCAGCTCACTTTTAGTGACCTGGTTTTCTCCACCTCAGAGCAATCTGGGGAAGGTTAGCACCATTAACAGCTATAACTTCGAGAACCGAGCTTGGTAGAGCTCTACACTTTGTGTCTTGGACAGTTTCTGTAGTTGAGGAATGTAACCACATTTAACAGACAAAGGAGCCCCCAGCAAGAGGCATCACAGCCACACACAAGTTCTTTATGCTTTCACCTGGCTTTTGTTTGATGCAGTTTAGGATCTTCACTTCCTGATGCACAAGTGTATCTCATATATACATTAAGAAATGCTTCCTTGGTTTAGGGAAGTGGATGTACAGTAGGTTTAAAGAGGAGTGCCCAAATGGAAGTCCTTCATCTGATGGCACTGATTATAGACAACAGTTGAACAAAATTCTCTTGGCTCATGTTGAAAGTCCACACACAATGCATATTGTATAAAAGATGATCCTTGTTGGTCATTCTGTATGCATTGACTGTAAATGCCTCTAACTCTGTAACCCTTTTCCTTGTATACATTACAGTTTATTTAATCATGGAAGCCTTGATTCCCTGAGGAGGTGCAGGCAGCTGTAGGTAACTCACATGGGCCACACTGTGGTCACCAAGGACATCTCAGTCAACACAGTCTGGTCACAAACACTCTTAACATGTAGAAATTCAGGTCTATTTGTGTTGACAATTCACGTGATCCAATTTCAAAGCGGTGAGACACCCACTTTGTTTGTGGTCTGCACAGTGGTAAGGAACTACGTAAGGAACAGTCAAATCCATCACTGAATGTTCTCTTTCCTGTTCTCTCTGTAGGGTTTTTGGACTTGAAACTGAGCTCCTGAGCAGAAGCACCAGGCCCATCCAGCTCCCTATGTGGGTATCAACACAAGAAGCAATTTTCATCAATGGCTCCCTGAAGCTGCAAAGCGCTGCAAAGACTGAAAAAGGAAGATCTGCTCCATCTAGACTCTAGGTAAACTGTGAGAGGGGAGCGGGGAGAGAGGTTTGCTTTGTCACCCAGCACAGTCTCCACTGCCAACTCCATTTTATAACAAGGGGCATATGCTCGGTGAGCAGGGAGGCACAAGGACACAGGCTGCCTCAGTTCTTGTTAGTGCTCCAGTGTCATCATGTGACCTTACCAGATTTGCTTATTACAATGACCCAGCTGCTCCGTGTGGCTTCCGACTTGTACCTTGGTGGCTGGTACAAGTTGACATTGACAAATTTTCCTCAGATAGAGCTTATGGTTGTCAAGGTTTGATCCCACAGGGCTTGCATATGGCTCAGCAAAAGAGTGCTCTGCAGTGCTGAGGTCATCTGGGTTCTGTATTGAGAATTTTGGTTTCTTTTTTTTTTGACTTTTATTTCTCTATTTATTTATTTATTTATTTATTTTTAAAAATTCTTTATTAATTACATTTTATTCACTTTGTATCCCCCCTGTGGTTCCCTCCCTCCTCCTGTCCCAATCACTCCCTTCCTCCACCCTCTGCATACATGCCTCTTCCCAAGTCCACTGATAGGGGAGGTCTTCTTTTCCTTCCTTCTGATTCTAGTCAATTAGGTCTCATCAGGAGTGGCTGCATTGTCTTCTTCTGTGGCCTGGTAATGCTGCTTCCCTCTCAGGAGGAGGTAATTAATCTCTTTTGCTAAATATAGCAAATATTCTCTCTAGGCAGATCTTGCTATGGGTGCATATCTGTTCTACAGAGCTTGAGGTAAGCTTGAGGTAACCTCAATGGAGGTTTTTTTTTTTTAACTGTTTTATGATATGACACAAGGCAGAGCGCTTCCCTAGCACACTCGGTTATCTGCGGCACTGGGAAAAGAGTAAGAACAATATTTCCATTCCTTGGAAATAAGAGGCTTTCTGTGTTGGGTGTGGCTATGTGGGAAAGGGTCAAAGGTGACTGCTGCAGAGCATGCTAGTCAATCTATGTCACATCCTGAAGATGCTCTCTTAGCTCTACCATCAAGAGCACAAGAGCCACCAGAGCAACACAGCTTGGCTACATACAGTTGCTCTAGAACCAGAATTGGAAAACCCAGATAGGCCCACCTAAAGCCAGCCGAAGGTCTGGGAAATGGCTGCCTAGTATGTGGTTATTTATTATTATTATTATTATTATTATTATTATTATTATTATTATTCTTTTTGCCTCAGCAGAAGTGAACTTTTGGTGGCATTTCTCATCTGCCAGCTGCTGACACAGTGACCCCTGGCACCTTCAGAGCAGAGCACACTCTGGAGAGTTGAGATGGCTTGCTCTAGTGGTTTAGCTCCTCCAACACATAGCCTGGCTCAAGCTCTACAGTTGGGGCGATCAGGTAAGCATGAGGCCGCATTATGCAAACACAATTAAATGCCACTTTTCTCTGGACACTCGAGAATCAAGTCGAAGTCCTCTGCATCTGGGGAACACTGAATATGGGGCTCTGCACAGCAACTCCTGTTTGTGGGCTTTTTTTTTTTTTTTTTTTTTGTCTCAATTCTACTTTGTTTTTTCATGTAGATTCCAAACACAGTTAATTTGATCTAAGTGACAATAAGTAGCTCTGTATTATCAAGCCCTGGGCATGTCCAAACCCATTTATGAGGTTTAATTAACACAGAAACAGCCAGCTGTCAATGGTTTGCAGAACAAGCCGAGTTTACTCCATGTTGTCTGTGGAAAGCAATCCTGTGGGGAGTCTCCCACGGAGCTGCCACTCTGCTTGCAATGTGACCCTTTCAGGGGAGCGAGTTAGGCTGCACAGAACAGGTGCTTAACGATAACTTTGAATTGGGAGAGCACTGTCCACAGCATTGCCGTTAGATGCTGAGCGACCCTGTAGTGGTGCTCAGTGGACCCAGCAGCAAGGACCACCTTGGGTGGTCCTCCAGGGATGGGTGACACGGCTGCCCGAGTCAGCTGAAAGGGGAGAACACACGTCACCTGTTTTTCACCCAGGCCAAATGCCCTGTTTCTTGACTACTTCAGCTCCCAAGAATGGACCCAGTGGTACGAGACTCATGACTCCCAATGATCTTCACTACTCTTACAGGTATACAAGACATACTCTGAGCTCAAGAGCTGCACAGCTCGATGAATGAGAACAAAGCGTGACACACAGGTAAGGAAATTCTAAAATGAAACCTGGGATGGGCTGAGTAAGGGTGGCCCCCCGTGGGCTCCTATATTTGAATGCTTGGTCATCAGGGAGTGGCACTACTTGAGAGGTACTGGGTGTGGCCCTGTTGGAGGAAGCGTGTCACTGAGTGTGGGCTTTGAGGTTTCAAAAACCCAAGCTAGTACCAGCGTGCCTTTCTTCTTCTGCTGCCTGTGGATACAGATGTAGAACCCTTACTTCTCCAGCACCATGTCTGCCTGAATCCTTACCGCAGAGACACCAGGGTAAACACCTGTGACAGGCTCTATGTAGTATGGGCTAGCTTAGGATTTTATGTAGCCAAAAGTAGCCTCAAACTGACAGTGCTCCTGTTTCAGCCTTCAAATGCAAAGAACACAAATGTGCAACACCACAGCTGGCTCACTTTATGTGAGTGTGGTATATGCACGTGTATATGGTCACATACATACATGTGCATGCATGTGGAGGTCAGAGGTCAATGTCACTGGATATCTTCCTGTCGTTCTCTACCTTAATTTTTGATGCAGAATTTCTTACTGAATTTGGAGTTGACCAGTTTGGTTAGATGGGCTGGCCAATGGAGCTTTTAAGATTCACCTGTGGTGTGCCCAGCTTTTTAAATGGGTGCTGGGAGTCTGAACTCAGGTCCTCACTTTACCGTACATGGACTGGTCTCCCAGCCCCACTTCTATGCGTTCTAGGGTTAACAGATGGCTTGTACTCAATTCACATGAATGCCACAAGAACTAATGATACACTGTGTGAGCTACTGTAGCAACTTCACTACTTAAATCCCGAGTCTGCTCAGGATTGAGAAGAAATTCTTCCAGTGGGATAGGTCCCTGAAAACTCTCCAGGGAGTTTTCAAACTTCTTATGTTTGGAAGGAATGGATTTTCTACAACATATGACATCTTTAATACCTGGCAAAGGCTCAAAGACAGTGGCCACTGCTGACTGGCTGATCGTCAGTCACCTGGAGAACTGTATTTTATTCTTATTATTTTTAAAATTAAGATTTAATTAATTTTGGTGTATGAATGTTTTGCTTGTATGTATGTATGTATACCTTGTGTGTACCGGTTACTGCAGCAGCCCAAATAGTGCACCAGATCCCTAGAACTTCAGTTATTGATGGTTGGGAGCCACCACGTGGGTACTGGAAATTGCATCTTGGTCCTCTTCAGGAGCAAAATGCCCCCCCCCCCTTAATGTGCTGACCATCTCTCCAGCTTGAGAACTGTATTTTAACCATTCTGAACTCTGGGTACTCTACTCCCTGCTGATTGAGGCGCTAAACAGAAAGGTAACATGCATTCATAACTCATTCCTAGCGTCCCTGATGTCTCGGGACTACACAGAGTACTTCCCAGACTTCAGGGAGTGTATGGCCTCCCTGGGGATTGCCAGAACTAAGATTCAGTGTGCCCAGGAGGGGCTTGGGACCTGTGGTTGTAGGTCTGAGTGGCTGGGCATTACCTTAAACTCCTTGTCTTGATCCATGTCCTCATTATCTGTGTCTGAGATGGTGCTTGTACTTGCCTTTTAAAAGGCAATCTTCAGCTGATGGTTCCCACTTCTACTGTCCTTGCCATGTCAGGAAATAAATGCACATTCACTGCAATGGGTTTATTTGGTACAAAAGGATAGGGAGATAATTATGTTTATTGTTAAGGACCAAGACATAAAATCTGCAAAGGCTCTATACAAATGTGGGTGATCTGCAAGAAGGGGTGGGGTGGTGAGGAGACACGATAACATATAGCATTATCCTGAGTGACTTCCAGCTCTTCATTCTAACACCTGAACTGAGGATGCACAACCATTTCTTCACAATATGGCTGTGAGAGAATGCAAATGAGAATGCAAATGCTCAGTTTATCAGCAACTACAAGGCAGGCAGAGCAACAGGCTACGTTCAGCCAGGATTGTGTGAACACTCTATGTAGAATGGATGCTGAAGGTGGTCAGTTCTGCTGCGGCGGCTGTTTCCTAGTGCTGGGCTCCTATGTCCTGGGCTTCTCTTGATTTTCAATGATAAGCTTGTCAGTTGAATACAGCTGGCCAATATGCACCTGAAGGCAAACAAAAGACACGGTCAAGAACTGTTGGATTCTGTGAGCTATTTGGTTTGAGACAGAGCCTTGCTGTGTAATTCAGGCTGTCCTCGATTTGCCATCCTCTGACAGCCTCACAGGTGCTGCAGCTATAGAGGTGTGCCACCAGCCTGGTTTCATTTCTAAACCAGGCAGGTGTCTGTCATGGCAGGCTGATGGCTCTGGAAACTGTGCTAAAGGGCAAAGTTCATGACCATGTGCCTTTGTTAGTCCCCTTACTTTCCACCTGCCAGTCTCCTGTACGTGGAGGTTAGGAAGACCCCCATATTTCTTTCAAGTGTCACCATGGCCTGTCTTGGTATTTGGAGCTGGCAAGGCTATCTACCAGGCTCCCTGGCTGCCCGCTGCAGGCAGACCCAATCCTATGTACAGCTTGCTCCTCCATGGGAATTCCTTCTCTCACAGACAGCAGCCTGTGCGGTGTCTAGGCTGGCAGTCTGTGCTTACCAGGCTTCTGCTTCCTGTGTTTCCTGCCTCTTCGTTGTGTCCTTTCTAACTAAGTGTCTCTGTTGGTATCCTAGTGCTCCTACTACCTCAGATGCTGGAACAGCAATGCAGGGCTGTCCCTTTTCTAGAACAGAGAGACGTTGTCATGGTTTCCCATTAAAGGCACTTCCTGGGCAGTACTTTAAGGAACAAGCAGAACTGGGAAAGCAAGTGCTGAGCATTAAGATGTCCATCTGGATCTCAGCACTTGGACACTCTCTATGGACCATCTGGGGCGAGAAATTGCTCTTTACAAAGGGGACTGAGAGCACACTCCCAAAGGCCTGGGCTGCCACCCAGAGTGGTCATGTGTCAGAATCCAGACTCTCTCAAGGGTTCTTCCTCCCTAGCCCCCTGAGGCAGGGTTTCTCTGTCTAGCCCTGGCTGTCCTGAAACTTGCTTTGTGGATCAGGCTGCAGTCAAACTCAGAGATCTGCCTGCCTCTGCCCCCAAGTGCTGGGACTGGCATGGTAATGCTGGCACTACCATGAAGGACCTTCTCAAGGGTTCTTTCTCTGTCTTAATGCTGTATTTTAAAGAGAGGCCCCAGGGTAGAGAAGTATGGCCCTAGTAAGGAACATGGTCAGTGTGGATTGCTCCCACCAACAGTAGCGGCTGCTGAAGGCCTCCTGCCTTCCCTCTTTCCCCACGCATTGGTCCTGACATGGTCTGCACTTGAGAAGCCACCCACACAGGCAACTTAACAGCTGCGTATCTAAGTTCAGAGTGTGGAGACGGGTATCACTGCCACAGTTGCCAGCAAAAGTGTGTGAAGGTGGGGATCTGGACAAAAATCACAGTGGTGAGCTTGTTTCTGTGTCTGCGGTCTTGTCTTCTCATCGACACAGGGAATGCCAGGTGGATGGGACCTGGGAAGCTGAATTTTTCAGGACACTGAACATATTGATGAGCATGGCTGGGACCTTCTTCAGGTCTGTGATTAGCTGGGTAGATTTTCTTGACAGCCTGAAGTAGCTGTTGGTGTACTGAAGCATAAGTCTTAAGAGAAAGACCAGTGCTTTTCTCAACGCTGAATATTTGTAATATCTATTAGTAAATTATAAAAGAGTATATATTAATAGATCTGTAAAATACATCAGTGAATTGTTTGCTGCTGTTTAAGTCATTGAGAAGCTGGCTCTGGAGGCTTTGTTGCCCCTGGCCCCATTTCAGACCCAAGAATGGTCAGTGTGTCTGCAAAGACCCCCCTGTCTACCCATCCCTGTAAGAAACAAAGGAGAACAGAAACACAGCTCATTAGAATAAAAACTTCACGTCCCTGATGGCACAGCCAGGAGGCACCTTCCCAAAGCCAGGCTTTGTTCCTGCTTTATCCATGACAGAACCTGAAAAGGCCTGTGGCGGATGGCTAATTGGAAGCCTCCCCCTGGAGTACACATTTCACCTGGGAACTTCTTCTCCAGCACACTCTCCGCCTGACTGTTTTGGTTCGAGGAGCTTCCCCAGTCAGTTTCTGCTGAATGTTGAGTCTGATGTGATATCCTACTATCTTTCTGCTGTTTTATTTTTTATTCCTGCTTGTTGTATACTTAATAAATATACTCCTTCAAAACCAAAGCATGGCTATTGTGAGCCATTCTCATACAAAATAGACCTATGGACTCACTGTCAAATAGTTTTCAGAAAAGTTAAAATACAAATAATTTCTTAAACAAAGTAACAAATCATTATTTAAACGTTTACATAGCTGGGCTAGGTTACCTACATGTGACTTTAGTTGACAGCTCAAATGGGTCAACTAGTGGGAGCTTGTTTTATATTTAGTTGATTTTGGAGCCTTTCTTTTCTTTCTTTCTTTTGGGGAAGGGCATTTTGGGAGACAGGGTCTTTCTATATAGCCCTGGCTGTCCTGGAACTCACTATGTAGACCAGGATGGCCTTGAACTCACAAACACACCTGCCTGAGTGCTGGGATTAAAGGCGTGTGCCATACACTCAGCTTAACAAGAGCTCTTCTTGTTAAGCAGTGTTGATTTATATACAGGTTGAAATGTGCAGGGGATAGAACTGACTTGACAGTGTTTTCCAGCAAAGTCCTGTACCCATTCCTCAGAATTCCATAACCAGGTGCTCACCTGTTATCCAGCACTTGGGAAGCCGAGGAGGATCACATGTTGAGAGTCATCTTTAGTACAGACTGATTTCAGGTCCATCCTGGGCTACATAAAACCGTGTCTCAAAAACACAAAAACAAAACCAACCAAATGCCTGTCTAAAGGCTTCACTGACACAAAGCTGTGACAAATGTGTCCTGCCCCACAATCACAGTGTGTTGACCTGGATGTGTAAAGCAGGAAAAAAGGTGTTTCCTGCTGCATTCTTAATGAAAGCTTCCCCATGACACTGAGCTTAATGCAAGCTTCACAAATCCCACTAAATTCTGAAATTGACAGAGCCCAAACGAATCCAACTTACAATTCATTTTGTCCCAAGTATCAGTTATTATTATTATTATTTTCTATGTAGCCTTGGCTGTCTTGGATCTCTCTCTGTAGACCAGGATGGCCTCAAATTCTTAAGACATCTGCCTGCCTCTGCTTCCCAAGTGCTGGGAAGCCACCACCGCCTGGCTATCAGTTAGGTTTTTAAAGTCCATTTAAATTTTCAGTGCTGGGATAGAAGCCAGGGCTACATGCATGTTAGATTAGACAAATGATCTAGCCTTGAGCCATACCCCCAAATTGTCAGCTGTGTAATTTTATGGCCTGGGGTGTAGTTTACGCAGTCAGATCTTGATAGTGTGGACAGTGTTAGCAAGTATAAAGGCGAATGAGACCTGCCTGTCTAGGATCTTGTCTGTACTACAGCCCTCCCATAGCTGCTCACTGCTTCTGCCTTTGAATGTCTCACATACTGCAACCAGGCTGTGGGTCCCTGACTTCTATGTGTCTCTGTTTGGTATGCTATCAAGAGAGGCTCCCTCCATGTCCACCCCAGCAAAGCCTGCCCACACTTTGGGCCAGAGGTTAAGGCTTCCCTGGTCTCCTGTGTAGATGGAGCTGTTTTCCTGAGAGAGCATGGCAGAGATGGCAACACTCACATGATCTTCACACATCCTGTACTGACTCTGAATGAGCTTGTTTCAGTGACTGGTGGGGATGAGGCGGGTGTGTGTGTGTGTGTAATTACTGAATTGCCTTGCTCTCACAGCCACTCAAGAAGGGACAGGCATGTGGGCAGTGTCCAGTAAGTATCGTCACCTACCACATAATGATGTTCTGATCAAAGACACACGTCCTACGTGATGGTGGCCCTACAAGATCATATTGCCTAGTGGCACTGTAGTTTTTGAGCCCTGTGACGGTTCCCCAGCAGTAAAATGGGCTAATGATTCATTTCTCTGGACGGGCTAGCCCATCAGTGGTGATGCACGGCTTTGCTTGGTAACTGACGTGGTGGTGTGTGGCAACCTCTGGCCATAAGATTCTATGCTGGTTACTGTGAAACCTAGATCTGCTATGATTAACTAAGTGTAGAAATAGAGACCCAGTGAAGGAAAGCTGATAAAAACAGCAAAAGAATGACTAATTCCTGGAACAAGACATCCACTGATGATAAACAGAACCCAAGAGTTTAAAGTTGGCTGGGCAGAGGGTTTCACAGGGCTATAGGGATCAACCCAGAATAATCACAGAAGCAGTAAGGGAAACACTGAATTCACACAGGGAGGGAATTTCAAACAGCCATCTCAGTAAGTGCTACAGAGTCGAGCCCACAAATGTGCTTCTAACTGTGCTGCTGAATTTTTTGGGCCTGTACAAGGCATCAGCACATGCAGAAGGCTAGTGGGATTAAGCTGCAGCACTGATGCCACAGCATGCTGCCCCTGGGCTGCAGGTTAGAGGGCCTGTCCAAGGGAAAGAAGGAAGTGCAATTAGCAGTTTCAATTTACAGCCCCCTCAGAATCCACAACTGACTTCCCAGGCCAGGCCAGACAATTACTCTGCATAAATTGGCCATTAAAATGGTTCAGACTTTTCTTTTTTCCACACTTTTCTTATATAAACTTTGGGCATTAGAGTCTATTAGAAAAATACAGATAATTCAAGTGTGTGTGGGGGAACTGAAACATCAGACACACATGCTGTTGAGAGGAGGAAGCAGGGTCCATGAAATCAGAATTTATCTTAGTTGTTGAACTCTTTACTGCTAACTCTTCAGAAGTGATGTGCAATCATCCTCCACTGCATCTGAGACTCAAGGGCAGGGAGAGCTGGGCTCAATAGCCAGAAGAGGGGACAAAGAGACCTGCCAATGGAATGGAGCTGCCCTGCTAGGAATCCTAAACCCAGCCATGCTACTTCCTGCTTGTGTCCCAGAGTAGCCGGGAATCAAACCAGACAACAGGTATGGGGAGAACTTAGCAACTATTGTAGCTCCTCCCAAAGTCCAAATACAGGGATGTACACAGCAAGTGCATGTTAAATGCTACGTGCATGACCCATCTCAGTCATGATGTGTATTAACTTTTGGAATCTTCGAAGGCCCCTTTCTTTCTACCTGTAAGAGTCTATGATGATGAAAGTGACGTGCCAATGTTATTGATAATAAGGCCATGTGACTCTGAATATGAGGTTTCTTTCTAAGAGTCTGTGATGATGAAAGTGACGTGCCAGTGTTATTGATAATAAGGCCATGTGACTCTGAATATGAGGTTTCTTTCTAAGAGTCTATGATGATGAAAGTGACGTGCCAGTGTTATTGATAATAAGGCCATGTGACTCTGAATATATGAGGTTTCTTTCTTCTTTTTTTATTTTTGGTAGAACTTGAGAAATGACTGCTGGGTTGATTCTTATCTTCTCTAGGGCTGTGGTTTCCTTCCCTGCAAGGGCCTTTGAACTCACAACTGGTCTGAGGGCTTGCTGAGAAGGGAGTATATAGACACTGGAAGTGAGAAGAGAGGCGAGAGCTTCTGGCTTTGCTGGTAAAGGCCAGGGTAGAACACTGCTGCTTGCTTCCTTGAGGTTAGTAGAGCCAGCTAGACAAGGGCGTTTCCTGGCAAGTAGCAAATGTGCCTCAAAAGCATTGTGATGACACCATTACTACCCATCAGGAGGAAAGTGACAGTGGCATCTAACGAGCATTTGCTACATGGCAGACACTGCTCCAAGTGCTCAAGTATTTCATGTAAGAGAACAAAACTTGTTTTGCTTCAATATTAATTTTGGAAGGCATGTCTTTGCTCTGATGAGCATGTCCTTCCACTTTACACACCGAAGCCAGTATGGCAGTCAGCCACGCTGAACGTATGATAAAAGCCACTACCAACTGTTACAGAAACCAAAACCACACCAAAATATAACCTTGAGAAGAAATATGTGGTGCTAAGATGGCTCTGTGTGTGAAGGTGGCTGCCAAGGTGGCAACCGAGGTTCACCCCTCTGGACTTACTTGTGGTAGGGAGACCTGAGCTTACATATTGTCCTCTGACACTTACATGCATGCTCTAGCATGGGGGTGTGCTACACATGCACACCCACCGTCCCACCCACTCCCACACAAATGTAATAGTATTTAAAATCAGAAAGAAATATGTGTGATCTTCAGGAAAAAGCTAGAAAATTTAAACATCTAGGCTGGTACACACACACACACACACACACACACACACACACACGTATGTATAGTGATATTGTCTTAGAAAGCCAAAATAACACAATTATCCCTCTGCCTAACCTTAGAAATTTACAGTATCTCCTCCCCTGCAGGTTTCACATGATAGCTCCAGATTAACCTACAACCAGTTATGTAAGCCCTGGCTGGCCTCAAACTCCTGGAAATCCTCCTCCTCCTGCTTTAGCCTTCCAAATGCTTGGATTACAAGTGTGAGCAGTTGTGCGCAGCTTCTAAAACAGATTTTACTGAAATGTAAGCTAAGCCATGCTCATACAAAGACATAATATATTTGGCTAATAAGAAAGAAGAGATTGAGGCTGCATTTACAGCATATGCTCACAATTCCAGTGTCAAGTCAAGGTGGGAGGACTGTGAATTTGAAGCCAGCCCTCAAGTCTAGCTGTACAGCAAGACATGATTTACAAAACAAAACAAAACAAAGTACCAAATAAACAAAATACCAAAGACAATGATGTCAAGACAGAGAACAATTTGAAAATGAAAATCTGAAGTCATTTTTGCATGGTGCTCACCAGAAGTGAAAGGTTAACAGATGGAGCCTTTTACACTGGACCCTGTTGTGGATTAGTTGACAAACCGATCTTATTCTTGGGGATTTGGGACTAGGCTTGAAGGGGTTACTGAGAACATGTCTCTGAAGTATCCTATAGAGCCTTAAATATATGGCATATATTGCTCAATAGATTTGTTTGTTTTAATCTAAACATGCTTTTCCCAAGGTAATCATGAATTTCTAAGAAGATACACTGAATTTATCCTGTGCTTCCAAACGCTCAGTTTCAGAAACACACTTTAAAGGCTCTCACTTTCTCAGCATGGCTATGCTGAACAGGGGATTTGGAAGGCAACAAACCAACAAAACACATTTCAGTATCAGTTAATGACTCTCCCATGGAATTCCAGCTTGAGGCCTCTTCTCAGCGGGCAAGTGCCCAGCTGCCCACTCTCTGTAGCTTGTACTACAGTGGGCAAACACAGCGTCAGGACCTCTGCTTATGCCAAAGACAGGCAGCTTTTCCGTCTGTGCAATTCATTCAGCCATTCTCTGTGGCATCGTGCAGCCTTGTCGTCCCTGTCCATTCTGTCTGGAAGCCCTGAGTTAGAGACATTCTTCATGAGGACAGAGGTGGTGACACAACACTTGTTTCTCTGTGTAACTGCTCCTGGCAAGAGTAATGAACAGGGTTGGAGGTGGAGCTCACTGGTAGAGAGAGCAATTGCTTGGCAATTTTCAGGAACACTTATCGGTAGGGAAGAAAGAATAATAATAACAACAACAACAAGGAGGAGGAGGAGGAGAAATACACTTCCCTCCTTACATGCCATGTTACAGCTAGAAATTAGTGGTTCTATTCTTGCTCTTAGGAAGAGAGAAAGCAGGTGCAAAGTGTGCGCTCTCATTAGCATACCCACGAATCTTGTTTATACTGGCGGTCCCTGTAGTCATGCACAGTAATCCTTCTGTCAAGTGTCCTGGCTTGGACAAGAAATGACATGGTCCTGGAACTCTCACCTGCTGTCACCAGCTTCCTGGGCCATCTCATCATTTGCTTGTGTGTCTGTTCAGTTACAGAAGTGAGCCCACCACATGAGGGCCTTTCTTGGAGTTCTATGAGAAATGCAACTATTTTAAGGGACCTCAGAGAACTGTGGTCTCTAAGGAGCCTGAAGTCAGAGTGGCCAGAAGGCTTCCCATCTCAGCAGGCTTTGGTTCTCGCTACAGGGTCGCGTCTGTTTTGAATGAATGCACGTGTGGGTGCAGATGTCCTAACATGGCCATATCCCTAACCAGGGTGTTTGCTTTTCCAGCTAGTCACTGCATGGGCAACACTAGAGTTGATCATTAGAGAAGCCATGGCATGAGGGGAAGGCAGGCAAGACATTGCTCTTGCCTTCTGATTGACATCCTTGGGTGATAAATGACAGGGAGTGTAATCTAAGGAGATTCAGGCCATGCACTTACCCTTATTATTGAATGGGTACTCTTTAAGACAAACAGAGCCACCCCAGAGTAGAACACTTCCTCACCAAGTCCTTCTAGAATGCGATAATGGAGCTGCTGTGAGACGTGAGGCCTATGCATTATTCTCCAGAGCTGCTGTTTGTGGATGCTTCCAGCTGCTGGTCTAGACCAGTGCTCAAGGTGTTCTTCTAGCATATTCTCCCACCTCTGCTGGGGTGAGGTAGGACTGGTAAGGCAAGGGCAGTGGATATAAACATGCCCAGCTGGAGTCCCTACGAGACTCATGGAACATTGCGTAACAGGGTCTGTGAAATGAAAGCATCCAAATAGCAGGCTCAACTCAGGCACCCGGCTCTTCTTGGAACTGAGCAAAGCCTGAGACCCAAACACCACGTCAGAGTAGAAGTTGGTGCTTTGCCAGGCATAGTGACAACAGAGTCTGGGCCTGCTGCCAGAGACAATGTTCCACTGGAGGTCATGCTCCTGCACTAAGGGTGAGATCCAAGCTTGGTACACGTCAGCCCCTGAACTCAACACTTCAGGTCACCAGCACCTCAGCATTGGCCCTGCCCTTATACAGTTAGTGGCAAGGCTGTACAAATGGCCACCCCCCCTCCTCTGTCACAGGCCAGAACGAGCAAACTCCTGACTGTATGTTTGTTCCCTGCACTGGGGAGCATCTCTGATGAACACTGGGGCACCAGGATGCCCTTAGCTATTTACTCCCACGGGACCACTGTTTCAGGGTGAATGAGAAAGCAGGCTCAGAGAGCCTGCTCAGGACCAAGGTCAGCCCTGCTTAGCTCAGACCATGGCAGATGCTCTGGCCTGCCTCTGCTTCAGCTGCTTTTGGTCCATCATCTTTATCAGCTGATAATTGCCCAGCGCCTCACTTGGCAAGACAGTGGACAGTTCTGTTGTTTGCACTGCTTTATGTCATTCTCTTTAAGTTTTGGACTTTGTGGGCTCCTAGAATTGAGGAGTCATAAGTGAGAGTTATGGTTTCCTCAGTTCTGAACACAGCAGATCCCAGGTCAAGGCTAAAGCCTCACAGAGGAATCAGACTCTGGGTAGGAGCCATGGTCACACTCATTTTCAGATTCAGGCCTATGAAATGCACTCATTTACTACCTTTCAGAAGTGGCCTGGGAAGTTTGATGAAAAAGTTCCCCATGATTCACAATGAGTGTCTTCTTTTCTGGTTGTGCTCAATCATTTTGCACACCCAGTACCTTATGGAAGTTTCTCTGGGTGCATTCTATCCCAAATTGTTCCTAAAAGGCTGCCACAGCCGGCAGCAGATCCTCTTCTGTGCCCTCATGAGCTGACGTCAGTGAGGCACATGTTAGAAAGGCTGGGCAACAACAGAAACAAAGAACAGAGTCTCAGTGGGCAGCTTCCTACACCCTTTCTCCTGCTGGCCATCTACAGCAGGTTCCCTCAGGGTCCTCAAGGCCCACCGGTTTGCGATGGCTTCATTGTGGCCCTTTGCTCACAGGCCAACAGAGAGCTATGAGTGACATGAAAGGACTTTAGGCATGTGGTCAGCAGCACTTACTCTCCAGGGCTTCAGCACTGGCAAGAATGACATTATAATCCAGGGTCACCTCTGAATTCCTGGGCTCCCTCCTCTCTCTCCCTCTAGCAGTCAGGTTGTAGAGCACATCATGTTAGTCAGCGGGAGAAAAATATCAGTATGATCCAGACTGTCTGGCAGAGCTTCAGAGGGGCCCCCAGTCCTATGTGGGACCTCATTCCAGCTCAGTGGCAAGGAGATAGCAGCTGTGCTAGAGCATTCAGAAAAAGCTGGTCAGGGAAGTGCAGGGAACCAGGACATCAGCAGCAATATGGGCAAGTGCTACACCCATGCCAGTGTCGCCATAGTAGCATAAGCTACAGGGCGGGGGATATGATTTCTCCGGAAATAAGCCCCCTGGAAGGTCCCTGGCAAACTCATCCCACTTGGAAAAGAGACGTGTTCTGAGATTTCTACGCTTCTTCAGTTGTGGCTCTGGGGCTGGAATAATGAATTCTTTGATCTTTCTCTGTGACACCTAAAACAGCACAACTAATTTTATAAAGAAATTTATTATAAATAGATTGTTAAAGGCTTTAATAAAATAATATGTAAAAGGAATAAGTTTAAGAAAAGTAATGAATTAGATTTAGTATCAGAAGACATTATAAGAATAGAGAAAGAAATAATGGGCTCCTTCTTAAGAAATAATAACAGGAGAAGTACAGCTGGCACAAGTTTACCCCTCCCTTCAGCATCTTGTTTCTAGGGAAGATCATAAATCTTTAGCAGGACATAAGGAAGGATGGTTGACAAAGGTGTGTTTAGACTTTGGCAGGTATTCGACTTGGCTCGGAGGACTATTACAGCTCCTGACTTTCCTCTTCACTAGTCAGTGATAATGAAAACATAGTTTGAGGTTTTTGTTTCTTGTTTGCGTTGATCAGAAAGTTTCTAGGCAAAGATTTCTTGTGGGCACTGCCCTATGTTAAAACATAACATTCAGACTTGGTAAAAGTCTGAATGTTCTGGAAAGCATGCCAATTTTAAGGTGCTTCCTTGTAAGATCACTATAAAAATACTAGCTTGACTTCAGTAAAGTTGCAGCAGAGTCAAAACCATCAAGGTGTCTCTGTCTGTCAATTCTTCGCCGAAACCATGTCTTCCTGTCCAAAGCCTTGTTCTCCCGCGGACGACGGGAGCCCGACTGGGCCGGTCCATGGCAGGCAAGGGCAGAACAGGCAGAAGAACATAACCTCTGTTAACAAGGTATGCCCAAAGTGCTACTTCCTGAATGCTCTCCCAGGACCCCCAGGTCACAGGGTCAAGGAGACATTTGAGTTCATGTGTAGGATTCTTGGCTTTCCTGAATTGTCTGGGCAAAGAAGACCCATGGCTAGGGGCTAGGGCAAGGCTATTTATACCTGAGTTGTGAAGATGTCAAACTATGCCATCCCTAAATAAACAGCTGTTCCACACGGCCACACCTTTCCCAGATGCCTGGCCCTCACATTTGGGAACCTTTCACATTTGGATGTCCACGGTTACAGTTCTCACTTATCAGTGCCCCTTTACTCTGCTTTCCATCTTGGTCATCTTTCATCAAAGTGGCCATGCGTAGGCCTCAAAGACAGTTCAATATCCTGTACATCACCCATAGGGAAGGGGCTCAGGAGGAGTCTGGGCTGCTACTATGGAGAGGTCTAGTTTGTGAGGACAGGCTGATGCTAGTCACAATGCTCAGACTTCCTTCTTTTCAAGAGAAACAAGAACCATGTGGCCATTAGTTTGCTGTGGGAACTTATTCTGGATAGGGCAGGGGAGAAGGCAAAAGTGGAGCCTGAAATGCCAGTGGGCTTCTGATATGGCCAGGGTTTTTGCTTACTTGGGTCAGATCACTGGTGGTCTGGCACTCCTCAGCTCTTCTTCCAAGCCAAGCCCCAGGTCTTGGAGCTAACTTAGTATATGGAAAATTCACTGTGGACTTTGGAAGACATAACACCCTTAACAAGGTCTCTAAGGCTGTTACTGACTGTTCCTTCCAATTAGACACCAAGTGTGGTATTTTAAATAGGATTGGCCCCATAGGCTTATATATTTGAAAGGTTGGTTGTTAGGGGTGCTGCTATTTGACAGGGATTAGGAGGTGTGGCCACAGATTTCAAGACATGAACTAGATGAACACTACTTTTTGTGGATGAAACCAGTCTCCACCAGCCTGCAGAGAGAATGAGCCAGGCCTTGAGTCACAAACCCACAGTGGTCGTACTTTACCAATACTCTGCAATGCCTGGGGACACAGGACCTTTCTGCTTTCACCTGCTCAGAGCAGCTCAGGCTCATGACAGGACCCTGGCCAGCCTTCCTGGCTCATATACCTCTGCCCTACTGAGGCATCCGTTCATGATAGCAAGGGAAAAGAGGAAAATAAGTTGTTCCCACATTACAGTGAGAATACACCTAAGTGTTACAAAGAATGTTCACTTTAAACGTTTAAAGGTGGGAACACTGGGCATGAGAAACAAAGAAGCTTGTAGCTGGTCATGGGCTAGCCAAATGGACCTAATAAGCGATAGACAGAGGCTCTGAGAAATAAGGCCAGTGTTAGTGGGCTAGCTAGGATCCATGAGACCCTTTGTGGTCTCATGCTAGGGATTGTTGCTCTTTTACATATTATTGCTTTTAAAGCGAATACTTATAAGGGGCTAAATTGTAAGTAAGGACAGTTTCTAGATGCCTCCATTCATTTTAGGAGAGATTCCAAATTACATGAGGTAGCTAGGAACAGTGATGAGCACAAGCCACCCAAACAAATGTGAGAACAAAGAGCACAGCCAGCAAGACACCTGTAAGGTTTACAACTAGCAGGCCAATGACTAGCAGTCAAGATCAACAGCTAAAAGAGGGCTTCAAAGATGAGCAAAGGTAGACTTCAGCCACCCCTAACTGGGCAGGCAGGACATGAACTGAGCATGATCATCTTGCTTTGGCCAGAGGAACAGGCACAGAGTGTGGGGCCTTCTAAGGCTCTGAAACTGTGAGCCCGCCCTCAATTAAATGTTTTTCTCGTAAGAGTTGCCTTGGTCATGGTGTCTCTTCACAGCAATAGGACAGTGACTAAGACACTCACCATCATCACCAATGCCACTGCCATTATCTCCACAGGTAAAGAAATCAAGAATCAAAAGGTAAATTTATTTATCAAACTTGATGGAGTAAAAACTTACTACTTTGACTTGAAGCTTATTTCTAAGTTTAAATCCTTTAATCTACATACAAAATCTCAGTTAATCCTGTGAATATGATTTAAAAGTTTGTGTAAAAGAAAACTAGAACGAATAAAGAACCACAATTCACCATCATAAGACACCTTTACCTCTGCATCCTAATCTTGTGATAGTCTTAGATGGCTAGGTAAACTCATCAGCTTCGTGTGCTTATGCTGTCTGGTGTCACTAACTACTTCCACCCTCTCCCCCTGCGACAGACTCTAGGGCCTCCAGCATGGCTCCAGCATGCCAGGCATGTTAGATTCTGCAAGGCTGACTGAAAAGAGCACTCTGACTGAGGAGAGTTGGAATGTTGCAAATCCAGAGCCAAATTAACTTGGGTTATCTTTAGTTCCATTAATATCTTTTCATTGTCTGATCTAACATCTTTGTGACTACCATGTGAAACCTTTTGGAAGGTATTAAGAAATAATTAGTAACAATAATTAGTAATAATCAGTAATAATTAACCCAAAAGCTAAGAATGCCAACAACACCTGAAACCCACAGCACAGATTTCCCAACTC
The DNA here is from genome assembly GCF_907164565.1 of Psammomys obesus. NCBI lineage: Eukaryota > Metazoa > Chordata > Mammalia > Rodentia > Muridae > Psammomys > Psammomys obesus. The sequence goes on from NW_026596162.1 coordinate 1,936,158, forward strand.
TGTTACAACCTGCTTACATGATATTCTTACCAATGTATCTGCAAACCTCTTTGACTTTCTTTTTCTCTTAACTGTAAAACATGTTATTTGAGGCAACGTGAACTCACATTTCTGGACAATGGCTACAGAATAAACCACTCCTTGCTTTCTTTGACGTGAAAGCTTTCTTTGAAGTGAAAGCTTTCTTTTGTGTTGTCAGTGAGCATTCCATCGCCACTCAGCAAACACTGTCTCAGAAGCTGGAATGGCAGCACCTAAGAGGAGAGGCAAAGGGTCCCAGCTCTAAGGTCAATCAGCACTTTACAGAGATTTCCAGGTAGGCCTGGGCTTCAGTGTGATGCTAAAAACTAAAACAACAAAAGACTTTCACCATTCTGGTGTCTTTGCTTCTTCTGTCACTTTTCTTTTTCCCTCTCGATCCAGGTGTGGCGATCTGGATGAGGAATCTCCCCCATAAGGCTTATGTATTTGGGCACTTGATCCCTAGTTAGTGGCACTGGGAAAGCTTTGGAACCTCAGGAGGTGGAGTCTTGCTGGAAAAAGCATGTCACTGGCTTTGAGGTTTAAGTTTAAGCCTTGCCTTACTTCCTGCATGTGGACGAGAACGTATGTGATCAGCCAGTGAGCGACCTGACCTGCTCCCTCTCCTGCTGTTATGGACCCTGCCTCTTTGGAACAGTAAGCACAAATAAACCCTTTCTTCCTTAAGCTGGTTTTAGTCATGGTATTTGATTACACTCACAGCAAAGGAACCAACATACCAGGCTTCCTCTAGGTGGAAAGCATGGCCTCAAAGACGCAGTGGAAGGACACAATTTAACCTCAAATGCACCAAGAATCCCAGAATACTGTTCATGCTGGCACTGATGGCCTCTGTGGAGGGAGCCTTCCTACCCACCTCTGACCCACTCTCAGCAGTGCAGTGTGAGGTGCCTGAGACCCTGTGAAAACCCCAGTAATTGTTAGTAGATCTTTGACACTGTGTCCTAGCACACTATATACTTGCTATCATTTTATGTAGTTTATAGAATTGTCTCCAAAATGAGAGTCAGCTCTGGGAGGCCAGGGCCTGTGCTAGCCACATGTCTAAATGACACTGGGAAACTAGCAAAACCAGACTTGGCCAGTAGGCTGGTGTTCATGATCCTTCCTATATGGCTGGTGCACACCCAGAAGGCTCTTCATTAACAGGTTTAAGCTGCTGTTGCCATGGTCAGGGACACTCTGGTCACACCAGTCCTTGCCACACACACCTGCTATAGTTCTACAGTTCACTCATCTCATTCTAACCCAGCTCTCCTTTAGCCTGAAAGTAAGGGGTTGTCTTGGTCTGAACTGGCATCTCGGTGGTGAACAAACACCTTGTTATGGTTGGAATCTTAATGTCCCCAAAGGACCTACATGGGCACTGCTGGGAGGTTTTGGAAACTTTAGGGGATGGGGACTCGAAGAAGAAAGATTCCTGGGAGTGTGGCCATGAATGAGATACTGGACCTCTTCTTTGCCCTCTTTTTTTGATTCTGGGCTGCCATGAGGTGAACAGCTTTTCTCCAGCCTATGTGGTTTGCAGTGAGATGTGGCCTCACCAATGGCGCAAAATCAAGAAATCTAACCAACTAGGGTCTGAAACCTCTGATAGAATAAGTCCGCACAAACCTTTCTTCCTTGTAAATTGAAATGGACTAACACCCACATGTCTCTCTTGCCAGTTCCACAGACAGCTCCCAGCACAAAGGAGCCATAACCTGCCCCCAGTGCTTGACACAGTCCTTGTACCCTCTCTGAGGAATGCAGGAAAGGATTCCAAGAAGAGACCTTGTTCAAGATCCCAGGTAGGGTGAGAAGCCAGAAGGTAGGCTGGGTGCCAGCAAAGGTGAATCTGGCAAGGGAGTGCTCCCTTCCTGAGCGGCTCCTCCAGGCAGTTCTCACGGACATGGCAACACAACAGCTTCAGTACACTCATGATTGAAGAAGTCCTGGATCTGGAAGACTACTCTTAGGCTTCACATGAGTTCAGTGACAAAAGCTGTCTCAGGGGTTTTGTTTTGACCTGTCAGTCTCAAATATGATCCAGTAATATACAATGTTCTTTGGGTCAATTTCTGATGTGTTTTGGTTCACACAGGGTAGATTATCTATTGCTCTCAACAGCAAGAGGAAGAAAACCCTGACCCAGGATCTAACCCTGACAATAATGCCTGCCAGAGTGACAAGCCCTATTCCAGGATAATTTGTAGAGATGTCACCTTTCGCCTTTGCTGTGTTCAGTTTCTTCACTGGAGTGACATATTCCCATCACTTAGTTTTGGGATCCTAGTACAGAAAGCTGCAGAGTTTAAAAACAATCTCGAGTGCTTTTATTATCCAGGGCTTGTTACTGTTTTTACTGACGGAAACACCCTAAATTGTGCTAAGGCAGAGCAGTGGAGCCCCCAGAGATGCAAGAACACAAATGTTCCTTTCTATTGGAATAAGTGGTAAAGGAAGCCCTTTACATCTTCAGTCCTTGGGAAGTGTCCGGACAGAGCCGGGCCACCAGTGCAATTGATTATAATGCTGAAGCTCAGGGACTAGAAACCAATCCTTCAAGATGATGGGGAGATCAGTACAGCTGCTATAAATACTCACACATCCAAGGGATGCAAACTGCAGAAAGGCACAGCACAAGGAAATGTATGTAGAAATAGCTAAGGAACAGTGTAAGGATGATTTTGTACACTTGTACCTCAAAGATATGGACACATGCCCACACAGGAAGGTGTCCGAGGATATCCCCAGCAGTATAAGTCACAGCTACAAAGAAGTAGAAAGAACACAAATGCATGTTGAGTGGTGAGAAGATGGCGGTAAAGGTGGCAGATCCACATGAACTATTAATCATAAAAGGAATGAAATTTGGATATAAGCCACAAGGTGGATGACCTGGGTAACATTATGTTAAGTGAAAGAAGCCACAGACATAGAAGGTCACACTTTGTTTGAATCCGCTCATCTGAAATAACTAGAACATGCAGTCTGTAAAGACTGGATACAGATTATTTAGTTGGGAATGGATAGAGAAGAAGGGAGAATGAGGAATGACTGAATGATTGTGGGGTTCCTGAATGGTACCCTGAAATGTTTTAAAACTGATTTTGTTTGCCACACACAGACGACCCTAAAAACAGGAATACACTTCAAATAGGTATAGTTTATGGCATGGTGAATCTCCGTGAAGATGGAAAAGATGCTAAACGACTTTGTAGTTATTGCTGCAATGCCAACTAGACAGTGTTGTCCTATGTGACATGGGGCCACTGGACATTTGAATCATGGCTGGTCCAAGCTGAGATGCTCTTTGATCATATACATAGAGTTTTCAAGATTAGTTTTAAATACACTGAGTTTAAGACAATATAATCCTAGACCTAAGCTTTCCTGATTATTTTTTTTTAAATACTGTTATTAGGTAACAATTCTTGGCTGGCTTGAATTTATACCTTTTATTATATTTCTTTTGGATACTACAGATTTGATATCTTTTAAAATAAATTTTTAATTGTTAAAATGTTTTTTTTTAAGTTGGCAAAGTACACATTATTTTATTTTGCAATTCACCATGTTCACGTTGGCTTTTCTTTCTGAAATACATATATGTGAATGGAAAGTTGACACATGTACTACAGAGAGGACCTTTATACTCCTTGCCCCCTTTCCATTTTCCTTGTGGTACACACTTGCAGAAATACCAGGGGAAGTGACACTCCATCTATCTATCTATCTATCTATCTATCTATCTATCTATCTATCTATCTATCTAATCACACTTCAGCTCTCAGGGGAGTCTGGGGATGCAGAGGGAACAGCATCTGGAAGTTGGTTCTCAATCAGATCAATAATGTTCCTTTAGGAACAATAAAAACCAAGTAGAGCTCAAATGTAGGTTTCTCACATTTTATAGATCTGCCAATGTTCAAAGGACTGCACCTGAAAAATAGTCTACCCATCATCTCACAAACCCCCGCACCTAGCTCAAATTGTGGGTGTCAAGGACTTGCAGAATCAGGATACCCAAGGGCCTTGCAGACATGAGCCCTGTCTATGGCTCACCAATCACTAAAGGCTAAATGAAGCTGTCAGGTTTGACAGTAGCTGCATATACTCCCCTTGAGGAATATCAAAGTAACAAGGTTGCTGGGCTGACTGACAGCTGATAAAAAGGACCACCCTTAACTTTTGCCTTTTCAGGGAGAGAAATCATGGCTGCAGATATCATGGTCCACTTTGAATGAGCTGACAAGTCACATCTCCACAGCAATTCCGAGAACGTGTGTAGAGAACCCTCTCTGTTCACACACCGTGTTCACACTACCTGGACATGAAGCACTGTGGGGGAAAGGAATGCACTCACTGGTTCTGCTTTCCCTCACAGTTCTGAGAAAGTTCCCGTTTCACTTATGGGGTTATACACGTATCTGTAACTTACCACATATAAATACGCACAAAAATGCCTTTGGGCAGAGTGCAGGGAGTCTTATGAAAGAAGTGGGAAATAGTAAGACCTGGAGAGGACAGAAGCTCCACAAGGAAAGCAATAGAACCAAAATATCTGGGCACAGGGATCTTTTGTGAGACTCATACTCCAACCAAGTACCATGCAATGAGATAACCTAGAACCCCTGCACAGATGAAGCCCATGGCAGTTCAGTATCCAAGTGGGTTCCCTAGTAATGGAAACAGGGACTGTCTCTGACATGAACTGATTGGCCTGCTCTTTGATCACCTCCCTCTGAGGGGGGAGCAGCCTTACCAGATCACAGAGGAAGACAATGCAGCCACTCCTGATGAGGCCTGATAGACGAGGATCAGAAGAAAGGAGAGGAAGACCTCCCCTATCAGAGGACTTGGGGAGGGGCATGTGTGGAGAAGGGGGAGAGAAGGTAGGATTGGAAAGGGAGGAGGGAGGGAGCTACAGGGGGGATACAAAGTGAATAAAGTGTAATTAATAAAAATTAAAGTAAAAAACCTGCTGAAAAAAATAATATTAAATTTGTTGAAAATCTACAAGTGGGAAAGCTTTTGAGTGGATTCAGCAGGAAAACTTAAAAAGAACATTCTTTTCATACTAAAAAGCAGTCATGGGAGGGCATGATGACAGATCATTTTTATCTCAGGCTTTCCAAAATTTTATTTTTAAAAAAATGGATATGAAAGTGGACATGTTGGACAGCACATTTTGGATAGTTGTCATTGTCTGATAGGAGTTGAACAGGCAGGGGTGAGGAATTGCCTAGAAGAAACATAAAGACTGGCATGGGTGTAAACATGGCACAGCACTACCTTGAACCATGAAGGCTCAGAAGAAGCCCTCCTGTGGCTGGAGGTGTCTCAGGGCTGAGTATTTGCCTAGTACTTGTAATGTCTTTGCTTCCACAGCACTGAAAAGAGGAAGAAAAACTGAAATCCTGATTCCATGTACTTTATCCCAGGTAGGAAGGACTTCAGACTGTGCTGATGCTTTCCTTGAGTCACACAAAGCCAATGATTCCTTTGCTCTGAGGTGGTGTTTACGCAGCAGATTTTTGAAAATACATGTAGCCAATAACCTACTTTCTCTCCGGAGATTTCATGTGAATGGAATCATACATTTGCCATACTCATGTAGGTTGTGAAATGCGTCAGCTGTTCATGACTCTGAGATTATGAGTTGTTTCCATCTTTGGATATTTTTTTCATACATCTGTTTCAATTGTTTTTGGAGTGTGCCTGCTGGTCAGGATGGTAAAAGCTCCCCAGGTGATTCTAGGGATTGTTTAGGCCAAGACTCAGACTTAGGTTGGTTAGGATCAGCCATCAGTTTTTATACAACTGGAGCAACAACAACAGAAACCCTAAAATAAACAAATGAAGAAACAAAACGATGAAGTTGGCAAATCGGGATACTAAAGCTAAATATTTCATCAAATTAGTTATAAAGAAAAGGGAGATATACATGTAAGTGGAAACTACAGACTTCTTTTAAAGACATTTAAGAGAGACATCATCTGGACCTCTATTTTAATCCCAGTTCAAAAACACATTTGGCAAAATTATATTTGAGCTATAAGGAAAATGTGAACATTTGCATATCATTAAATTTATTAATATGGCAATATTCTTGAAATAATGCTTTAGGAGAATATTAAGTTTAGATCCACACTAAAATAATTTTCCGTGGAATGATAAAACCTTCCTCAAAATAATATGGGATAATGTGGGCATAAACACAGGTTACAAAACAGTTGTGGCCCTGTTCATGTAGCTGTCATAGACGCTGGATGGGTAACACGGCTTGTTAGATTATTGTCTTGTGTATGTACTCAGTTTTTTCAGTAAGAGAATGTTAAAAAAATCTCAACCACCGGAAATCATCATCTCCTTCCCAGGACATTGCAGAAAAGAGATTCCCTGCAGGTAAGATTTTTATGGCTATGGAATTAGCTCCCGAGGTGGGGCTTACTCCTATGCTTTGGGCCCAGTCTCCTTCAAAGACAAGACTCTCGTTTTAGGTTTTCCTACTGAATCCACTTAAAAGCATTTTTTACTCTTAGAATTGAGATAAGCCTAATGCTATTTTTGGGTGTGGTAAGGTCTAGTATAGGCACGACTGTATAGTTCTAGGGCACTAGGAACTCCACACAGCAATACTGTGACTGTGGCATGGCCCCCATAGGCTCACTTGTTTAACTACATGGTCCCCAGCCTGGTAGCTCTGTTTGGGAGGGTTGATGAAGTGGAGCCTCACTGGACGATGTGCATTCCTTGGGGCAGGCAGGCCATGAGGCTTTACAGCTCAGCTGCACTTCTGGTCACGCTCTGCTTTCTGAGTGCAGGCGCAATGTGCCCAGTGAACCTTCTAGTTCCCCTGCCATGCTGGACTGCATCTCCCTGGAACTGTAAGCCAAAACTAACTCTTTCTCCTTAAGCTGCATGTGTCAGGGTGCATTTTATCACAGTGACTAGGACTGCTCTCAGTGCAGCACTCTAGAGTATCTCACCCTCACTAACAGAAACTGCCTCCCTTCAACACTAATCTCCCACTCACTTCTCCTAGGTCCTTTGTTCACCATTCTACTTTTGGTTTCTGAGTTTGACTACTGTAGAAAAAATTCCTTTAGAATGAGAAATGGGCAGCTGGCTCAGGTATAAGTGGACTCATATCGTTATGTGCTCTTTGTGACTGGTGTATTTCCCTCATCTTGTAGTTTGTAACAGAATTCTTTCCCCCTGAAGGCAGACATTTCCTTGTGTTCCCAGACCATGGTTCCCTACTGTTGAGAACGATGTTGCTCTGAACACTGGTTCTGTCCTCTGGAGTATATATAAACATGATGTTTATTTTCAGAGGATGTGGGGTCATATGGTAATCCTTTCACATATCCTTCCAGATGACTTGTCTAATGTTTCCTGCTGCCTTCTGGAATGGGACTGGACTGAGGGAGGAGGAAGAGGAGGAAGTCAGATAATATAGAGAAGAGTATGAGCTTTGTGTGAAGAAAAGCTGATGACAATGCTTTCTTTGTCAATCGCTGGGTACATCATTTAACCCTGAAGCCTCAGAATGCAGAAAGAGATGTTACTGGTCTTATAGAAATTACAGAGTGTTTAGATAATGTCACTGGCTGGAAGGTGGCATTCAGTGAGTGGCCCCACTAAGATTCCTTCCTCTGCAACAGCCCTTGGTGTTGGTTAGGAGGTGACTGCCATACAGGTCCTTGCCACAGGTTCTCCTGATGGACAGTTACATAGCTCTGAGGACCTGTGGGGTCCTGGGCCAACTGTGCATTTCTCATTCTAAAGGACTTTTCATAGAAAGACCTTTTCTACTCACTTAAAGCACAACAGCTTTGGGTAAAACTATAGTTGTGCATATATTACTGTAATTAATCTTAGAACATTTTTTGCTACCTTTGACAGACTCATCACATTTGCTATGTGACACCTTACTGCAGTTTTAATAAATTTGTTTCCTCAAATGAATGAAAGAATTTAATCCCCAAATTCTTCACTGAGTGGTGGCAAAGGCTGGAAGCCTAATGTGACCACCAACAGTGTACAAGGCCTTGGATGTGGCTGGATGTCACTGGGTGACGCTCCTGTGACTACATACAGACTTCCTTCTGCTGTGACCCTGGTGGGGTAGTGTTTTGTCAGAGCCTGTGCCATGCTGTTTATTTTCAGAACCATGAGCCAAAATATACCTTTTCCATCATTTATGTAAAGTATTCTGACTCAGGAGTTTAGTTGTATTATTAAAAAGCTGACTAATACATGACTCCTCATACTTTCCAAAGTTCTCAGTCCCCGTCAATGACTAATCTTTTTGATTCTTGGTTTTTCTGTTCTGTTCATAAAAACAAAACCATACAGTATATACTCCTGTATGGATTTTTTCATACAGCATCATGTTTTCAAAAGTTATCTTTATTAGTCCTTTATTACTCCCTTTTAATACCAAATATATATCATCATATAAAAATGATATTAAATGGGGCTGGAGAGATGGCTCAGAGGTTGCTCTTCCGGAGGTCCTGTGTTCAATTCTCAGCAACCACATGGTGGCTCATAGCCATCTATAATGAGATCTGATGCCCTCTTCTGGCATACAGGTGGAACACCGTACATATAATAAATAAATTAATCTAAAAATGATATTAAAACAATTTTACTAATTTAATATTCAATTATCTGAAGGAATAATGATTTTAAAATCTATAATTTCTAAACTGCCACAAAAAGCCTTATATAGGTAATGGTTACATAAGGAACCCTACTGTATTCTTACTGAACTGCATAGAAAATACCAACATGTGATAGAAAGCAAGCCCATGCTAGATATGACCATACGATTTAAGATGGAAATGGAGTAAGAAAACCAAACCAAAAAACAAAAACAAAAACAAACAAACAAACAAACCAAACAAAAAAAAAACCGAACAACAAACAAAAATAACAACAAAAAACCCAAACACAAGTTAACAAAAGTTCAGAGTTAAGAGAAAGGAGACTTTGGGACATCACACAGGAGCAAGCGCTAGAGGTGTCAAAGGAAAGGTGAAAGCCAGAAGCATCTTTCCTTTGGACCCACATATTCTGTTCTCCATAATTATGCTAGGACTCTAAAGTGTTAAAGTCATATGAGCAGTCAGATGAAGACTCTCAAAAGAACAGTTTCTATGCTGAGTGTCTACTACATTCCAGACACTTAGGTTAGGCACCTGAATTACAGAAAATAATGTCTTTTTAACATTTAACAATAGGAAATAATTATTAACATCTATGTTGTATGTATGTCCACATTTTCTTTTGTATTATTAGTTATTTTTCTGTTGCTGTGATAAAATACCATGACCCAAAGCAACTTCTAGTTCATTTTAGCTTAAGTTCCAGAGGGTGAAGTCCCTCTGGAAGTCCATAGTGGTGAAGACTGCAGGAGCAGCTGGCCAGAGCACGAATCTGGCTGATTCACATTTTAGCTTAAGCTCCAGAGGGTGAGTCCATAGTGGTGAAGATTGCATGAACAGCTGGCCAGAGCATGAATCTGTCTGATCCACATTTTAACTGCACATAGGAAACAGAGAAATGGGTGGGGTGGGGTGGGGGTTATAAGCCCCAAAGCTGCCTACTTACAGTGTAGAGTCCAAAAACGCTGCACTCCTAAAAGCTCCATAACATCCCAGACAGAGCCACCAACATATCCAAATACGTGAACCTATAGAAGCTATTTCTCAAACACCAGACCATTCGTATACTGTGGGCTTTTTGGCTGGCTCTGCTGGTTACTATGAATGGCGGTACAATGATCATGTGAGCGCAGGTGTCTCCTTGAGGTGCTAATTTCACTGCCTTTGGGTCCTACAGAGGCATAGCTTGGCCATACAGTAGACTAATTTCTAGTTGTTGGAGGAACCTCCATATTCTTTTCTATAGACTGTCCTACTCGTATTTCTACTAGCAATGCACGAGAGTTCTGCACCTTCATTGTAGTTTGTCTTTTTTATAATAACCACTCTAATTGGGGATGAGAAGAAAACTCCCTGTGCTTTCCACTTGCATTTTTCTGCTGACTTCTCATGTTGAACATTTTTCACATACTTGTCAGCCAACTGTATGTTCAATGATAGGAGAGCATTAATCCAAAAAAGAGTGATATTCTGTGATCCATAGCAATAAGAGAGGGACTGGAGGACATTATGTTAACTAAAACCAACTAGCCACAGACAGAAACATATCACTTATTTCCATTCATATGCCGAGGCTAAGAATTGACCTTGTGGGAGTACAGAGTAGAACAAAGTGGGTATCATCAGCTAGAAATGGTGGGGTAGGCAGAAGGGTTGGGTAATGGGTATGAACATACATCTTGACAGGAGGAGTGAGTTCTAGTGTTCTATCACACAGTAGAGTCACCATAGTTTTTAACAAGATATCCCAAAAATATGCAGGAGTCTGAATGTTCCTAACACAAAGCTTATATTACACAAATATATCAAGGTATCACACTCTATCGTGCACAGTTATTCATCAATTAAAAATTAAAGACCAAAACCCAAAGCCCCTCTGTTGGAGGGATAGGACAGACGAAGGGGTAAATAGTCAGCTCTAAGTGACGACGGCAGTGACAGGCAGCGCTGACCAGATAGGCCTGCTAGCCCAGTGCACATGACTTTCCCAGCCCAGTTTCACCTCATTTAATGGAGAAACAGGGTGAAAGGTCAAACCCTCTCCTTACCAGAAGCACGGCAAATGCATTGTTCCTAAAATGCTGACCAAGACAAGACAGAGTGCAAAATCAGTCAACTGAGTATGAAGTCCAACCCTTGACACAGGACATGACACTGCATTTATAAAAACCACGAACTTGAACAGGAGACTGGAGAGAATTAGACAACAGCATGTCTTTGGCTACTTTTAAGATTTTAGTATTGACTGACAATACCAAATGATAATGCTAATCATAGCTAATGTCACATCTGTTTTTTTTTTTTTTTCCAAAGCATTAACTGACACCTGGTAGGATTCATAACATACTATCTGGAGGACAAGAAATTTGTATATACATCACAACTATCACCAAAGCACACAGGTGTTAGCACTAAGAACAATATAAGGCTCTATAGCCTTAGACAAAGGAGGATGTGGGCTACAGGCTTTAAGATGTTTCCATATTTTACAGACTCTTACAATTTGTGGTGACCCCCACACCCAGAGTCTCAAACTGGGCTCAGAAAAGCTACCTTGCTTCACTGACTTGCTCTTGTGTACATGAAGGCCAGCCTCTCCTGGCTGGTTGCTCCTGGGACAAAGACTGGTAGATGTAATATAAAATTCTGGATCATTAATGTGACAGATTCTGTGTTACCTGTGCGTTAACATAAGTAACAATGGGAGAGTGATAAACTAAACTGTCGACATTTACCCTTCTATTTTTTTTTTTTTTTTGCTTATATTGTATTCTGGAAGGAAAGCTTTCCTTCTGCTACCTTCTACTTCCTACATAATTAGCTCCCTAGATTAAAAGATGATCAGCATTCTTTAAAAATAGCCAGTTTTATATTCAGCATTGTTGGTCTCCTCAGAGATCATATCAAGAAACTCCATGTGTATTCATGGCTATCTCTGTTTTACAATACATTGGACTTTTAGTCTTCTAGAGGTTTCATGGATGAAAAATTACACTTTATAAAATTAAGGGTACTTATTACATGTGAACAGGCACACTTTTAGTGTCTCCTGGGAATGCAGGAGAGGTAGGGGTTGATGTGGCTTATGTCCCCATGGTTACATATCTTCTGTTAAAAGGTGATCACATCAACAGCTGTCAGGAACAGAGTTTTGGTTTTCACTGCCACTTAACTTGCCCCTTGGCTTTGGGCAAATCATTTTCCTCATGTGTAAAATGGCAGGTATGATGGTTTCAAATGCTCTTGTTGATCACAAAAGGCACTCTATGCAGCTAAAGTTCCCTGAAGAAAGTATCTCAACTAGCCTAGGTAAGAGCACAGGGTTTCTTCTTTTGTAAGCTCTTACTTACACTCTGGGTAACTAACGGCAGAAAAAAAACCTCATTCTGTGAAAATGCGTACTGGCTGACACGGACATGAGAGGCCCCTTCATTTTACAGAGCAGGGAACTGAACTTCAGAAGAGCAAGAATGGCCAAGATCTCAGTGCACATGGGAAGGATTTCGGAGATCATGAAGGCGGTGGGGAGGGCAGATGTATTACAGTCTGAGGGAGGCTTTCCCTAACTGGAATTGCACATGCACTAGACCAGAGCGCAGTCTTTTTCCCTCCTCCTCTCACACTGGGGATGGAACATAAAGCCTTGTGCATGTCTGACAGCCACATGGCCTATCACTGAGCCTCACCTTCCCACTCTCTTTTCCAATTACATTTATTTATGTTTTGTGTACATACACATGTGCCATGGAGTATGTAAGGAGGTCAAGAGACAGTTTGCCCAAGTTGGCTCTCTTCAGGCATCAAACTCTGGTTTTTAGGCTTGGTGGCAAGTGCCTTTGCCACCAAGGTGTTTCTTGAGCCCCAGAATTTCTCTTTCCAGGATGAAGAAAGTAAAGCTCAGAGAGCCTGGGACCTGGTCAGACTACAAATTGGAGAGGGATCTGGACCTAAAGCTGCCTCACTGGCCCAACCAGTCACCCACTGAAAATGGGTCTAAGGCCCCGATGGTCTGTGGCATGTTCCCTGTGGTTGTCTGTGTGTGCAAGAAGCCCACAACAGTGTGCAAAACAAGTCTGGTAGGTGGTGTTTCCCAAGGGTAGACCCGTGCTCTGTATGCTTCTCTTACAGCATGACCTGGACCTGAATGGAGACGCTCTCACTGCACCTGGAAAGGTCTGTGACTCTGAGCCTTACACCCTGACGGCAGAAGTGATACTGCATGACACGGGAGGCACTGTGACTTCTGCCTGGCTCTTTCTTGGGATTCCAGACCTGGGAAGCTGCCATGCTGTGAGGAAGCCTCAGGCTTGTGTGTTCTGGCTAAAAGCCCTGACTTGGCCCCTAGCTGCCAGCCAGCACCAGCTGCCAGCCAAGTGAATCCGAGTACTCTGGCGCCCAGCTTTCAGGTCTCCTAGCAGACTCTGCTCACCATGGAGTAATATGTATTTGTATTTTATGCCATTGTTGTATTTCTGACCTGCAGAAGTAGAGTGTGGTATAAATAAAGACTGTTATCACAATCCACCAAGTTCAGACCGGGAATTTATTACACAACAATAATGGGTATATACAATCCTTGGATTAATAGTTTTCATCACACTTTTTATCTTCACTTCTACTATTCTTCCATTCCACACATTCTTCCACTGTTAATGGAGAAAGTGAAAAATCCATCTGTTTAAATGGTTTTCTCCTTAAAATTTGAAAAACAACATCCTTTGTATCAAAAGATAATGTTACATCTCTTTGGGAATCTAGCCACACCCATATTTTAAGAGTGCAATACACAACAGTAGCCCAGTCATTTTCTGTTTTATAAAGTCTTTATTTATTACAGAGTCCCTAGGCATCTTGCCCTCCCCAGCATATCTCATAGGCTGCACGGTAAGTGCCATCTTCAGTGATATGTCAACATCCCTTTATGCTCCTATTTGACCCTGGCTCACTGTGGTCTAAAAGTTGTGTATTTTCTATTCACATTTCATGAGCCTCCAAGGAGTGCAGATGCCACATGTATTGCTTAGAGCAGAAAAGACCAGTATGTAGCCACTTCATGTTCAGCATGGCATCAGGGTGATGCTGATTGACTTGAGAAGGCTCAGGTGAGATCTGTTAGTGCACTAAGGCCTGTAGTGGCCACAGTGAAGAGGCCAGGAACTGCACTGCAGGTAGACCTTCTGTGGCTAGTTGTAGGGAGGTTTCTCTGGTGATGTTCAGGATTCTGACCTTACTGATATAATATATTGGTGATGGAAGGCCAAAGTTACTGAGAGGTTGAGAGTCACAACAGCAAGACCCATTTATAAGGACAAAGTGTGTAGGTCTTTAACCTTGAGGTGCTGGCTGGCATGGGGACTTAGTCTAGAGGGCTCAGAGACAGCACAGAGCTAAAAAGACAAGAGGGAGAAAGTGCCTTTGTCATCATTCTCTGTTCTGTCACACTTCTAGAGTGTAAAGATATCTCTCAGAAATTCTTAAAAAATACAAGGCAATTAGCTTTCATTGTGTGTGTGTGTGTGGGGGTTGCCTCAGAAAAACATGAATGCTAAAAAGCTATCTGAATAGGGTTTTGTGTGGTAGGGGCATACCCAAAATACGAACTAGTAAGAATTTACCAACATAAAACACTTTTGGCCAGCAGATGGCAGTAAAGGACCTTGGAAGTGATTGCAGCAGTGGGTTCTGAAATGCTGGCAGGTAGCTCTTAACAGCTATTGTATAAGTGATTTATGTATTTGGATTCTGCTCAATGTTATATATGCATTGCTGAATAAAACATTCACAGTGTATTTTCCAGCAGCAGCTGAGCTCCAATTCCAAGGTTCTGAGGCCTAATTCCCAAGGCTCAAAGGAGCCCCTGACATCAAATTGCTTTTCTTCCCTGAAGAGCTGCTCCATACCCCAGAAAAAGAAATGCTTTGAGCTAGGGAGAGAGATCTGATGTGACCACATCGTCAGATCAGCTTACTGAGTACGTGTGAGGAAAAGCAAATGCCTGTCAGGCAGTTTCCTTGTGGCTAAGTCGTCTGGGGCCTCCCCATGCTGGCTGTTCCCTAATTTCCTTCTGAATGATGCTTCTCAGCACACCTCACTCTCTGGCCTTGGGAGAGGGAATGCCTGCCTTAGTTTGCACAAGGAAGAGTAGCTTATTTATGAGACTCATGCCAATTAAACGTCTTCTTCACAATTTTCTCCACCGTTTCCACAGAATCCCAGCTACCTACAGCCATGGGAGCTGGGAAATCTCTTATTGTTCCAAGCACCGTGTTAGAATCAACTAAATTCAGGAGCAGGGATCTGTTTGAGTATGTATGGCACTCAACTTTGAGGCTCAAGGCCTTCTCTGTTGGGCTGCAGCAGTTGACTTCTCTGGTGCCTGGCATCATACGAAATGTGATGGTCACAGGTGCTAGAATAGGCCACAAGGCCAATGGTGAGCCTCAACTAGATGGACAGGCTCCCAGAGAATTAAACATGTTTTATTTAGAGCATGAGAGGAAGAAAGTCAGGCGCTCTCCTCTAGCAGGGAAACAGCATCTAGAAATCAGGAACGACCAGGTATGTCCCTGTGGGAAACACCAATCTAGGATTTCAAAAATTCGCCTGATAGGCAGAGTCACGTGTATTTATACTTACACAAAGGAAAGGCAATTCCACTTGGCTATCAGCGTTAACAGTTCACACCTGACCATTTCCTGTAGGCCAGGTGAGTGCCAACCAATCTTAATGAATGCATTATTACATACGGCTTGTATGGCTGTTCTACATTGTTGGTCCTATTAGCAGGAGGGGGAAACTGAGGGTTAGGCAATGCCTTAATTTTAAATGGCTAATACGCAGGAGTCAGGCCTGAAATGGGGTGAAAACTAAGACCCAGAGGCTTCCTGACTCCTGCCAGTGCTCTTCATCACCATGACAGGGAGGGTGATAGCTGTGGTATTTCTCAGTGACAGCTAACGCTTTCTTGTCCACAGAGTTTAAAAAAAAAAAAAAAAAGCTTCATCTACAGGGGAAGCAATTGGTGGGGGGAAGAACTCACCGGAGAGATGGCTGTGAAGGAGCAGAAAATTCATTTCATGCCTTCATTCCTCATGCATATTGATAGGCAATGCTACAGAATACCAGAAACCCACCAAGACGCCTTTAATAAATATTTACCACCTGTGGTCTCATTTATCCCCATGGCTTCATTACCAGTGCTCTCACAGTATTGACTGCTAGATCTATACTGCTTGACCAGAGCTGTTTCTTGACCCCCCTCACCCAGCATAATCAACATTTATCTTATCCCTATCACCCCCACACCCCTTTTTCTTCCCTTCTGCCAGCACTCAAATGAGCTCTGCATTGGTTCTTCTACGTGGAAATTATGCTTCTATTATCAACTCTCTACAATTACATTTTCTTGGTTCTGCAATTTCTCTAACACATATATTTTCTATTATCACTTCACTGCCTAAAATGTTTTAATTCCCTCTCACTGCATATGGTGCTTCCAGCACTGTTTTCCGACCTGCTTGCCTGGGCGAGCACAGGACGGCTCACCCACCCCTGTATCACTGCTTGCTAGTTTAATGGCTCAGTGGTAGCGTCCTCACCCTCTTCAGTCCTAGTAAACAAACGCCTGTGACACTGCTGAGGCTGCCTCGACCATGCCCTGCCCTTAGTATTAGATTTTACTAGGAACAAGGGCCTGGGTCAGGTATAATATTCATCACACAAAAAGCCTCTGAAGGAGGTACCATCATCTTCATGTTTATCAGTGAAAACTGAAATGCAAGGGTCTTGTCCAGGGTGACAGCCAGGATTCAAAAACAAGTGAATGCTTCACTAATCCACCAGGCAATACCTGCTGTATGTACTGAATATAGGCTCCCAGACCCCTTGTAATGGACCCACTCTCGCAGATGATGCTACTGATGACCCATTCTTGGCTGTTCCCTTTCTATTTCTGCTTTCCCTGAAAAGTGCTAGGATGTTTAGTCTCCCATGTGCCCCAGGGAAGTCCAGTCTCTCTGCAGCTCTGCGTCATGAGTCTCGACTGACACAACTGCTAATGAAACTAGTGAAGAGGGCACTGGTGTTGTGACCCCTGGAAAATCTTTATCCCCCTTTAGAGGACATAACCAGGCTTTTAAAAAAACTACACATGGTATATGTGTATTGAAATGTCACAGTCTTCCCCAGAATTAAGAATGATTACTATGTGCCGTAGTGGAGCTGTTTCTTCTGTGCTAGAGCTGCTGTGGTGACCTCCACAAGCCTGAGCACAGGCATGGTGCTGAAACAAGCACTCGCATGTTGATAGTGGGGTCTACAGCAACGACAGGGCTCTGGCCGTTGCTGTGTGGAAGGAGTGCGCAGGTAAGGAGACCTCACTGGAGGGTGGTTCCTTCCTTCCCCAGCTGCTGCCAGAGAACACAGGAGGTGGAGGGTTGACTGGGGACGTCTTCATGGTGTAGCTGCGTATTTTGTGCATGCTCCTGTAAATAACCCTAATAAATCCATTGGTTCACTAAGCGGGACTTGGATAGAATCCCATTCTAGGTGAGCTGGTGCCCTCTTTAGTAATGGTGAATATGTATACCCAGGAAAACTCAGACAACATGTGTCAATTAAAGCAAATCATAAAAGAATACAGGAGTCATGGATTTTTCTGTTTTCACTGATGGATATTGTTAAGTTGAAGCCACCAGGTCTCCAATATTAACTATCCCAAGGCTTGATAGCCTAGAAAACTGTTCTTATTCTTATTCAGGAATTTGATGGAGGAGAGGGAGAGGGCAGACCACTGTTTCTTTGGACCAATTTTTAGAAAAGCACCTAGTTTAGTGTGAATGCTCTTGTCATCGTTTGTCCTCTGGAATCATGCTGTGACCTGCTCTGAGTTATTGCCCTGATGTAAGGTATTCTGCATTGTGGGAAACAGTGCTTTTTACAGTCCTTTCAGACTGTGCCCTAGCTGACTCCACTTTACAAAGCAGCAGTTGGCTCCATTTTGAGTGCAAATGCTGAGGCAGAATGACTTTGCATCTTATCTGTGCAGACACTACCACAAGTGACGAGAAACTTCTTCATGTAGGTAAAAGTGTTACCCAACCTGAAGGAGACTGGGGGCACACAGGTGCTGGCTACAAAAATTCTATCAGAAAAGCCTGGTTCATGACACCAAAGCAGAGCAACTTCTTCACTTGGATAACATAGGAAGAGGGATTACCCAGTGCTGCGATAGTGAGGCCCTCCACCAATCCGTCACCTGACCATCTGGTGCCTGTCAAGGCACTGACAGAAAACTCCTGGCTGTCCCTAGGGCTTCAGCTCACTATGTTCCCTGGGCTTTATGTGGTCCACTTGAGTTCTGACAGTCCATTCACCTATGCACCTGGACCTGGTCCTATGTTTTGCTTCAGTGGTCCTGCACTTGAGGCTTTGGGTACCTAAGCGGCTCTCAAACTGGATTCCTCAACAGTTTATCTAATCTTACCCAGGACTTTTTGTTTGCATTCCATAGCTCTCTGCCCCTCTTTAATCCTTTCATAATCATTCACTCCCTTGTATTATTGTTTGACATGTGGTATGAAGAATTGACAGTAATTAAGACAGGAATAAAAGAACCTGTGATTGCTGAAGGCCACAGTCTCAAAGGAAACCTAGATTACTTGGTAAATTTCAGGCATCAAAACAGATGTATTGTGGACTTAATGCTGCTCAATGAATTTTGACATTGTGGACAAAGCATGTCTATCTATAGTTATGACAGTGAGCTCATAACATCCTCTCAGAGGGGCTTTTCCTAGTCAGGACTCACAATCCAAAGGCCAGATGCAAAGCCACAGCCACTGGTTATCTGAAGAGATTTGGGATTTTTCTACTTTAATGATATTCTCAATTGGGTGGTAAGGAGTTAAGCTTTGCTGCATTATTTGTGTTTTAGCAAGAAAAAAAATCCTGCTTATTAAGAATTTAAACATAGATTTACATTCCATCTGAATTCCTTTGATTTTCTCAGGGAAACAAGGCCATGAAAGAATTTTCTCCTCTTTAACCAGGTTAACTGCTCCAGGAAGCAAATGTGAAGTCATGGTCTTCACATAGCTGGACCTTGGGCTAGATAATAAAGCACCTAATTAGGCCACCAAGAAACAATCATTTCAGAATGTCATGACCAGGATTTGGTTAAGTGTCGCCTCTCTTTGAGAATCAATATGAGGTTGTAATTGAAACTGTGGGTTATCACTATACAAGCAGAACAGGAAAAACTCCAACTTTCTTTTTTAGTTCCTGGATTTGGCCAAGCATTTCCTTACCAGGGGCAGAAGGGCACCTAGGGTGTCTCTCCCCTCCCCTCCCCCACCCCAGTGCTCCCTCACCATCTCCACTCACGTCTGTTAAGTGCTCAGATAACACAGGCAGGTAGGACCTCTCAGTCTGTCCTCCTCCAGCACACTTACTGGTGGGGAGAGATTTACCTGGGTGCATATGAGCACCCGTGCTGGCATAGCCGGTGTGTGGAGACACCCACTCAGTGTCACAGCACTTACTGAGAGCATCAAGAAGAAGCAGAGGTCAGTCCAAGTCCCACACCTGTGGTTAACATGGCTGACTTCTTGGTGCTGTGAGGGAGAGTCCTGATCTGGGCCAACATTTGAACAAGCCTTGAGCAAGGCTAGTTTCTTCTAAATGTTCTGAGGAGCAAAAATATGGATGAGAGAAAAAAGAAAGAAAGCTAGGAAAAACAGGTTCAAATTAGGTGATATATAATGCTTGTTGGGAACACACACACCCACAGTAAAAAATTAATTCAACAACCATGACCTCCTCTCTTGCTCTTACTCATATCTCTTCACTTAGCAGCTGCTGAGATTGCTAGCTTGCCTGCAATGTAACTTTCCCTCAAACTAATGAAACTGCCCTTGAGTTAAAACAAAACAAAATGAAAGAACAAAACCCAACTCTTTCCAAACAGCACCAATAATTCTTGAAGACATAACTTCTTACTTGTAGCCGTTTTCATTTATATGCATGTGAAATAAATTATGAAATGACCGCCAATTAAACCCATAAATACACATACAAAATTACCTCGCTGCTTACAATGTGTCAAGGATAAAATCAAACATATTTTGTAATTTTTAAAATCAGAATTCACATATTCATTTCTTGACCTCCATAAAAATAGCTCTTTAACAAAATTTCATTTTCTGACATGATGCTTGTTTGATATTTCAAGACTGTACATTCAACCTAAAAATTTCCATTAATTATTGTACTTCTATGGTTTTGAGGTGACACATTTTAGGAATTATTGGGTGAGTAATAGCCAATTTAGTTTCTGTTGCAGGCACAATTCTGAGTGCTCATTAATAAACAGAGATGCTTTCATTAATAAAAGTGATGTTTTCAGGTTTTAGAGTCAAATAGGTACTAATGTGGCGATGATCATAAAATGAGGACCTGCAAGAAGTCAAGATGTGTGGGAAAGGCATGCTGGCAAAGAATGCCTGGAGTGGGAAGCTTCTTGTGAGGGCATCTCCATCCTAGATTAAGAGTATCTGAGCATCAACTCATTAATACTTCCGGTCTAGAGGACACAGGAGTCAAGGATGGTGTCTGGCTCCTTATCCCTCTGAAACCTGAAGTGAGAGAGAATTTCAGCAGTTGGCCAAGGTCCGAAAAGCTATAAAGCTGTGATTCAAGCCTTACACGTCTGCTTTCAAAGTTACATCTCATACCACTGGTCCTTAAAGCTAGTTTGGAAACACATTCCCCAAATTATTCTAAAGATGGAGAAAAACTTATTTAAAAAACTCTGCATGTCTTATTAATAATACTAAAAAAAGAATCCGTAAAGGTCCTTGGGGCTATGCAAGTCAGGGTATCCCAGGTGCTTCTGGGGGTAGATGGCCAGAGCTTCAAATAAATATTCCTCTGAGCTGTGACTGAAATAATAAAATCATGACATAATAAAAGAATCTGGAACAATTTATATGTAGCATATAACCTTATCTGAATATGTAAAAACTAAATACAAACACAATCCTCTCTAAAAAACACAGATATAAATACGTGTTCAGGTGGGAGCCACTCCAAGGGCAGCTGTCCT
This sequence comes from Psammomys obesus, assembly GCF_907164565.1. NCBI lineage: Eukaryota > Metazoa > Chordata > Mammalia > Rodentia > Muridae > Psammomys > Psammomys obesus. Next base: position 1,956,963 of record NW_026596162.1, read on the forward strand.
GCTAGCTCATCAGGGAAGTTTGTCCATCTCATGCTGTCACTGATTTCCTACAAGTAAGCCATCCATCTCTTAACAATAATGCCAATCTCTAGGATAAATATAAAGAAGGGCAAATGTTAAGTGCACAGAGCCAAGGATCAGGCCTGTATGCCTCTGTTCTCCCTGAGTACTTGCCAACATTCAGATATTAACCCATATTTCAGGTATTAAGAGGCAGTGACGTGCCAGAGCACATCTGTTCTGTTGCAGCTCAATGTGTGAACTCTGTGGAGGTCACATGATTATTAATGGTGGTGAACCAGGCACCCATCACTGAAAAGCCACTCCACCCTCCATCCTGAGTCTCAGTTTTCAATGGCAAATGAACAAAATTGGCCATATCTGTTCTTCTTGTAAGTCTTTCTTTTCCAGTATGGTTTTCCCCTCTTGCACCTCATTTCCTTTTTGCCTCAAGAAGTCTGGGAATCCTGAAGGCCACCACAGGCTTCTACTTTCTGGTTGTCTGATCTTGGCTAAGTTCCTTATCGTGGTCATGTTCCTTCCTATGTAAAGTAGAGGTTCTTCTAGCACCCACCTCTTCAGGATGGGAGGTCTAAGGTATGTGCCTGGGGAGTGAAGACACTCACTGTTAGCTATCTGCATAATTATCCTTTCAAGAATAGTCTACCCTCCAGCATCTGTCACAAAGAATATGTGACACCAAATACACATGAGAACTGCAAACAGCAGAGCACAAGGCGCCTGCTGAGTTGACCACAACCCCAGCCTCCAGGCCTCCTCTACAAGCACATTCCTATTCAGGCTTGCGTTGACCCTACCTGGCTCTGGCCACTTTCTGAAGGTTCGCCCACTGTTGCCCCTTGCCACCATCCTTGCCTATAGAAAAGCATCTGGGTTCTACCTGCCTCTTGCCTTCTCTCACCATAGGGAGTGGCACTATGAGGAGCTGTGGCCTTGTTACATGAAGTGTGTTTCAGTCTCTTCCTGCTGTCTGCTAATCTCTGCTCTTTCTGCAGCACCAAGTCTGTGTGCACAATTACATGCTTCCTGTCATGACAGTAATGGACTATATCTCTGACACTGTAAGCCAGCCCCAGTTAAATGTTTTCCTTTATAAGACTTGCTGTGGCCATAGTGTCTCTTCACAGCAATAAAACCCTAAGACACATGTATAGCAAGCATCAAGTAAGTCCTTAGGGCATTGAGAGACTCAGTTCACATCTTTCTGTATTTCCCACTTCTGACTTTCCTTAAGAATTGTTTGTATGATTTCATCCCCTGGCTGATGGAAGGATCTAGGAAGCCAAGGTCTTTTTGGCATTCACTGTTGCCCTGCACACAGCCCCTAGCATCTAGCAGGAGAGACTCAAGCAATGTATGAGTGAAAGTACAGTCCACATGTTACCAGAAATGGGAAAGAACTCTGAGACAAGTCACAAATCAAAAGTACTTATCTGTCACTGTGACACTGTATCTGAGAAAATGAACTTAAAAAGGAGTCTTTTTGGCTCAGGCTTTCAGAGGATTCAGAAACCTCTGGTTTTCTCTGTTGCTTCTGGGCTTGTGGCAGAACACACCATGGCAGAGGAAGCCTGCTCACTTCATGGTGCCTGGAAACCAATCAAGATGGGGCTGGGGTTTGACTATTCCCTTCAAGAGCAGAGCCCACAATGATCTAACTTCCTCTTCTAGGCTGTACCTCCTAAGTTCCACCAATAAGTTCCACCATATTTTAATAGCACCATGGTCTGACAACAAAGCCTTTGGAGAAACAGTACTAGCCAGAGTTAGGTGGCTTACTCATGGCAAGTAAAGAGGGAAGACTCTTAACCCTGTGTTTCTCCTGTGCTGCAATGTTCCTTTCCTGAGCAATTGAACAGGGCTAGCCATTTCGTGATACCAGAAGCATTTGTTATGAAAATGTTACCATCTAGTACCCCAAGTCTCTCTGGGAGGTATTCACAAGCAACTTGTAACCAGAGAAGCCAGGTACTGTATCTTCAGTGCACTGCATGCATCCTAAATGATTCAGGGAATGAAAACATTCACCTAACAATCTGATATCCTTCTAACCAAGAAAGAAAGTTTATCTTATTCTACCTAGAAGAAGGGGCTGGCAGCACATGTGGAGGCTGGAACTATCAGGCTGTTGTCTCTGGCCTGGCTGTCTATTTCATGCCTGCACCCTCCTTCTCATATCACCACAGAGGTCCTATATATGGCTTCCTAAGTCAAGGACTCACCAATCTCATTATCCAGCTGTTCAAATGTGGGAGACTATCTTTCTGAAGCCCTCCTTTTGGGGGCTGAGGTCTATTTTTCAGGCAGGTGAGGCAGTTAATATGACCAGAGGACCAGCAATCTACTCAGTGATCTGTACTAATGAACTTGGTGATCTGATTATACAATTAACATTAGTAATGTTTTATTAATCTGTAGACCAATCTTATTACAACTGATGGCAGGTTTTTAATATGTTTACTTGAGATCTCAGGACTCTTAGGCTCCTAAAATGAAGCGTTCACCTAATTTTGCTTATGTCCCCATGATGAGCAAAATATACTATTTTTTTTAAAAAAACTTTTGTTTTTATTGATAATTTAAATTACAATGAAGAGCTCAGGTCATAACAGCATGTGCCTTGTGCCAGCCCACTTTGGTAGGAAACTGGGCTCTAGAACTAAACAGATGAGATGGTCCATGAAGGGAAACCTTACCTGCCTTCCCAGAGCCTTGGTCTCCTTCCGGTAAAAGGAAATTACCAGCAGCACACCCTGTGCCTCCATCATCATGGGTGGTGCAGAAGCAAGTGAACAATGACTCAACACTCCCATTGGAACCCATGCTTTCTAACAGGGAGCCTCAGCAAGATCATCCCTGTTACACGTCTTACACATATGTTCTGATGGACAGCCAGAATTTGAGAACAGTGTTATACTACAGTCAACAACTCTAAGATGTTGTTGATGCTTTTAGAGCCACTTGATTGAAGCGACCGTGTACACAGTGAATGCAGAAACAAAGACGGATTCTACTAATTACAAAAGAGGAAGCAGAGGGCTTGTCCCTTAGAAGTATAACATCCTAGACATATATGTTAAATTGCAGCAATAAAGCTGAGAACAACCTCTACAGAATGCACCAATTCTAAATTACTTGCTAAATCTAGTAAAGAAAATTACCTGCTGAATGTTATCATAAATGCTGGGGCAACTTTTTTTTTTTAACCTAAGCTCTCGGATAAACCATAAGGGGGGAAAAAAACCCCAACCCTGCAATTAGATATTCTAGATCTTAAAGCCACTAATTTTAATCAATATCAGCCTGGAAGTTTTAAATGACTTTTTACTGAACCTCTCCACCCCCATCAAGTAATTATCAGAAATATTGATTCCATTCTACACATTCAATCTTACAAGTTCATAAAATATTAGCTTATTAAGTTAACATAAAAATGCAATTTAGTGGAATTAAACAGCAGAGGGAATTTCACATAAACATTGCAAATTGGGTCTATATATGGCTGATGTCTTACTATATTGCCAGCCCCTTATCACTGGTCCCCTGGCCCTAGGTGGGTGAAAGAGGTCACCATCAGTGGGAGGAATATGCTTAATAGAAAGTAGCTTGTATAAACCTAACACCACACAGGTCAAAGATAAAGGAGAAAACAAAATTCAGAATCTCATTTTACCCATTTAAAAGCCATCAACTTTACAAGGTTGCAGTAACATTCTCAATTGGACTCTGTCAAAGTAAGGCATCACAATTCAGGTCTCTGCACTCTAGGCCTGGGACTTCAGTATACAGCATCATTCTAAAAGGATGATTGGTTGAATGTATGGATGGAAAGAAGGATGATTCAGAAATATTGCTTCCATTCTGTGGAGGATCACTATATCCCCTACTGTGGGGATTACAAGGCTTACCAAAAACAATACTACAGAAACACAGGGCAGCTGTTCAGATCCCATCTTTATGATGCTAATAATAAAACTCGGCCACCATGATTGCAGACACAGAATAGAAATTACTGATGCTGGCAAATTCTATCACTTCTCAGCAACTGTGTTTCAATGGCTCCGTGTGTGTGTGTGTGTGTGTGTGTGTATGTGTGTAAATCATGCATATGAGTGGGACTACTTCCTGATTTTCAAGGCCAGCTCTGCTATTACCTTCTTACATAGTGTCACACCTGTTTTATCATGTCAAAAGGTAATAACTGCTTGTCCCAGCTACTGTGAGGTTATGATGAAAATACATGGGAATGTACTCAAAAAGGCTTGCAGCATTAACCCAAGCAAATGCCTACTTGGCATTTTATAGTTCTCAGACTTGTGTATGTTCCAAGGTATCATACATAATTTGATTCCTGTGAACGCATTTGATTTCTGTGGCGAACAAAAACACACAGAGAGAAAAGTCTTGAGATTTGTGTGGAGGCATGCTGAGTCAACCTGTTATTTCACATGTCTCCTCCAGAAGTAACAAAGCAGAGTTATAATCTTGCATAGTCAGCTGTGAACTTTTCAATGGGTGCCATTTCCCTTCTCAGATATTTGCCATGAAAGGGAAAGAAAAAACGTGTAGTCTGTTATGACATCTAAACTACTGAATTTTGTTAGTTCTGAAGAGGACCACTGTGCTCCACGGATACAGCCAGAAGTCAGGATGAATGGAGCCATCTCCAGAGATGAGGCACATGGTTCCTAATCTACACAATGATAAAATATGGCTTCTTGATGTTAAACTTCAGTTTCAGATGGAGAATACACAGATCCTGGGAAAGGTAAGTGATCCCAGGTATCTGCTAATGATTCAGGTGTCTCCAAGTGCTGGGGGCAGGCACTGTGCCCAAGGAACATGTGTGTTTATGTGCACTGCTCATACTGAGCTTGCTGAAGCAGCATTTGAAATGGAGGCACGAAATGATACAGAGTGCAACAGCATGAAAGGATGTATGTGGAGGATGGCCGGAGCAGTGGCTATGTCTTAAAAGGATTTCTAGTTTGGGTGGTTGACCTGCTGCAGCTTCTCGCAAAGCTGTACATTGTTCTTAGAAACTGGAATGAAGTCCTACATCATAAATATCTATGGCAATCTTTTAAACAAACAGAAAAAGAGCACTATGCCAGATCTGTTTCATGCAAGTTGAACCCAAACCTTCTCTTGTATTTTTGCATCTGACACAGGGAGGAGCCTTGGTTCTCTCAGAGACAAGCAGTGAGTGTGTGAGAGCATGCATGTACATGTCTGAATCCTGACTAAGCAACTCTGCAGCTGCTGTAGATCTGTGGGGTTTCATACCGTAACACACACTATCACAACCTTCCTCAACCCCTCGCTTCAGGCCAACTGTTGTTTGGCAGGAAGAATAAGTACACACCCACCCTGTACTTTGAATCTTGCCTGGTGAGAGAAGACCAAAGCCATCTCCAGGAAGATCCCCAGTGCACTCACATAAACAGCGGCAGACAAGGTCAGCCAGGCTGTGATCTTCACAGGGCAAAGAAAAAACGTCATTACAATCTTTTTAGAACTGCAAGAATGTATGCTGATTTATAAACAGTGTAAAAGCTCCCGCCCCCTCCTCTCTTTTGCCTAGATCAAGAATGACATGTTGGGTCAAAAGCCATGATTTAATGCATTGAGTTTATTTTCTCTTTGATAAGTTCATTGAAAAGCCCACATTTATGTGAATGTGGACTCTGATGCAGTGCTCTGGTAACTGGTGCTTTATTGCCAGGTTCTAAGAAAGCTTCTTTCACCACTGAAGGTGGGTCCATAGCAAATGCCCCTCACACAACTGGATATCCACAGCCAGCTAATGTTATCAAATATTCTCTGTGTAAGCTCTGCTTACAAAAAGGAAGCAATTAGATGGTGTCTGCAGTGGTCTGAAGAAGAAAGGCCCCCTTAGGCTCGTGTTTGGCTATTTGGTTCCAAGTTTGTTAAACTGTTAGTGAAAGACTAGGAGGTATGGCCTTGTTGGAGGAGGTGTGACATTGGGGGTGGGCTTTCAGGTTCCAAAGGCCACCCCACTCCCAGTTAGGTCCCCCTCTGTCTTGTGCTTGTGGTTCAGATATAAGTTCTCAGCTACTGCCCAGCACCCAGGCCTGCTACCTGCTCCCCACTGTGTTGGGCAGGGACTCTAACCCTAGGAACTGTGGGCCCCAAATTATATACTTTCTTTAATGAGTTGCCTTAGTCATCGTGTTTTGTCACTGCAGCAGAAAAATAACTACGACAGCATCTAAAGCTAAAAAGCAAAAAAACAAAACTCTAAACACTGAAATTCAGTATTTTCAACTGTATGCCTTAACTACAAAAGAAATAGTGCAGTTTACTTTAAAACAGAAACAACACAGGAGAATTCCCAGAAGAGTCATTTAGAAATGAGATTTTGTTTTCATTTCACCTGGCTTAATAATGAAAACATGAAAGATGGCTCCCAATTTCTCCAAGATCAACATATTAGTCCCTTACAGAAAAGCCACAGGAGGCCATTCCTACTTTTCTTTAGAAGACAGATTTCATTTGTTCTTGGTTTAAAATTGAATGTATCTCTCAATTTAACAGTGTCTGAGCCACAGCTGGGCAACCTGAGTTAGATTTAAATGAAGCCTGTAGGCAAAGACTGTAGTGGGACCTCCCAGTCAGGCAACTGCTGGCCAATCTCAGCACTGTGGCCACTGTTGGTGGGCCCCACTGTCAGCCAGGTTCAAGTCTGATGAAAAGAGAACACAGGCGTGTGTGTACATGCGTGTGTGTGTGTGTGTGTGTACGTGTGCGTGTGTCCGTGTGTCCGTGTGTGTGTGTGTGTGTGTGTGTGTGTGTGTGTGTGTGTGTGTATGAAACTAAGCACCATGGCAACAATACCACACATAACCTCCTCTGTTTGCTTCAGGGCTAGGCACAGACAAAGAGGTATGGGGGAAGGAGAAAGAATAGTCCTACCCACTAAAAGTTGTATGTATGCATATATGTATGTATGTGTGTCTATGAACACATGCATATACAAATTAGATATGTATATACAACATATATAGGTATATTTACTTATGTACTAATGAGGAGTCAGCAGGTACTTCAAAGAATTTCAAGCCACATAAGAAAATGTGAACAAAAACAGTTAGCAGGTTCTACTGGTGATGCAAATTGAATGTAGCTATATTCCTCTCCCAGGCACGTGCCACAGAGGGGTCTATGCTGGCTATATAGTGGGCTTCTACCTGTGGCCTGTAGCTCTTAACGTCAGGCTGGTCAAGAAAAGTCTACAAGAAGGCAAATCCAGAAGAAAAAAAAGATTGATAAGAGTAACACATCTACTAGTTTAAATATTTAAAGATTCATACTATTACTGCCATGTGTTGTCATGGTTCAAGCAGGGTCAGAACAGGGCATCTGCTAGAACACACCTGGCCTGGGTACCCTAGGAGAGAGCACAGAAGCTCTAATGCCACTGCATGGAATAGAATGGGATGGTTTCAACCCAGACAGGCATGACTAGGTCAGCGTCTAGGGAAAAGGCAATCAGTGAGGGCCAGATGAGAGAGCAGCTGCTATTTCCAAGGAAATGTCTAGTAGGCACACATTTGGGTATCACTATCACTTTGGTACTCTCCAAAGCACATGAAGGTGATAAGGAAGGCAGAGGACCAGATTTGCTAGAGAAGAAAGATCACAGAAGATGAAGGATGGACAAAATTTATTATTTCACTGTAACTTATGCATTGTATTTTCAAGAAAGAGGGCACTGGTGACTGGTATTGGTTGTATTTGTATAGAACAATTTGGTTGTTCTTCATTGTCTCCGTGGGAATATCCTAAATCCATCTGAAGCTTTCTCTTCAAACAGACAAACAAACGCCCTCCAAACCTGTCCTACATCCTCTGAATGCCTAGATACGGAATCTTTCCATTCTGATACTTTGTTCAATTATTTTTCTAAGTATGTATCTAGCTTCTACTTAAAAAAATCACATCTTGCTAGAAAGCACTAGGGGGCTCTTGATATATATATTTTTAAACTTCAAAAAGTCTATATGTGAATACGTGACCTATGGCGCCTGTGAAATAGATACGTCCACCAGACAGGCTTGAAATTGGCTTTGCTTTTCTTGAGCCTCTTACAAAAATTATTTTTAAGTATGTGCATACATGTATGTCTACAAGTAAGGGTAGGTGCCATGGGGCCCAGAAGAGGGATTTAGATCCCCTGGAGCTGGAGTTAAAGGCAGCTGTGAGTCCCTTGATATGGTTGGAACCACATTTAAGTCCTCTGTAAAAGCAGTACCCACTCTTAACCACTGAGCCATCTCTCTGAGCCATCAGCCCTGTCTCCTGAGCCTGTTACCCTGTGTTAATGGCACTCTCATGGAAAGCCATCATCCTGTCCTGGAATGTTTTCCTTTCTTTTCTTCTTGAAATGGCCTCTAGTAACTTTAGTCGTGCAGATCTTCTCTGTGTAGCAGTTCTGGAGATTCTTTTCCAAGAAGACTCTTGGCTCTCAATATCTTTTATGAAACTGACTTCTGTTTTTGAAGCTTGTAAAGTACACTGTTCAGTCTAGCAGATGTTTGGTCCCTGACCTCTGAACCTCCATGCAGTTGACTGGGAATGGAGGGCAGAAAACTGATCTGAAGCGCCACCTGTTGGGCATTTGAAGGCTCTCTGTTTGGTTCTGGCTCTGGGGTCCTTCACTGATGATGCTAGACTTCCTTTCTCCTGCTAGTTCTCCCATCTCTGAAGCTAACGAGCTCATAGGCAGCTGGCCTCTCAACCTGCCAGCTCCATATTCTTGGATTCATCCAGTCATGATGATAAAAAAACCGTAACAAAACCTTAAAAAAAAAACTTCAACAGGGCTGGAGAGATGCCTAAGCCATTACGAGCACTGGCTGCTCTTTCAGAGGACCTGAGTTCAGTTCCCAGTACCCATGACTTGGAGTCATGGCTCTAACTTTTAAACTGGCTCTAGATGACCAATGAACTCTTGTGGCCTCTGCAGGCACCTGTACATGCTTGTATATGCTCACAAAGACAAACATTCACACAAATAAAAATAAACCTTGGAAAAAAAAAACCCTAATAAAATGACATCTGTACTAGAAACACAAACCAAAATATTCTATTCTGAAAAAAGTTACACACTGACTTTTCCTGCATTATTCTTTTGAGAATACAGTGCAACAGCTATTTACAAAGCATCACAGTTGCAGGTGTTACAAATAGTCTAGAGCTATAAATTACATGGGAGAGTTTACAGAGGTCTTATGCATTAATATGTCATTTCATACAAGTAACTTGAGCATCTGCAGATTTTTAAATTGGGTTTTCCGAGGGGTGGGTCCAAGGGATGACTGAATTCAGAGATAAAAACGGTTCCAAACAATATAGTAAGCAAATAGCCTAGATTGAAAACAAATATGGAGCTTATGGAATGGATGTGCTAACAACAAAGAAAGCCATGGCCTAAGGTCTCTGAATTTGGCTTTCCTTTTCTTACTAGACAAAGAACAAAAATTCTGATTTTGTCCTAATCTGTTGAAAATGTGGAGAAATTAACACTTATAATATGTAATGTGACAGGAGGTTGACAAGTTACAGAATTATAAACTACTGCAAAATTTAATTAATGTTATATGCATTTAGGTCTTCTTTAAATAACGATAATCTCTTTTGTATCTGTTTATGATTTTATTAACTGTTTTCATATAGCAATATCTAGGCTCTAGATACAGCTGTAAGGGAAATCCTCCGATGCTTCAGAGGCCGATGGACCATGGCAGGTGGTTCTTGCCTTGCACCTTTTGTTCTGAGATGGAGCTGGTGGTAGATCTCATCTCTGGGTTCTATGATGCTTCTTAGGGATAGCTTTATCATGTGGGTCACAGAGTATGATCAACATCTTAATTCTTAGCACACCATGTCTGATCATATGGTGATGTCAATATAATATTAATGGCCTTTACTATGGACCATCAGACAAACAGCATGGATCTGGCCTTCTGTCTTGGGATAGTGACCTTATAGACATTGGTCTATACGCTCAGCACTGTGAATCACAACACACCTCAAGCAGGTCCTTTGTAGAGCAAGACCTGCTAGGAGTTTTAACACAGACGCTGCCTGGGCAATGGCACAAAGCCTATTGGAGTCACCTTTTCAGCATAAAGTTTTGCACTCCCTTTGTGGAACCCAGATTTCTTCTGGACTACTGCACATAACCCCTAGATTAACCAATGCTTCTTGTTAAGGACAATTTGTGTCCTGGGCTAAGGTAAAGATTTCTATCTTGGATCTTAACTCTGGAATAGCCACCTTCAGGCAGTTCCCAAGTGAGAAGCTCCTTCATTCCAATTTTGAAGATGCCACCAGCAACATGTTTCCTCTTTTGCAAATGTGCACTGCAGGCTTCCTGTTGTACCTGCCAAGAGGCCAAATGCTGATATGCTGAACTAGTGAATCTAGTTAGCTAGAAACTGGCTGGATCTTATAAGTTTAAATCTTATTTCCAGTTTGTTATTTGCTTGGCAGAGGAGATAGATAAAGAAAACAGAAAAATATAACATATGAAAAATTTCTGTCACTTAAAAACTTTCTGCTGCATTTTTTTTACCCACCATGGTCTTATATATCACAGGAGTATAAAGAAGACTTTCTGGCAGCATTTGGGAGAGGTTATGATATCCAGCAAAGCAGCACAGTAAAAACATTAAACTGCAGTGTATTAGCATTTTCTTATCAATGAGAAAGAAAATAAAATGATTCAGTTGGTGACAAAAGCTATTGGAAAATGTATGAACTAGAAAATATTTTCTGTGAGTTCAAGGCCATCCTGGTTCTGGTCACAGGTCTCGAAAAACAAAACAAAACAAAACAAAACAAAACAAAACAAAACAAAACAAAACACAACTACTTACAGATCTCTTTGAAATAGACTATATTTTCATTACAATGCAACTGTATTCAAATGGTGCATTTAGGAAAGAAGTGGGGAACAGTTAAGATCTGGAGAGGACAGGAACTTCACAAGGAGAGCAACAGAACCAAGAATTCTGAGCACAGGGGTCTTTCCTGAGACTGATACTCTAACCAAGGACTATGCATGGAGATACCCTACACAGATGTAGCCCATGGCAGTTCAGTATCCAAGTGGGTTCCATTGTAATAGGAACAGGGACTGTCTCTGACATGAAATGATTGGCCTGCTCTTTAATTACCTCCCCCTGAGGGGGAAGCAGTATTACCAGGCTACAGAAGAAGGCAATGCAGCCACTCCTGATGAGACCTAATTGACTAGGATCAGAAGGAAGGAAAAGAAGACCTCCCCTATCAGTGGACTTGGGGAGGGGCATGCATGCAGAGGGTGGAGGAAGGGAGAAGGGAGGTAACCACAGGGGGGATACAAAATGAATACAGTGTAATTAATAAAGAATTTAAAAAAATGGATAGAATAAAAAAGCTGAAGATCCATAAAAAACAAAAACAAAAACAAAAATAAAAACCAAAAAACAGCAAAGTTCAGACAACCACTGCTACCATGTTTCTTACTGGAACAAGTGGCAAACCTTTATGGTTCAAGGCATTAATAGAAAACTGAGCTATCATGAATTCTTACTCAGTGTTGGAAGGGCTGAGGAGAAGGCCAGGCAAAAGGAGGCAGATAGTGCTGATCCCTCAGGGCCTTATGGTTCCAGAAGTTCTCAGTTCAGACAGCATTGGGTGCCCAGGTTAAAGAAAGAAGGAAGGAGACTCCATCTCTTTAGAGAAAGTCACCTATTTTTGAAAAGATAGTTTTATCACTTCGTCTTTGTAGTCCTTAGAACTGATAAGTCTCTAAAAAGGAGCTGCAAAAAGGCCAAGGATCCATCTTCCCCAACCAAGCAAAAATCACTTAATGGGGCAAACTTAAAGCCCTAGGCCCCAATGCAGGGGTTGCCAAAGCTCTCCAGATGATTCCAGTTATTCACAGACGGCAGACTGCCTTAACTCCTTTTGATGTCACTTTGACACTCATTTTACTTATCTACAACTCCCCTCACCCCAACCACTGTGCCTTCTAGCTCTGTATACTTCCCAGTGGGACACCTAGGAAGCCTCTATATTCCACTCATTCTATCACATATGAGCACCTTCATTATTCCCTCCAAGGATAGCATTAGTGACCTGCAAAGGTAGCCTTAGGTGGCTGTGTATGGGGTATGACATCAATGGCCCAGGGAGTACAGAGAGGGAAGGAATGAGTAGGCCATGTGGTTTGGTGGGAGAGATCTTGTTTGCTCACAATTTCAGGGTAATGGGAAAGCTACATTTTTCTTAGGTTGTAAATATGTTTGAAGCCATCTGTTGAGTCCTGCTGTCACATCCTTGAGATCCCGCATGTTTATATGTCTATGGCATCAAAATATCATGAGCCTAAAACAACAATATTTACAGGACATGAGATTTTAATGGAATCATACATAATATTGGCTCTTTATAAACACAGTAATTTATAACATCTGTCATAAGGAAGTATCTAAATTATACACATGGTACATGCCTGTAATCTCAGCACTTAGAGGCAGAAACAGGCAGATCTCAGTGAGTTTGAGGCCAGCCTGTTCTACAAACTGAGTTCCAGGTCAGCCATGGCTACACAGGGAGTCTCTCTCAAACAAAATAAAACAAAGCAAACATTATATACATATTCTGCTCTAACAAGTTAAGAGAAAATGAAAAAAGGAACAAGAATCCTCATTTGGCCACCTAGATATTGCCTTTGCAAAGGGAGTGCATGAGTCCTTTACTCATATTTAAAAGATGGCTGGTGGATATTTTAAAAGTGAATTTCTAGTTCATTCTATATTGATCGAGTCTTTTGCCATATGTCTTATTTCATTCTGTTTCACTACTCTCTTAATAATGGTATTCTTGATGCTCTAATTTTGATACAGTGTAATGTTTGAACACTTTTGTTTTGTTCCAAACACTTGTGAGACATTTGAGATAATTTTGCCAATGTCAAAACACGAGAGATGTTGTTTTCCTCTATAAACATTATCTTTCCCATTTAAGTCTACAGTCCATTTTTTGTGTGGTATAGAGCAGATAAATATTTCTCCCAATATTTATCCAAAATGCTGAATCTACTTTAGAAAAGGCTGTGCTATTCCCAATGTACTTTATTTAGCCATTAACAAGGTGGTTTTTCATAAGTGGGCATCTTCCTGGCCTCTATTCTGTTCCACAATCAGCCTCAGTCTACCTGGCCTTGCTTCAATTACTAGACAAGTCAGAACAGTTTTGAAATCTGGTAGTGAAGGCATCACAGCTTTCCTCTTCCTCTTTAGGAATGCCCTGCTACTTTTGGGCCTTTGAATTTTCATGTAAGTTCCTGAATGAGAGTCTCAGTCTCAGAAAAATTGTTAGCATCTGACAGAGCTGCATTACATCTATACATTATGTTGGGAACATTAACAACTTTATCACGGGATATTCATCCAGTGATATATATGTTAAAAGGTGCTTATGGAATACAAATTTAACTTTTAACAGGTACAAACGTGTGTTTGTGTAGGTATGTAGGCCAACCTTAGGTATTATGTTCAGGAATATCAGAATGCCAGTCGCCTTGAGACAGAGTCTCTGATTGGCTTGAAGCTCATGGATAAGTCTAGGCTGGCTGGTTAGTCAGCTCTAGGGATCCCCTTGTCTGTTCTCCCTGTGCCCCCGGGGCTGGGATTACACATATATACCCATGCTTGTTGTTTATTTTTATTATTTAAAAAAGATTTCCTTTATTTTATGTATGACTGTTCTATCTGCATGTATGCCTGTATGTCAGAAAAGGGCATCAGATTCCAGTACAGACAATCGTAAGCCACCATGTGCTTGCTGGGAATCAAACTCAGGACCTCTGGAGGGGCAGACAGTGTTCTTATCTGCTGAGCCATCTATCCAGCCCCATGCTTGTTTTTTAAAATGTGAGTTCTAGGTATGACGCGCAGGCCCTCATTTCTGTGAGGCAAGCTCTTTAAGGACAGAACTACCTCTCCAGCCCTTAAGCCTTCTTATTTCAGGAACAGGAGAATGATGTGGGAGGTGAATGTAATCAAAGTATAATATACAGGTACAAATATGTCAATATAATTAAAATTCATTACATGCATACATGAAAATTCATAATAGAGTCAGTCACTTTATTTTTGGAACAGGGTTTCACTTTGTAGCCAGAAAAGTTCTACAGAGGGTTTTCATACTATACATTAGCTTATAAAGTTTTTAATGCACTACTTTTTTATTTTTTAATTTATTTATTTATTACAATTTATTCAATTTGTATCCCAGCTGTAGCCTCCTCCTTCATCTCCTCCCAGTCCCACTCACCCTCGTCTTCTCCCCCTATGCCTTTTCCCTAGTCCCCTGATAGTGGAGGACCTCCTCCCCTTCTGTCTGACCCTAGACTATCAGGTCTCATCAAGGGTGGCCTGGCAAGGCTGAACCCCCCAGGGGTTGGTGATCAAAGAGCCGGCCACTGAGTTTATGTCAGAGACAGCCCCTGTTCCCTTTCTTAGCGAACCCACTTGGAAACTATGGGCTTCCTCTGAACAGGGGGTCTAGGACCTCTCCAGGCATGGTCCTTAGTTGGAGCATCAGTCTCTGTAGGACCCCCTGGGCCTAGGTTTTTTTTGGCTCTTTTGTTCTCCTTGTGGTGTCCTGACTCCTCCAGGTCTTTCTATCTCCCTCTTCCAGTTAATGCATTACTTTTGAGTATTATGTATTACAGTATGCCAATCTCTTTATAGGCAACTGATTAGAAATACTTTATCTTTTATTTAGATAAAAACTAGATGGGGATGGACATGGTAGTACACACTTTAAATTCCAGTTCTCAGGAGGCAGGTTTCTGTTCCAGGACAGCCAGGGCAACTGAGTGGGATGAGATACTGTTGTCTCAAGAGAAAATTTCAGTTCGACTACTTTCCTATTATCTCTTTCTTCTTGTTTTACCTTACTATTAACTTACAAACAGATACAAATATTTGTTTTTGGTGTTATATTTCGGAAACAACATGGTATCTTTAAAGATTATTTCAGTCACATTGTTCTCCAGCTCCCTGAACTGGGGATTGAACCCAGGACCTCATGAATGATGGGTAAATGTTACATTTCCAGCCCTTTCAATTATGTTCTTGGAGATTAGTTACAAATGTTCTCTACTCAGTTTTTTTTTTAACCCCAAGATTTGTGTCAGTTTAAAAGTAATAGTAGATGCAAATACAGAATTCCAGAAGATTCAGTCTCAAATATGACATAGCCTGACTTCCTAATAAATGTGTAAAGCAGGGAGCTTATTTCCTCTTAGCCTCTTTCTAGGAAATATGCCACTGTGATTGCTACTATAATCTACCCAATGGAAATAAGAAACAAAACTAGGAATCATGAAAAAAGCTAAGATTCTTTTGTAAAATATAAAATGGCTAGATGGCCAATTTTGCTGTGTTTAAAATTATAAATAAAACTATGACTCAAGTTTCCATGAAACAAAAGTTCTTATCCTAGATGCTAATAATTTTCTCACACTTCAATAGAACATGCTGAGAACAGTCTACCTGAGAAACAGCTTGTTCTGTGTTTGTGCTGATTCTGGTTTTGGCGATACATAGGAAATTTAAGAGAAAGAAAAAGAGCAACAAAAATAAAGAAAAGTCATTTTAAGGAAATACATTACAACCCATTATTGCATAGAGATTTGTGGTAGTATTGAAAGTAGTTCATGGGAAAACTTTCCTTCCTTCCTCCTTTCCTCTCTCCTTTCCTCCCTCCCTCTCTTTTGGGACAGGGTTTCTCTGTGTAGCCTTGGCTATCCTGAAACTCACTCTGTAGACCAGTTTCTCCTTGAACTCACAGTGATCTGCCTGCCTCTGCCTCCTTGAGTGTTGGGATTAAAGGCACGCACCACCAACACCCAGCTGGAAAACCCTCTTAAACCACTGGAGTGTAAGTTAGAGTAATCACAGTATGATCCAAACAGTACAGAGATTAGACAACAGTGTGTGCTATGGACTCTGCTGAACTTAGTCTCCATTTAGAAAAGAGAGCAAAGAAGGCAATTTCAGTTATGCCTCCTTCTACTGTCTTTATTTATTTCAAGACATCTGTCAAAGAGTGGATGCCACTTTACTTCATAGTAAAGTACACTGAAAAGTGCACTACCATCACACCACCAGATAAGCTGGGATGGAGATGCTTACTTCTAAAAAGATTAATGTTAAATTTTTAAATATTCTGTGTATGTGTTTGTATCTGTGTCTGTGCAGGTGCATGTGGCGGTTAGAGAGGCAGGAGCTAGTGGTTATGAGCTGTCTGATGTGGGTTGTGGTAGCAGAACTTGGGTCATTTAGAAGAGCGGTATACACTCTTAGTCACTGAGCCATCTCTTTGGCCCCATGTGTTTATTTTTTGAGATAAAAGAGAGTGGTAAATAATTTGCTTAAAATGAGGAGGAATAAAAGATTTTTTAAAAAAGGCTCACTGTCATGAATTAATTGTTAAAAGTTGAGACATTCTTTACTTGAGTAAATGAAAGCTAAATTAGTTGGAGCCTGATAAATTTCTTTTACTATTATATGTTGTATTAAGAGATAGGGATAAACAAACAAACAAACAAACAAACAAACAAACAAACAAAAACCCTACATACATACGAAAGTCCCTCAAGAAGGAAAAGCCCAGTCAAACCAACCAAACTACTTTGCAATTGCAACAGCTGTTCTTCCAGAAGAGAAAGAGCCTCATATATTCAGGAAATTTCCATTCCCACCTTTTGTAAGTAAGGACTGAAAGGGTTAGACTAACTTTGTAACCTGTATGTCTTCTAAAGCCTATAGTTTTGAGTTTTAGGTTCAGGTTAAGCTAAAGCCTCTTAGTACCTTTCCAGAGAATGGAGAAATGTGACCCTATCTGTGAGGACAGATAGAAAAAAAAAAAAAAAAAAAAAAAGCAAGCAATGACCTTCACTCAGCAAAAAGAACGACCAGACCCTTGCCTTCAAGACAGTGTTTCTTAGCAACGAACCCAGACTTCTTCTGAGTAGCTTTTGACCTCCAGCCAAAAGTCCGAAGCCCCTAATCTTCAAGGATGAGCTAACCACTCCCACCTTAAATTGCAGCTGCATCCACACTTGGCAGGACTGGCCAAACTTGAGCACTTAAGACTAACCAATTATCTTACTTTATAGCTTCCTCATCCAATCCTAAATTGCCAAAACTGCAACTTCAAATTTCCCACAATTTTTCTTTTAAAAACCTAAAGGCCTTTGTCTCCCGGTGCCACTCTTTTCTGACCGGCAGGGGTGACCCCATTGTGCAATGGTTAATAAACCTCTTGCTTTCGCTAGGAGTCGTGGTCTGGGGGAGTTTCTGGGAAGGGCACGATCTTGAACTCCTGAGCTGTGAGACCCCAGGTCTTACAGGACAATGCAGTCTGGGACATGAAGAAAATACAGTGCTGAAGGCAGCACACACTTTGGGCAAGAAATTGATGAACCCACACAAAACCACTCCAGGACATCTGTCACCAGATGACATAGAGTTAGGAATGGAAAGGAAGCAGTAATTAAAATTTATCAACCAAAAATAAGCCAAGGCCAAATGGTTTTAGTGTAGACTTCTTCCAGACTTTCAAAGAAAAGTTAATGCCAATACTACTCAAATTATTCCACAAAACAGAGACAGAAAGAATGCTGTCAATTTGTTTATGAGGCCAGTTATTCTGATACCCAAAGCACATAAAATCCAACAAAGAAAAAAAAAATTACAGACCAATTTCCCTTATGAACAAAGATGCAAAAATTCTCAATAAAATGTTTGCAAACCAAATCCAAAAATACAACTAAAATATCATCCACCTTGATCAGGTAGGCTTCATTCCAGAGATGCAGAGATGATTCAACATATGTAAATTAACAAATGTAATCTGCCATATAAATAAACTGAAAGACAAAACGACATGATAATCACATTAGATTCAGAAAAGGCCTTTGACAAAATCCAGCACTGCTTTATGATAAGAACCGTGGAGAGATGAGGGATATAAGGAACATGTCTCAGCATAATAAAGGCAGTATACAGCAAGCCCATAGTCAGCATCACCTTAAATGGAGATAATATCAAAGCAATTCCACTAATAGGAGGAACAAGAGAAAGCTGTCCACCCTCTCTCTCTATTCAATATAGTACTTTAAGTCTTAGCTAGAGCAATAAGATAACTAAAGATCAAGATGATATAAGGGAAGACGATCAAGAAGATGAAGGGAAGAAGTCAAAGTATTTTTATTGGCAGATGATTTGATAACATACATAAAAGACCCTAAAAATCTGACCAGGAAACTTCTATAGCTGATAAATACTTTCAAGAAAGTAGATAGATAAAAAATTAACTCTAAATCAGCAGACTTCCTGTATACAAATGATAGACTGAGAAAAAAAAATCACGAAAATAACATCTTGTACAAGAGCCTCAAATAATAGAAAACATCTGGGGGTAACTTAAAACAAGCAAGTGAAAAACTTATATGATTGAAAACTTTAAAATTTCAAAAGAATCAATAAAAGTATTATTTTGAAGGGCTGGAGAGATGGCTCAGAGGTTAAGAGCACTGGCTCTTCTTCCAAAGTTCCTGAGTTCAATTCTCAGTAACCACGTGGTGGGTCATAATCATCTACAGTGATACTTGGTGCCATCTTCTGGTATGCGGGCACACATGGAGGTAAAACATTGTATAAATAATAAAAGAATATTTAAAAAATATTATTTTGGAAAAAAACTCTTAAGACACTAAAGAAAGAAATTGAAGAAGGTATCAGAGGATGGAAAGATTTCCCTTGCTCATGGATGGTGGGATTAATATGCTATAAATGACCATCCTACCAAAAGCAATCTATAGAATCAACAAAATCCCCATCAAAGGGGATTCAACACAATCTCCAACACAATTCTTCACAGATCTTGAAAGGACAGTTTTCAGATTCATATGGAAACACACACACACACACACACACACACACACACACACACACACACACACAAATACAGGGTAGCTAAAGCAATCCCGAATAAAAGAACTTCTGGAGGTAGCACTATTCCTGACTTCAAAAATTGTACTACAAATCTATTAATAAAAACTGCATGACATTGGTACAAGAACAGTCATGTCAATCAATGCAATAGAACTGAAGTCCCAGACATAAGTCCACAAAAGTATGGACAGCTGATTTTTGATAAAGAGCCAGAAGTATACACTGGAAATAAAGGCAGCATCTTCAACATTTAGTGCTGGTCAAACTTCATGGCTGTATACCGCAATCCAAATAGATGTATCACTTTTCACAATACTGAGTTCCAAATGGATCAATAATAATAATACCAAATACCCTGTACCTCACAGAAGAAAAAGTGGGGAATAGCCTTTAACTCATTTGTACTTTTCATCACAGTGTTGGAAAGGGACAAAGAAAAACATTGTATCATAAATCAGGAGTTCCTCAAATACTAAGAGTGAGCATGGTGGAACATATCTGGAATCCTGGAACTTGTGAGGTTGATGGAGAACGATTGAAGATTTGAGCCACCCTGGCTTATATAGTAAGATTCTGCCTGAAAAGGATAGAGAAAACTAGTAAGAAAAAAAGAAATACAAACACGACAAATAGATATAACAAAGGGACACAGGAACGAGCTGAAAGGGCTTCACTGGCATTCATGGAACAATGTAGACACAGAGTAATAATCATGTAATGTGTTACAGCATCCTTTACAGAAGGTCAGCCAGCCCCATTAAAACCACTAATGCTAAGATGTCAGGAAAGGGCTCCTACTGGTGAGCACAAATAACCATGTGAAAGGTCACTGCAGAAAAGGTAACCATCAGGCCTCTCAGATTTCACAAGAATAACTGAGAAAAGAAGGGTGGACTGCTAGCAAGCTTAGCAGCACTAACAATGAGACAAAGTCAAATTGGAAGCACACATGAGCCAAGTAATTTTCTTCTGGAAACATTTAGCTTGAATCTAAACATAAGGACAGTAAACCAAGGGCACCTTGCACATAAGGTTCAACTTGTTCAACACATATGCCTTGGATTCATCAAAACTGAAAAATCAAAGATGCACAAGAGAGAGGAAGGAAGGTCCGAGACTTAAAATCTGACATGGTCAACAAGCTTTCATTGGTGTGGAATCTTGGTGTGGAATCTGGATAACTTTGTAATGAACTGTAATCCAGAATAATGGATGCTACTTCTCATGTATAGAATGTGATACTGCACTATGGTAAACAGGAGAGCAAGTTTGTTCTTAGGAGACACGTAACACAGAATTCAGGGGCCAAATATCATTATGTGTGCAATCCACCCTCAAATAGTTCAGGAAGAACAGATACAGGAAGCAGTTGGGGTGGGGTACATGTCATGTCAATCAATGCAATAGAACTCACCCAATGTAGGTGAGCAACTGTCAGCACGTGAGGAAATACTAGTAACTAGAGAATGGGAAGAGATACTTTCTTCTATAATGTCGAAGTTTCTGTGTGAAAAACTGAGTAGAGGAGAGCCATGTACATTTGGCATTGTTTCCTTTTTTTTTTTAATTGTAACTTCAAACCTCATGACTTGTAGCACACCAGTCAGATACTGTCATTTTGAAACTTACAGCGTGGTGGTTTAAATGAACATGGCCTCCATAGGCTCATAAGGAGTGGCATTATTTGAAAGAATTAGGGTATATGGCCTTGTTGGAGTAAATGTGGCCTTGTTGAAGAAAGTGTGTCACTTGGGGTGTTGCTTTGAGGTTTCAAATGCTGAAACCAGACCCAGTGTTCCTCCCTCTTCTTGTTGCCTTCAGACCCAGATGCAGAACTCTCAGCTTCTTCTCCAGCACCAGGCCTGCACACCTCCATGCTTTCTGCAATGACAGTAATGGACCAAACTTCTGAAAATGCAAACCTGCCCTAATTAAATGTTTTTCTTTATAAGAGTTGCCATGGTCATGGTGTCTCTTTATAGCAATAAAATCCTAACTAAGAGAAATGACAAGGTAAAATTGGTCAGAGCAAAATACAAGGCAACAAGTTACACAGAAAAAAGTAAAGATACACTTGTTCATTCACATATGAGCATTTTCAAGCAGGAAATCTTTAAAAACAAAACAAAAGTTCACAACAGAGCCTGTCAGGACACAGCCATGCAGATACAGATTTGGCATTAGGTCAACTGACCACATAAGACAAAAATGCCATCATTGATGATTCTCACCCCGCTCCCCTCCCCCCCCCGGCCGGGTTTCTCTGTTTGTCTTGGAACTCACTCTAGGCCAGGATGGCCTTAACTCAGAGATCTATCTGCCTCTGTCTCCTGAATGCAGGGATTAAAGGTGTGTTATGCCATCACTGCCCGATGATTTTGAAGTTACAAATACATTTTAGTGAATTTTATAAAGTATGTGATCTGCAAATTATGCATGACTGCACACGAAACATACTTACTTTCATGTGGACATGCCATACATATTTTCTTTGAGAATTATAACCTTGAGAAAATGTTCTCATTTAGGGTTATAAATCCTAGCTTATAGTTCTATGTTGATTTATTTACTACTGGTTGTTGATCTGATTATTCTGTGAGCCCCATGGCATCTGGGGATTTCTTAGGAAGTAACATTGAAACCAGAAGGCTAAGCAGAACAGATGGTCTTCCCTGATGTAGGTGGGCCTCATCTAATAAATGAAGGCCTGGAAAGAACAATCAGACTGATGTCTGGGTAAGATATAATTCTTCCTGTTTACCAGTCTTCAAAATAGAGCACGAACATTTTGTGCCTGCTATTAGACTGAATCACTGAATCACTGGATATTCCTGGGTCTGGGGTCTGCTGACACTGCAGGTCTTGAAGCTTGCTTCTATAATCATTTTAGTCAATTCCTTTCCCCATTCTTAACTTGCATGACAGCAATACAATTACCACCCCACAACAACACAGTAATCAATTACGAAACTGTAACCTAGATTTGACTGGAGTCTAAGATTAGGTTCAGAAGTCAACCAACCACTTGAAATATGCACATAGTTTTTATTTGTGTGTGTAGTTTTAAGTGGAACATCCAATGTTTAGATTCTAAATACCTCTGATTCACAATACAACTATAGATCTGTAAAGTGCTTTCCTTACAACAAGACTTTATCCAGTCTCTAACCATAAGACCAACACACAAGTATTAAAATCAAATATATACCTCTTTATCTCCAGTTTGGCATTTATAAAAGCTTTGTATACTCCAGCAAAGCTGGAAAGTGACCTAAAGGCCCAACATGAGGAGAGCAGCTATATAAAGGATAGACAGTGCACTGGGCAGCACCTTGCTTGTTCCCTTTAAAGTGATGATGTAGGCATATTATGTACTGTCTTGCAAGGCATTAAACTTAGATATGCGAAAAATGACTAGTAGGATTTCATCAAACGACACACACAATTCTGGAAAAGTAATATTCTGGATGGAAATAGGTGACATTGTTTCATGACAGGAAGATTAATACTAGTTTTGCTTTAAAAAGATCTTTAATTGTGTGTATGTGTGCACACGTGTGCTCATGCATGTGGTTGTGAGTACTAGTGCTCACAGAGATCAGGCACAAAGGATCTATGGGTCTAGAGCTACGTGATTATGAGTTGCCTGATGTAGGTGCTGAGAAGTGAACTCAAATCTTCTGGAAGAGCAGGAGCAACTCATAATCACTGAGCCATCTCTGTAGCCCTATAATTTATCTTTTTTTTGCCCCAAAATATTATCATAAAAATACATATTATTTATGTATTCAAAAAGACAACATTTCCCTTACACTAGTCTTCCCATATCAACAAAATGCCCTTCATCCATCAATATTACATCCTTCTTTAACTCTCTTATCCTGGCAGGCAAAGCACTAACACTCTTTCATGAGAGTCCCTTCACGTCCCACATCAACCAGTATGAATCATATTGCTCTTAGAATGCAGTATTTGGACAATCTATTCTAGTTCACAGTTATACCTCTTATCTGAGAAAGACACAGAAATGTCAAACAAAACATGAATGATTGGGGGAGACTAGGTAGAGGGCCAATGGAGGCTAAAAGAACACTAGAAGAAATTGTTATAATCAGAAATAAATCAAGAAGTTTAAACTTTCCACAACCTTGATGTAAGAACCAATTTGCAGTTCTCATTTTGCTGATGCTTGTTAATCAGCCACAAAAACACTTTAAATGTCTAAAGTGATGACAAAGCATCTCTTTCTGCGGTAGAGGTTCACCGAGTCAAATGTTAGCATTTCCTCTCCTGTCACTGCAGGCACTAAGCTCAAACACAGAAGATTTATGTAGCATCTTTAGATTGATTTTTTATTATTTTTGGGTTGAAAGGATAAGGAAAGAATTATGAATGGGGTAAACCTACTCAGAGCTCATCAGTTTCTAGTGAAGAACACCGTAAATCACCACTCCAATGGAACAGCATCCAGAAACGCTTCAGTGATACTAGCATCAGCCACATTGTGGCATGGACAGGCTTGTTGGGTCTACGGCTATTGCTATGTACTGTTAGAGCACTCCTGGCTGCAGAATGCATAGACCACCCATAAGACCACAGCTTGTACATAAAAACTCTCCTAACTCCTACAGGCAGCTTTGTAGACATGTGAACTGCCAAGTTGAAGCCGAAGCCCTACCTAGAAGCCACAGGAAAGCATGCAATAATATGTTGGGATCATATCCTGAAACATGGTTCCCCACTAACAAAAGAATTCTATCTGATGATCAATAGTTTCTAGAAAGATCTGGAAGAAAAAAAAAAAAAACAGCAGAGAGCATATGATTTGCAACATACCTGCAAATGGAGGGAGACAAAAGGCTCACTACTCAAGAGGTATGTGCAGGTTTCAGGAGCTGTTCTTTTTACTTGGGTGCTGAGTCAGCTGCCTATCTTCTGGCTTGTACAATGTGTTGCACTTCCCTAGAAAACAGCAGCTCCTGATCCTGACCTGGAAGCCCCTCAGGGCTTGAAGTCTACTCTGTAGTACAGACCACAGCAGGCAGCCTTGCCATCTAGCTAGTTCTATGTGGCTCAATACCAGGGAATCAACCATGTGTAATGAGGATAAATCTTATGAACACTCCTTCCCTCTCCCACTTCATCTGCTCTTAGGTCTGCATGCCCATCATTCAGTTTCTAGAAGTCGTATACAACCATTGATGGGTTCTCACTGACTTGGCTGCAGATAAAACTCTGATAAGTGGGTGCCATGGAGGAGATTGTCTAAGACTTGGTTTTTAGGAATTTGGTGTTAGCCTTGTCTAGTCCATACAGGCTAATACCAAAAAACTCCTCACTTGGGGCTGCTCACGGATCTGATGGGTGGCCTTTTGATGCTAGAGAGAGAAAAACTTTGTCCTGAGATCTTTTGGCCACATAAATATCCAAATTTTCTCTTACGCTTACGATAAAAACCCCAAGATTGGCTTCAACTACAAAGAGATATAAGAAGGCACTTGGTAGATGGGAATTATTGCTGCAGAGTTCACAAGCAGGTTAGCCAAGGCTGTTTAAAACTAGAATTTTAGAAAGAACAATGTCACCCTTTCTCTATCTTTCCAAAATAGATCAAAGAATCAGTATAACATTATTCCAGTGACCTGCAGGACTAGCACTCTGTTATGTTTCACTTTTTGGTGCTATGTGGTTAAAAACAGTAATTTCTACAAGTGATCCAGAGTCAAGTTAGAGAGTGGGTTCTTTACTGTCAATAAATCCACTTTCTAATTACACAGAAAGACATGTTTGTCTCTGGTGCAGATTACATTAAAAACATCAGAAGTATCATTGCTTTAATGTACATTACAGAAACATGAGTCCCCAAGTGAGTCTGACCCATTAATAATACCTCTAACTGCTAATGACTTCTGCAGACATGTAATAGGATATTTCATTGCTACTTTCAACCATCTGGCCCTCTTTCTTTCAGTATCAATTTGCCAGAGGTGTAACAGAATTTCCCATGCATTATGCCAGAAAACAGTTTACATCTATTACTACCCACAGTGCTGCACGCACCAGACACGGAGTAACTCGCTGGTCTGGGCATTGCTCAAGGAACCAGAACCTTTTGTCTGGACATTCTCTTAGCCAAAGGTTGTAACCCCAAAAGCAGTATATTCAGATATGTTTCTAAGGTGCACAGGGAAAAAGGTTTGAATTAGTTGTAGAATAAAAATGAATAATAGCACCAGAGATGCTGCACTCTAAAGAAAAACATAATAAGTAGACTAACAATCCTTTTCTTATAAAATAAGGTTATCTGTTTTAACACATTTGAAATTCAACAAATTATGTATTGAAACAAATGGTCAACGAGTACAAGAGTGACTAAGAATATATAATATAACATTTCAGGCTTGTTCTCAGTTTCTAACTTGCGCTTAGTGAATATCTATTAAGTACTAGACACTTCTATGATCAACTTTCCTAGTTTAGCATGTGCACAGATGATGATTTCGTCCAGTAAGGGTGTGAATGTCAAAGTAATGTGCCAACTTTCAAAATACAGTAACAATGTAACATGTGAGGTTCCGTTTGGGTTATATGGTCAGATCCTAACTCAAAAACAAAATAAAACAGAACAAACAAATAAATAAAGCCAGTATCTCCTTCCACCGCACCCCCCCTCCCCCATTTAAATACTGCTGCAGTCAACTGTTGCTTTCAACAGGAAACTGTCTAAAAGACACTTGCAGATTCCTGCAGGTCTGAGTGCTGAGCAATAAGACAGACATATGACTATGGAAGAGGGAGATAGAGGACCCTGCTCC
Organism: Psammomys obesus; assembly: GCF_907164565.1. Classification (NCBI taxonomy): domain Eukaryota; kingdom Metazoa; phylum Chordata; class Mammalia; order Rodentia; family Muridae; genus Psammomys; species Psammomys obesus. Next base: position 1,982,845 of record NW_026596162.1, read on the forward strand.
AAGACCAGGATAGATGGGGCTTAGAGGAATCATCTGTCCGGTCCTACACTGCAGCATTTGGAGAACAGGAGTAGGATCTATTATGCAACCTGCAGAGAAGCTGCTCCTCTGCCGCTCTTTCCTGTTGCTGTTGGAGCCCAGCTTCTCCCTGGATTCTTTGCAAACACCTGTCTTTCCCTCTTTCCCATCCGTTAAGAAGTCAAGAGTCTTCCATAAGCGACTGTTCAGATCTTACAATAAATTTTGCATCGAGAGCTATACAGAATATAAAAACCATTACAATCTTTCCACCACAGAGAAAGCTACTAATTTTACTGCTACAGGGCACCAGTCATGTTCCTGAGAAGAATATTACCTTTAAAATCAGTTACTACAAAGAGGAGTATATCTCTCTTTCTACTCATGGCTTCACCAGAGGTGCATAATACAGAGGTGATAATGAACAGAACAGGAGGAAAGAAGAATGAGAGAAAGGTTTTCACAAAGACTCCAGTTTCAAAAATGAAAATGAAGACCATTCCCATGTCATGTCCTGTTAGTTGTCACAAGGATATTTCTTCTCAGCCCAAACTCAATGTTTAGGTCAAAAAGGACAGGAAGACAAAATTAAGTCTTAAAGATTTCTTACATCCTGTCTGGGCCACTATGATTTTTGTCTCTTTTGGTTTAGGTTCTGTTCATCTTTATAGTTATAACTGGCATCTAGAAGGCCTCATGTGCAAAGTTAAGGTGCATTTGTGAATAGTTAGTACCCTCTTAATTTCTAAACAGATATAAATTCTAAAAAATACTGAGAAGAGTTGAAAGTATAAATTACAAGTTAGCAATAGCTTCAAAATGGAAGTGTTTCTGCAATTAACCATGAAGAGTTGTTCCTTAACCAATGAAGCTGAGACATCTAGACATTATACACATACCTTTTTCTTTTAAGACAGGGTTTCACCTTGTAGATCAGGCTGGCCTGGAACTTGCTATTTACCCAAGAGTGGCCTCAGACTAATAATCCTTCTATGCCCCAACCTTTCAAGTGTTGGTATGTTCCATCATTACTGGGCTTCATACACATAATTAATATACAACCACACATGGGCAGATGAAGGATGCCTGCCATGTACTCAGAACTTACAGTCTCAGATACTGTGTAAGTTGTTAAAATAAGCATGTTTGTAGCAGCTTTATTTGTAATAGCCAGAAGCTGGAAACAGCCCAGATGCCCCTCAACTGAAGAATGGATGCAGAAACTGTGGTACATCTATACAATGGAGTATTACTCAGCAATGAAAAATAAGGAAATCATGAAATTTGCAGGTAAATGGTGGGACCTGGAAAGGATCATCCTGAGTGAGTTGTCCCAGAAGCAAAAAGACACACACAGTATATACTCACTCATATAAACATACAACATAGAATAAACCCACTAAAATCTGTACATCTAAACAAACTAAGCAAAAGAGAGGACTCTAACGAAAATGTTCAATCCCCATCCTGAAAGGCAAAGAGGATGGACATCAGAAGAAAAAGAAAATAGGAAACAACCTCGGAACCTGCTACAGAGGGCCTCTGAAAGCCAGAAGAAAACAGGAAACAACCTTGGAACCTGCCACAGAGGGCCTCTGAAAGCCTCTGCAGTATAGACTGTCAAAGCAGATGCTGAGCCTGATGGCCAACTGTTGGGCAGAGTGAATGGAATTTTATGTAAGAAGTGGGAAATAGTAAGAACTGGAGGGGACGGGAACTCCACAAGGAGAGCAACAGAACAAGATAATTTGAACACAGGGAACTTCCCAGAGACTCATACTCCAACCAAGGACTATTCGTGGAGATAACCTAGAACCCCTGCACAGATGTAGCCCATGGCAGTTCAGTGTCCAAGTGGGTTACATAGTAATGGGAAGAAGGACTGCCTCTGACATAAAACTGATTGGCCTGCTCGTTGATCACCTCCCCCTGAGGGGGGAGCAGCCTTACCAGGCCATGGTAGAGGACAATGCAGCCACTTCTGATGAGAACTGATAGACTAAGATCAGAAAGGAGAGGAGAACCTCCCCTATCAGTGGACTTGGGGAGTGGCATGCACGCAGAAAGGGGAGGGAGGGTGGGATCGGGAGGGGAGGAGGGAGGGGCTTATGGGGGGATACAAAATGAATAAAATGTAATTAATAAAAAAAAAAGGTGAGGGCATGCCAAACTCCAGTGTGAGATCATAAATAGTTATTCTTCAGTAATATCTTGTCTGAGAGTTCAGGGTCTTTTGCAGAGGGCTTTAGAGCCAATGCATAGATAGAAGGGCCTAAAGGTTAGTCCACAGTATATTTTTTTTTTAAAAAAGTGAACCAACAAAAAAGAAATTTCTAGCTTCATAATAAAATTCATAGTCATCAGTCCAATCTAATAGTTTCCCTTAAAACAAACATACTAACATTATAATTAGTTATAGATTACTCTACTAACTCTCTGATTTTTGATTGGGTCTTGTTATATAGAACAGGGCGACTTCCTCTAAATCCTGACAGTTTTCCTGTCTCATTCTCCTAAGTGCTGAGATTATAGGCATGTGCCACTACTCCTGGCTAAAGTGAGGTCAAATCCAGGACCCTGAACCTAGGGCAACCCCTTCACTTTTGCATTGTTACACATGTCCACATCATCTTTTTCTTTTCTGCTTGACCCACAAATTAGGGGAATGGGATACAGGTGAGCCCCTTGGCTCTTACCACTGAATCCTACACTGGAGGATGGGAAGGAGGGGAGTAGAATAATTAAAAGGAGCTATTTCCTGAGGACTCTAGGTTAAAGGGCAGGTGCAACCATCAGGAGAAGTCTTTGATGGCTTTAAAATATGGTCTACACCCTGTGCCACTCCCACTTTGTAGGGGGTCTATGGTTTCATTCCTTGAATCTTGGCTTTGACTGGCACAATACCACAGAAGCAATGTTGTGTGAATCCAGGATGGTGTCACAAAAGGTCATGCAAGTTTGACTCATTCAGTGGACTTCTGACTGCATGCAGGAAGTCAGGGAACTATGAGGTTGTTATGGTGTGAGGAAGTCCAAATGAAAAAGCCAGAAGTACTTTCATCAGTGGTTACTGCTGATTCTAGTACACACAGCCAAAACCAACCACGAGACTTATTTTCACATTGTGTGGTATCTCAACAGAGGCTGACATTCTCCATCAGATGTGAACCAGCTCCAGAAAACACTCCCAGAACTCCTGACACCCAGATTCTGTGAGCATAATAAAACATGACCATTGCCTCTTTACTCTGTTGAGTTTTGAGCTGGTAGCAAAAGATCTTTGACATATTAGTCCTGCAGGATGAAATGCCTTCTTTTGAGTTATTTTCTTCTATACCGGGTAAACTTTACTTGAGATACATAAAGTAAGTATCCAACTGTGTTTTGGTTTTATTTGTGCTGCTGTGACAAACAGCCTGACTAAAACCGATTTAAGGGAGAGCTCTATTTCATCTTACAATTCTAGGTTACAGTCTTTCATCAAGGGAAGTCAAGGCAAGAATACCAGGCAGAAACTTGAATACAGGCCTGCTTCTATTCCATATATTACCCAGGACCCAGGAACTCATGTCATACCCAAATAAGTATAGCACGAATCATGAAGGATGCCTTTTGATGGCTGGCAGCTAGCAGCTGTCATATACGTATCTAGCTTTCTTATCTTTTCATTCTTTTTGGGTGCGGAGGCTGGGTCTCACTATGTAGTCCTGGCTGGCTGGACTGGAACTAGCTACTTCGAGGTTTGGATTAAAGCTTTGTTCCGTTATGTCCAGCAAACAGCTAACTTTCTTATATAGTTCTAGACCACTTGCCTAGAGAATGGTTCAGTCCAGAGTGGGTTGGCTGGGCCCTTCCATGTAAATTAACACTCAAGTCAGTTACCTCAAGACATGCCCACAGGCCATTCCTCAGTTGAGATTCTCTTCCCAGATAACACTAGGTTGTGCCAAATAGACAGTTTAAACTAAGCCAGGACAACCTGTCTTCAGTGTTTCTCTTCTCATCAGGAACTAAGTGAAAGGTTACCCAGGCACTCGTGCACTGGGCCTCCACAAGCAGTGTGACTGAGAAATACTTCTTGCCTGTTACTTTCTTCAGGCTAAACTTTCAAAGGTGGTGTACTTACGTTCAGATCTGACATTTCCTTTTGAAAGTGAAGTTTCCCTATTCATCACGGAAACAAGGGTATGATGGCTGACTGTAGAGTTCTTTCACAGCAGTAGTAAAAGTTAGGGTGAATGTGAAGTTTAGAACTGCCAAAGAGGGAGACTTAATTTGCAAGTGCGTGGAGGAAAGTATTACTTCTGATACCTCTTCTATCTTTCCGCAAGCTGCCCATCAAACAATACATGTAACAGTACTGCTCAGAGGGATGCGTTTCTGTCGATACTATAAATAAATATACTCTAAATAATTATTTCAGTTGCATTCATTTTGTTTACTGGCTGTTTGAAAATAGGTCAGTAGATCCTTTACTGCAGGGGTTCTCAACTTTTCTAATGCTATGAGCCTTTAATACAGTTTCTCATGTTGTGGTGACCCCCAACCATAAAATCATTTCCTTGCTACTTCATAACTGTAATTTTGCTACTGTTATGAATTATAATTTAAATATTTGAAATGCAATATCTAATATGTGACCCCTGGGAGAGGGTCATCTGATCCCCACAGGGACACACTCATATGTTAAGAACAGCTACTCTGCTGTGTAGTTGTCCTAAATGTGCATGAAACTTGAGAACAGCACTATGACGAGGAGTACGGAAATGTTAGTACAGTCTATGAACCAGAGTAGTCCTCCTGAGTCGCCTATCTCTTTTCAGTTTAGGACAACTCTGTTCTAAACAGGCATGACCACTGCTGAAGTCACAGACAGTTTGGAAATTCTTCAATTTTAAATTCCTCTGTGAATTTAAAAAATGTGATATTGCTGGGGATGGAATGTAGGACTTCACATATGCTAGGCAAGGAGTCTATTATGGAGCTACTACCACCCTCCCACCACAGTAGTTGAAGGCTTTCCTCAAATGATACAGTCACTGTGCTTTCAGGATAGAAAGTAACAGTTCTGGTCATGTCAAAGACAACCATGTCTTTGGAGAAGGAGTCCCACTCCCCAAACTATATGTTGTCTGGAGCAAAATCTCCTGAGGAGAAATGCTACCTTGGCTCTTCAGGGTGAGCCCTCCCAGTACCACCTCCCTTTGTAAGGCCATACTCCCGTGGTGTACAAGCTCCTGGAATCAGAATTGTGATCACTCAAGAGAAGGGCATTTGATAGCTGACTTGTAAGACTCACTCTTCCAGGTTGTCTGGCAAGGACTTAGAGTTTTTGTCCTGATGCTCTGACCTAAGAAATCTTTAAATCTTCTCTCTAATCCTTTTATCCATGGCTGTCAAATATATCCTATGACAGTAGGTTACTTCAATAACTAACAAAAGAAGAAAATCTAGCAAGAATCACAGATGGACTGATTGGTATTCTCTGACCAGCCCAGGGGCTAAAGGACAAATCATCACCCTGCAGCAGTGTCTGCTCTGTACTCTCGCAAACAAGCAAGGTCAGATGTATTTACACAAAGACAGGAAGTGATTATCAGGAAAAGAAGGGCGATTTTCACTTTGCCTCATACACTGCTCATGACCGTTCCTTGGGGAGATGAAACTGTATCCCAGGAATAATACTTCTGACTATTGTCAAAGCATTCCAGAAAGATGCTCCTTCCTATGGCTTTGAAGATGCACATGTGTGCTACCCACTAGTATATGAGTTCTTTTCAGTAGCTTAAGAGTAGACAATGAAGATATCTTTTCATCTTACATTTGCTGTGACATTGGCAGAACCACTGGGAACTTGGAAATATTTATTGAGCACGTAATCATATTGTTTTGCATATTGTTTCTTGACAGTTTCACCCTCTGAGGGTCACTCTGCCTTTATGGAACAAGTCAAATGTAATTCAGAGCCATTTGTGGAGACAGGCCTTGGTACTGTGCAGTTTTCTTACATATACTAAAAACTAGAATGGCAAGTCATTCTGGAAATGTACTAGAGTTAATTGGTAGGTACCCCAATGCAAAAATGCTGAAGACCATAACTTAGATGCAGTAATCTCAATGGCTTTTAAAGAACAATTTCTCAGGTATTCCTATTGTAACTTAAAAAAAAAAAAGTGGGGTGTGTGTGTGTGTGTGTGTGTGTGTATGTATGTATGTGTTTGTGTGTGTGTTCCTTGAGTGGGCATTGAACTTCAGATGGGCTTGATATTTTAGCACATGTGATAATGTGAAAGGCCCAAACACTTGGCCCCTTCTCATGGCTTCTTATGCCATAGCCTTTTTACTCTTACTTTTCAGCAAAAGCAAAGCCACATCTAAGCATAATTGGAAAGCCCTGGCCACCATCTTTGTCTGGCTCATGCTTCTCTGTTGCACTTTCTACAGTACTGGTTGAGCGTGGTCAGTTCTCTAACCCACACAGTGTGGTGGCATGGAGTGGGACCAATGCTAGCAGACAACCTGAATCAACTAAGAAAAAAGCAAAGATGGCATGGGGAAGAGAGTATGGCTGAGGATAAACATTGCCAGGTAACACCCAGAAGCATGCTGTCTAGGTCTCGTGGAGGGAGTGTAGCAGATCAGAGATGAAATTTAGCTTCCTTCTACATCATCAGTTTTTAAACTGCTGAGCCATGTTTAATGTATTTAAATGCCAACTTAATTTTTTCAATTATTGAATTTGACTGCATTTATCTCTGTACATCATGTTCATGCATGGTATCTATGATGGGATTCCTGGGAACCAAAGTTACAGAGAGTTGTGAGCCACCAAGTGGATGCTGGGAACTGAACCAGCAAGTACTCTTAACCACTGATCTGTCTCTCTAGCTTCCAAATAGCTTAAATTAAATGTCTGTGCCAAGCTAATCTATCCAATAGAGTTGTCTCCCTTTCTTCCTTCTCTTTCTTCCCAGGGCCTGGCAAGAACGCTACCCTAGCCCTCCTCTTCTTGCTAAAAGACATACAATTTATACATCGGTAAAGTACACACATTGTTGTTAAGTGAAGTGATATTTTTAATTGCTTAAAGGAAGAAATTTTCCTTCTCCTTACACTTCCAAAAGGGGGAAAAATGAATTCACTAAAAATCAGTAACAATTAGGTCAAGAATAAGAAAAAAAAAAAAAAACCTAACTAAAATATAATCCCTCAAAGCAATTTAATGATTTCCAGTGAAATTTCAAAGTAAAGAGCGTTCAATAAAAGACCACATTCAGAAATGCAGAGTGATTTTATAGAGCTCATATGGATGACAGGGACAGAAGGATCAGTTTGGTCACCTCAAAGAAAATCACATTTTACATTTAATCAAAAAATGTTGCTGAAAATTAACTTTAAAACCCATCTGGTCACCCATATCTGCTTAATTATATAGTTAATTACTACAGTTTAGGATTTTTGTTTTCTTGAGACAGAGTTTTGTATAGTTCAGACTGGCCTTGAACTTATATAGCCAAAGATGACTTCCTCCTATTTCTATCTCCAAGTGCTGGGACTACAAGTGTGTGCCACCATGTCTGGCTTATAGTTTAGATCTTCAGCATTTCCCCCAAAGCTGTGCTGAAACTTGTTTCCTAGCCTGCAGCTCTCATGTGAGGTTGATGGAACCTTTAGGAGGTGGCATACAGTGATGGCGTACTCCTCTCTTCTCTCTCCTCTCTTCCCCCTCCTCCCATGCTGTGACAGGGTCTACTGACAAAGACCTGTAATTATAATCTAAAGTATGTCTTTCCTCCTCCTAAGTTGACTGTGTCAGGTATTTTATCACAGCAAAGGAAAACTGATTAACACGGAAATAGAGAACCATGTTTTAACCTTCCAAAGACAGCCAGACAAGAATCTGCTTCTACATATCAAAGTACAGGAGCATATATTTTTACATATATACAGCCAGATCTATGTAAGCTTCTGGTTAGAGCCATCCTGTTCTAGCTTTACTTTTCATGGTGTTGCTTATCCAGTGCTGCCTAATGAACACCTGTGTTCCTTCTCTTCCTGCCTAAGAAGATTCTTTATATCCCTCCTATTTACAATACATTTTATGTTATGGTTCTTTTTTCCCATATATGTTATTTAAAAATTTTTTTGAGGCAGTGTCATACTATGTAACCCTGGTTGGCTTGGAGCTCACTATGATGAGCAAGCTGGTCTCAAACTCAAAGAGATCCACATGCTTCTGTCTCCTGGGTTATAGGATTTAAGGTGTTCACCACCATGCCTGGCTTCTAATTCTTTCATACTGAGCTTAATCAAAGAAGACGTGATTATGGAGGTGGGAGTCCTATTACGTTGGCCACAGAAGCCAACCAATTTCCAGCTTCTTACACAGAAAGAAGTAAGCTAAGATAATATATAGGAATAAATTATGAATCAGCTAAGTAAGCTCATTTGCTTCTTGGGTTAACCCAGGAGCGCTGGCATCTCAGGTGGAATTCTGAGTGACACGTGAAAAGCAAGGACACTGCGTATACAGGCTACTCAACACATCAAAGTCCTCTTGCAGTACCACAGTGCAGTGTGCAAGTGCAGTGCGCCCCGGGGCCCTACCTCCTCCCAAATGTATACCTTTTATCCTTCCTGTGACACTAGCGTCTGGCTCTACTTTCCTGTGTACTCATTCTTTTGTCTTCATGTGAAGTCTCTTCAGTATCTATGCTAATGATCTTCCTGAGACCCTGGCTCAATCAGAACATGTACCATGTTCAAACCCAGTACCTTTATTTCCTCCTTAATGCCACTTGCTCTCAGGTATGCTGCAACGTGGATCTCACTGGCATTTAGACTGGATCTCACTGGCATTGTCCAAGTCTTTGATCTACCAGACTTCTGCTTTTCTCAAACTGTAGCCCTTGTACTTGCTCTTTCTCTTCCATGCAACTTCTGTTTCTTTGGGCTCTCCCTTCATCCTAGTCCCATTCTGCTCTGCTAATGTGGCTTGGTGATCAGTCACTGTAGTGATATCCTTGAGTGTGGCCTTCAAATGACTCCCATTTCTGTCCTGTCTGCTGCTTCTAGCTTGGGGAAAAGGTGACAATCTCCCTGTGTGCTCTAAATACTGCAAATCAAAGCTGGATGCTCTTGCTATGAAGCATGTGACTCAATTCCAACATTACTATCCCTCTGCCTGCTCTCCCTCTTCCCACACTTCTCCACTTTCCTCATCTACTATATCTTAATCTTATAATCTAGACTTTACTCAGAGAATTTCACTCTCAAGTCTCTGAAGAGATCAGGACCATTTAAAATTATTTTTTCTTGTTAATAAAAAGAAAAGCACAAGGGAGAGAGTCCTGGTTTATCTGAGCTTACACTGTTAAAGAAAACCAGGGTGAAAGTTGAATGTGAAAGTAAGAAAGAAAACAGGAGTATGTTCAGGTCCTCTAACTCAGATTTATCTTCTATATCTTATAGTCTATGTCCTCCTTCCATCCTTCTCTCTTTATGTAACAGGAATTTCAGGAAGCATGCCTTCTCCCTGTAGCTCTAGAATCACATTCTGCTACATTCTTCATTGGACTTTAATGATCACTTCTGTATTAGCTCCGTTCATAGTCAACACGCATCATACCATCTTCACATCCTCACACACTCATGGACCCATTTGCCCTTTCATTCAAACACTTGCCTTAACCATTCTCTGCTCTTTTTACTCCCAAGCAGTTCTTCCACATCTTATCCTTGCTTATTACTGCCACTCTTGTCTTTTCTCTCTCACCTCTTATATTCAACACAGCCTACCTGTAACTGTCATCAAATGGTTGAACAGTCTCTGAGCTCCAGGTCTACATTCTATTGGATGCACCTAGAAAGTCAAGAACTGAACACTTAGACTCAGTCCGAAGGAACTTATTTCCTCATTTGGCTCCACTGTAGTTAACAGAATTCCTTGAACTGAGTGACATACAAACACTAGTATAAGAAGCAGACTTTGTTCTTAATGGGGCAGCTTAGACTGGTGCCCTGGCAATCAGGGAGAGCAGCTTTTGGGTCCTATTATAGATTATTAAACTCAGACAGTTATTAATTAGTGTGACATTTCTGAAACCCCACAAGGTTAGGTAGACATAATGAAGAGTAAAATCAAACCAATGCTGTTAACATTTTAGAACAGGCTCAAGTGCAAATGTAGTAATTGGCTTTGTAATGACTATTTTGTGTTGTTTTAGCTATTCTTTAATCTGTTTGAATTAACAAAAAAAAAACTATATTAGAGTAGCAACTGCTTTTAAAACTGGTTAAAACAACATAGATTAGATTGTAATCAATGCTTAAATGTTTACCAAAGATCCATTTTAGAGTTTCATTTATTGGATATTAAGATTAATAAACTGGTCACTATGTGTGATCAATTTATTCATGGTCATAGTACTCAGGCTATTAAAAACCAATCAATGTTCCATGTACATCATTCATACATCTCTTATTTGTTTTAATGGCTTAGGGTCATGGCTTTAAAGGGAGGAGATCAGGTGCTCACAACCACAAGCCTGAGCATGTGTACTCTAACAAAGTGGCTTTGATGGACTGCCCCTCTGTGGAATTGCTGTTCAGGTCCACCCTTAATCACTGCAGAGAGTATCATAACCCCTATCTGTGTGTCACACTCAGATTACGAGCCAAGTCTGTCTCAATTTGCTTGGGATTGGTGGACCTTCTGTATTCTTTAGCTGAAATGCATCACTGTTAAGGAGGTTTAACCTGAGAGAGAAGAATATCTTACATTGCAGAGACTTTTATTGTAAGGAGATTTTATCTGTATACATGCTATATTCTTATTATCTAGCATTTACCAGAAACAGTGGGAAAACTACCATGGAAGCACAAATCTCAGATTTTGACACTTATTTAATTACTAAAGACTTTTGCTCCCATCTCTTTGCCCCCACCCTAGGAAGTTTAGTATCTATATGGAGATGAGTACAGAGACTAACCAAAACCCACAGGCACGATTAAGAAAGGCATTCAGGAACTGAGTTTTTAGTTGGCTTACCCAAGGCTCACAGGTATATGTTTGAGAAAAGAAAATCAATCACATGTAATAATTTGTAATATTTGTCCTTTTTTTTATTGTATAAACCAGAGGTTCTCTGCGCCCTCAAATCCTACAACACATCTTCTACGTGCTGCTGGCTAAGCCATCTTCTATACTTATTGTCAAATTCTACAGCCTGAAGAGAGAGGCATTGTTTGTATTTACCCAGTGAGAACATTAATGGCATCTGGCAGTTCAATAAATGATACTTATTATAGTGAGTAAGGTTATCCTTCCTAAAGGGGCTGTGCACCAACACAATAATTCTAAGATTCTATTTGCTAAAAAAAATACGGAGAATAAAGTCCTATTTGGAATACCACACCACATCTCATTTATCTGCTCTCCTCCTCTTCTCAGATCTAGGAAATAAGTACTGGAATAGAGGTGGTCACTTTTCATTTTTTGGTGACAGCTAAAAGTAAACAAAAAAAGAACTGCTAACTAGGACTCTTAAGCTACTCCTGGAATGTACTGTACAACATAGAGACTGATATCAGGGCTAATGCTCTGTATACTTGACAACTGCTGACAGGGTAGAGCTCAAATGCATGGATCACTCAGACACATTCAGTAAGGATGAGAAGTGATAGTCATGGCAGCTAGATTGATAAAATCATCTTACAACATATATAAATCAACAATCATACTCCACATTGAAAATACGCAATTTATATCTGTCAATTAAAAATAATAATAAAAATGAAAGTTATATCTTTTTCTTGTGTTTCAAAACTTCTGTGTAAGGGACTACAGAGCAATCTATCCATTTTCCTATCTTCCAAATTATTTTCAAGTGTTTTCTTTTAATAAGACAACAGGGACTGAACCTAAGTTTAGTTAAACATGCTAGGAAAGCACTCTACCACTGAGCTACATATTCTCAAACACACTAAATATAACTATCCTCAGCTGTCCATACTGAAGATGCTGTGTCAAACTGTAGAAACCAAAAGGAAGGTAGGTACTATGCACTGAGATCTCACCACAAAGAAAGAGCTTTGCTATCATTAGGCAGTCTACCTTCCTCACAGGAACTGTTTCTTTTAAAGAAACAACATATTCTTTTATTGATGTTGTTAGGAAGGTAGCAGATACTAAATGCCTCAACAGCTATGTAGCCCATCAGGATAGAGTTCTTTATGGAGATGCTGTTAAAACTAACACAAACCCAAAAGGATTGTTTACACTTCACACAGTAAACCTTGTTAAGACTTTGGAATTTATAAAATGAATCCTATCCCCCCCCCAAAAAAAAACAAAAAACAAAAAAACACAGGATACAAAGAGCTCCAAGTTCCTGCTTCTGGGTTGAGGACATAGTAAACTGTGCTTTCTAATGTCCACTCACATACCACCAACCCAACCCTTGCTGAGTCACTACTGCATGTTCATCAGGTACTTTTCTAGGTTCTGAATGTAAAGAAATGACTCAATTATAAGGTACTTCCACAAAGTGGTAAATAAATAAAAGAATCAAGAAGATAACTCTCTAGGACACTGGAGCTGTGTAAGTCTGGGGGACAAGACCTCACCCACACCTTTAACTGAACGTCCTTCCCTTGGAGCAAGCCCAGCACCTGCAAGCTTCCACAGAGCCTCTGGCTGCAGGGAACAGTGTTGAAAACTGTGTGTGGAAGGGAGTTGATATTACTGTCAGAAGATAATAAACACACCAATCCCCTTAATTCTGACATGCATAATTCTAATATCTTAGGCACTAGGAACTGTGGCAGTCTGTAACATTCCACAAAGCAAAGCAAAGCAAAGAACAACTTAGAATTCAACTCTGCTGATGATTATGATTTTTTAAATGATTTTTTTTTTACATTTTTTATTTTATTTTATTTTTCTTTTTAGTTACATTTTGTTAACTCTGTGTCCCAGCTGTATCCCGCTCCCTCATTCCCTCCCCAACCCCACACTCCCTCCCTGGTCTCCTCCCTGCCCCTTTCCAAGTCCACTGATAGGGGAGGACCTCCTCCCCTTTCATCTGACCCTGTTTTATCAGGTATCTTCAGGGCTGGCTGCAAAGCCCTCCTCTGTGGCCTAACAGACTGCTCCTCCCCTGGGGGGGGGGGTGTCAAACAGCCTGCCCTTGAGATTTTTTTAATTGAACGTAAGTTCTTTTACACAATATATTCTGATTATAGTTGCCCCTTCCCTACCTCCTCCCAGTTCCTCCCCCATTCCTCTCCCATCTAGATCACCCTTTCTGTCTCTATTTAGAAAACACAAAAGCATTTAAGGCATAATAATAAGATAAGGTAAGATAAACCAAAACAAACAAATCAGAGTAAGAAAAAACAAACAGGTGAAAAAGAGCCAAAGAGAAGGCATAAGAAACACAGTTGCACACACAGGAATTCCATAAAAACACAAAACTGGAAGCCATAATATATATGCAAAGAGCCAGTAAGGTTACAGAAAAAAAAAAAGAACGATCTGCCACCACATTATGAGACAAAGAACTCCTAAAGATGGTACTGAGTTCATTTTGTGTCAGCTATCTACTGCTGAGCACGGGGCTGACTCTTATGAGTTGCCTGCATGTTTACATGAACAATTAAAAAGTCAGAGAAGAAAAAAAAAAAACACACATACACAAAGATGGTTAAATCACCTGTCAAAACATGTCAACACAAGCTTTAAGCACTGCTCTCCCCAAACTTAGGGATTTTCATTAGATACTACTGTGCTTAACCTTGCTTAAGTTGACCTGATCCAAAGAATTTCTTTACTAGCATAGCTAAGTAGACTAATATGGACATCTCTAATAGATGAAAAAAGAGCATTCATGCAATCTTTCCAAGTCTCTTCTGTGATTTAATGACACAACCAGAGTTCACAGTCACATGTTTTCTAATTTGTCTCAGCAGCCACACAAAGGGATCATTTCTTCCTCACTTTAATTTTTTTTTTTTTTTTGCTAGAACCAAGTGTGAGTTTGCTCTGGAATAATAAAGTATTATACTAAGCAAACAGAATAGTCAGCAGTGCTGTCTCTGTAAATTCCTTATTAGGCTTGAAGCAATTGATTTTGAGGCTTAAAATTTTGTTTTTAAAACACAATTTGTCTTAAGCAGGGAGGCTAAACTTAAAAAACAAACAAACAAACAACAACAACAACAACAAAAAACCAGCGCCGTGAGTCAAAATGCTTTCCTTATATGAAGATGAATTTTAGCTCAATATAACTGTTAGAAAAAAAAATCTATACAGAAGAAATTCATGTGTTATTCTGTAGTAGTATTGGTTATAAAAATCTTAATGAGGAATAAATTGAATACGATGGCTCTAATAGGCTTTTACATGGAAAAGGTAATGGGATAACGTACTTGATTAAAATCTTCCCTATCACATGCAGCAACATACAAACACATATACTCAGGACATAATATGATTGTCTTTTATGTGACTTACAACAGTGAATTTTGGTAACTAGAATCTTAAACAGATCTTCCCTCTGACATCTTGGGAAGCATTTAGCTTAGAGAATCTTTGCTGAGAAGTGCTGTTAGATATCTCTGTTCCATGTCTCAGCTGCCCAGAAATGAGTACTTGCAGAGATGGGTGTACACAGCACAAGTTACAATGTGTGTGTTTTAATGGCACAGCGGGAGGACAGCTACTCACTTCAAAGACCCCCATAAACATGATCTGCCCCTTCATGGACAAATGCTGGTAACCTAGTTCCCACTGTGCTTCTGTATCTTTGTCACTATGGCCCACTCTATTCTTAAGCGGGAAGGGGTTACCAGTAGTTTGAATTGCCAGTCTAATATTCTATGATCAGTTCTCCAAATTAGAAATAAATAGAATTAGAGTAAGTGGTCTGATCAACTCTGGTAAGGAAAATGCCAGCCCAGTGTACAATGTGCCATTACCCTACACCACCCAACACAGAATGCAGATAGGCAGAGGTTGGTTATAAGAAGAATAGGACTCAATGTACTATCAGAATTACAAGAGAAGCTGCAGATTCAATTACTAATAGAAAATATTTCAAATCTTCTCTTCAGAAATGACAATCGGATGGATGCCAATTGTAAATATTTCTTACCAACAGAGCAGAAAAGCCCCCAAGAGCGCCATAATTAGTTAATTAGAATTAAATCTATTGTCCATAGCTGTAGAATGTGTTAAACCAAGTGAATCTGAGAAAGCTTCAAAGTCAATGGGAAAAGCTCTTGAGAAATTTTCAGATTCTAATCTTGCAAACCAAAGGTTCTGAACCTTCAGTGAAGTACACAAAACATCACCTCTAGATACATGTATAGCTGTTTCTAAGGCAAGAGCTTATTCTGTACAAGGTGTTATACTAAAAAGGTTGCTTCATATACCTAAAGAACATGTTTATCACACAGACTGGTCCTTTTAATGACATACATTTATCCTATAGAAGCTATTTGGGACACACACGAAAATATTTATGGCAATACTATAACTGGAAGAAAGCTCCAGAATCTAAGTAAATATTCAACATTTGAGGCACAAAGTAAACAAATCATGGGAAGGTAAAAATGAAATCCTGGAGACCATTAAAAAACGTGAGTCAAAAGAAAATTGAGTCATATGAAAAATGTTCACCTTATGCTAGATAAAAATAGCTTTAATAAACCCAGTGTGGAGGTTTTTTTTTTTTTTTTTTGCACAGGGGCTAGAAAGGGAGAACAGTGCTGCAAGCAGGTTCAGTGGTATCTCGGGCAGCTCAGGGAAGTGAAGTCCTTCTGCCAAAGCCTGACCCTCAGGCCTCTCTGAATGAACAGGGAACACTAACTCCAAGATTAGGCTTTAGACTGGGTCAGATCATGAGTGTGTTCAACCACAAACAAGGAGTAAAACAGGCTGATAAATGCAATTGATTATAAGGCAGGACTTCCTCTTGTTCGAAGTCGGTCCCACTATGCTACGCAGAAGTTGGTGATAAGAGAATGAGAAAAACCACCATTTTGTAGCCATTAATTTAAGAATAAACACAGACATGGTCCATTGCATGTACAATGAAAACCAATGGATAAAAAGCTGTTGGGGTTTTATTTATTAAGAAATAAGTAAATTATTTCTTAATTAGAGAGAAAATCCCGTTTCTCTCTAATTAATGGACATATCTGGTTAAATCCATTCTAACAAACTAAATATGAAGCAATAATAGGACATTATAGGTTTCCTGATATAAAACAATGGGAAGGATACCCTATTACTCATGCAGGTTTCTTGACAAGGGTATAATTCTAAGCATGCTGCTAGAGAACACCCTGACAAACTCCGATGGAAGAATATTTTAATGTGTCAATGTCATGAATTTTAACAAAACTTACGGAAGACTTCCATGTTAAGGACTAAAGAGACATGACTACAAAACGCAATGCTCAACTCCCATATGGATTCTTGATTAGAAGCAAACTGAGCCTTATGTCCTCAGCAGCGACCCGGATTGATCTTTCTGATATCTGGGGTCTCTCTGGGCTTTGGTTAAGTTTGTCTTAGAGGATCACATCTACTCAGATGGTCCCGATCTGAACCCCAGTCCTGTGAAGTTACTGACTCTGGGCAAGCCATTCAAGCAAACAGGCTTGCTTAGTTTCCTCCTCTTGTAACATGCCCTGTTTCTTCTTTCAGCAGAAGCCTCCACACAGTGGGTCACTCTCAGGGGAGTTACATTTGCATTCATCAGGACAAGATACCCAACTTTATGGAATACACTGTGCTCCTCAGGAAATAGCTACTTAAATTGGTATGACTGGCTCTTTAACTTATGGTCCTTTGGCAATATGGGCTCTATTTTCTGTCTTGCTGCACAGTTCCTTCTTTCACATGCAAAATATTCCTCAGAAAAACACCTTACAACACATCAGATATTGGCAGGAATCTAAAGCCCACATGTCTGAAGCTATCTGTATCTATGATTTATTGTAGACATTCCACTGTTATAACCTGGTAATTAGGAAATATTGATAAATGCAAACATATTATTGATGTCAATTAAAAAAGCACAAGATTGATGAGCTTCCCAAAGTGCTGTGGCAGCAGCAGTTAGAGAGTAATGCCATCAATACACATCTAGTCACCACCAATGCAGAGAAATTAGGCTGCCAGGAAACAATGCTCTCACATTACAAGTGAGAATATTCAGAGAAGCAGGGAGTCAAGAGGAAGCTCTATCAGAACTTCAGCTGAAGACATACTCAGAGAAAAGCAGCACATGGTAGGGGTTAAGGACAGGGCAGACAGGGAAATTATTTGAGTAAAGAGAACCAAAGATGAAGTTCCAAAGAGGAGATAGTCAATGACATCAGAGTTAGACAGAAGAAATAAGATCCAAAATCGAATTGGATTAACAGTAAGGAGGTCTATGTCTTTACGGTGGCAGTTGAATTTGTATAGGGAAGCACTGTATGTACACACTGACTGACACCCACTGTGTATAAAAAGGCATAGTGTCCCATCTATCTTGGAAGAGCATTGTCTTTCATCAGTAGTAGGGAAGGGCCATGAGAGAGTGAAAAGCAGGGTTCTCACATCCAGAGCTGCAGGCTGAATCATCCCATGGTATTTTCCAATCACATTTTCTCTTTTAAGCACTGTAACTCTGTGTGCTCTGCCCAGAGTTGGGCTGTGAGTTTCAGCATATGCTTGGGTAC
Organism: Psammomys obesus; assembly: GCF_907164565.1. Classification (NCBI taxonomy): domain Eukaryota; kingdom Metazoa; phylum Chordata; class Mammalia; order Rodentia; family Muridae; genus Psammomys; species Psammomys obesus. The sequence continues at coordinate 2,000,599 of NW_026596162.1, forward strand.
CCTGCTGGGTAGAGTCTTTCAGAGGTCCTCTACGGTAGGCTCCTGTCCTGTTCCCTGTCTTCTCCCACTTCCGATGTCTATCCTGTTTGTCCTTCTGAATGAAGATTGAGCATCTTCCCTGGGGGCCTCCTTGTTGTTTAGCTTTTTTAGGACTATAGATTTTAATATGTTTATCCCATATTATATGTCTAATAACCACTTATGAGTGAGTATATACCCTGTGTGTCTTTCTGCTTCTGGGTTACCTCACTCAGGATGATCTTTTCTAGTTCTATCCATTTGCCTGCAAATGTCATGATTTTTAATTGCTGCATAGTACTCCACTGTACAAATGTACCACAATTTTTGTATCCATTCCTCAGTTGAAGGACATATAGGTTGTTTCCAGATTCTGGCTATTATGGATAAAGCTGCTATGAACATAGTTGGGCAAATGTCCTTGCCTTGCCAGGCCACAGAGGAAGAGGATTCAGCCAGTCCTGATGAGACCTGATAGGCTAGGGTCAGAGAGTAGGGGAGGAGGGCCTCTCCCATCAGTGGTCTAGGAGAGGGGCATAGGCAGAGAAGAGGAAAGGAGGGTGGGACTAGGAGGAGATGAGGGAGGATGGTACAGCTGGGATACAAAGTGAGTAAATTGTAATAAATAATAAATCAATAACAAAGAAAAATAAATATAATCACCTAAATTAAATGAATATTCTGTGGAAACAGATGGTACAATGACCCTGTCATATAATAGTTCAACTTGGTCCAATTATACTTTATTGAATTAAAAAAAAGCATTTTTATGTTAGCAAGGGGCTTTTATTACAGAGTAGAGTTTATCGATGACAAGAAGGTCAGGCCCAAGGTTTATGCCATACCCTGAGTCTTATCTTAGCCTTCCTTAGATGTTTCAAAGTCGACTTCCTATTTCAACTCCATATGTTTATGTAATAAAGGTATACATTATTCTATACATCATGCCAACTTATGCATAGTAGGATGACTACAATATAAACCATAGGTATTAATAAATCCTTAAGAGAACATGGCAAAATTGGAACCCTTATTCACTGCTCATGGCAATACACATGGTATAGCCACTCTAGAGAATGTGGCAGTTTTTCACAAAGTAAAGTCCTGACCATTCCACTCCTAGGTATTTGCTGAAGAGAAGTGAGAGCATAAATACAGTTAGAAATTTCTTCTCATAAACTTGTACAAAGACGTTTAAGAGAAAAAAAGAAGGAAACAGCAAGTTGTTCACTGATAACTGAGGAGTGAATAAATTTACAGTGTAGTATGGTCCAGCAACTAGGTGAATGAAGTACTGAACTTTGCTACAATATGAATTGACCCTGAAAATATATTATGTGAAAGGAGCTATTCCCAAGCCCAAACTCCAGGTAATGTCCTGCTTGTCTTTTCTCCTTCCCTTTTCCTCTCCCTTCTTTCTGTTCCTTCCTCTTCCTCCTACTTTTTGTCAACCTGATACAGGTTGGAGTTATCAGTAAAAAGGAACCTCAACTGAGAAAAAGTCTGCATCAGACTATCTGTAGGAAAATATGTAGGACATTTTCTTAATTGATGATTGCAATGCAAGGGCCCAGATCACTAAGGGTGGTGCCACCCCTGCATAGGTAGTCCTGAGATATGGAAGACAGCAGGCTAAGCAGGCCATGGGGTGCAAGCCAGTAAACAGCATTCCTGCAAGGTCTCTGTTTTTGCTTCCGCCTCCAGGTTCCTTCCTGACTTCCTTAGATGATGGACTGTGACGTGGAATTATAACCTGAAATAAATCCTTTTCTCCACAAGCTGCTATTGGTCATGGTCTTTATCACAGCATGAGAAGGCAATCTGAGAAGGCAATATCCAGAATACGTAACTCTCAGGGAGAACATGCAGAATGATGGCAAGCTAGGGCTATTAGAGAATGGACTGGGTAGAAATGGGAGTCATCCCTAGGGTTTTGGTGTTTCTTCTGGAGGTGGCAAGAATGTTCTAATTGATAGAGGCACAATACTGTGACTACACTAAAAACACTTCATTTCATCCTTTACTTAGAATCTGGCTTGGATAAATGTGATGAAGATACTGAACACTGAATATTCTGCTACCAGGGTTTACACCACAGTTCTTTTACAGAGGTGAGGAGGGAAAAACTATATTTTCTATGTAGAAAAGAATACTGTCCCAAAGAACTTAAACTCTACTTAGGATGAATGTTCCATTCTTGAAGATGTGACTCTATTATTCTCTTGACATTAAATTTACTCTATGTGGCTGTTAATACTGTCTTGTAGGTTGGCAAGATTGTTAAGCATATAAAGGTGACCACCACCAAGCTGGGCATCCTAAAATACATGCCAAGACCTACATGGTAGAAAGAGAGAAGTGACCCTCTCAAATTGTCCTCTGATGTTTCCATGTGTGCTATGGTACATATGAACAAAATAAATAAATAAAAACAGAATTAAAAAAACCCACTACCTTGTAATATCATCCCAAGTTCAAAAGAGTGCCATAAGAAATGTGTATTCTATCCTACTGAGCAGACACCCAGGGAATTTTTAGTTACAATGAGTTTATTTAAACTCTAAAATGTAAACAATTACTCTAAAAGTGTAAGAGGATAAATGTGACCTTGGAATCAGGTTTTGTTTGCAGATCTGGAGATCAGAGATTGTATCACATGAAAGGAACCTCCTCATTTCCTAGTTCTCTGGAAAGTAGGCATCTGACAAGGTAAATGCAGGCAGGCAGGGTCCCTGGTAGGCTTAGTGCTGGATAGTGGTTTCCCAACTGTGGTTGCAGCGCCAAACTTCCTGGAGTACCTCAGAAATGCTAATGCTGCAGTCCCAATTCAGAGACTCAAATGCAACTGCTCCAGAGTGGCTGGGTTATTAAGATTTGCCACAGTATCACAGATGACTCTAACGTCAAGGCTGAGATCTGTCTGTGCAAGATGAAGAGTCCTGTCCTTGAAGTTCTCATTTAAGACCAGATAGCCTTGGTCTTCTCACCAAGACAGCATAAAATAGAAAGTTAAGCTAAATGTCAAGTGTCCTGCAGCATATTAGAGTAAGATACTTTGAGGTTAGGATTAATTATTTTCTCTTTTCTTAGAGAAATGTACTAGGGTTGTCTGGAGATTATGTTATGTTTTGTTTTTTTTCCCAATGTCATAAAGTGTTGCAGAATAAAATATTCTACTTATATGAGATCTAAAGTATCTGAGGAGAGGAGGCACTTGATATAGAATGTGCTAGTCTTCAGTTAGCTTTTTGTTTCTGTCATGAAAAAAACAGGAGTAAGTAGACAGTCAAATATGCCTAGTCCCACATGCCTAGCAGGTCCTGGGAGTGCAAGTGCATGGGAGACAATCAAGTTCTTTCCTGTTTGGAAAGACATGTTTAGGTTCTCCAGGACTTGGAACATGTTTGAGACTTCAACTGCTATCAACAGGAATTTGAGCTGACTCAGCACTGTGTAACAAGTGCTCAGTCTGGTGTGCTCCACCCGACTACATGGAAGCATAGCACTTTTTCAGTTCAATTTTGTAATCTCTAAAACTTCACAGAGTCTGAATCACTGTAAGCATAACAGGACAAAAACAGCATAGAAACAAAGGTTTAGTCTGGGGATCCAGAGGTTTTAGAGGGTTGTCCTACTATCAAGGAGAGGTAACCACTGCCTAGTCCTCTAGAAACCAGGACTCGAATTTACTCTAAATGGGTCGTGTAACTGGTCAGATGCCATCCCCTCTGTAGCATTTTGCTCAGTTGTGGATTTCACCTGCTTTACTTCTTTAGTTGGTCGGTTGCTCCAGAGAGAATCATGTTTCTGATACAACTGGTAGTGACCTTTGGAGCACTCCAAGGGCTGAAGTGGGCGAATCTCATTTCTCTGTGTCCTCCGAAAGAACAAGGGCATACAGAAGGAACAGTAAAAAGTCCTGGGGCTTTGGGTGCTCCCCTCTGAGCATGACTCTTAGTGTTAAGGACTTATTTACCCAAGGTTATTTAAGTATACTGGAGCTTATGCTTGTATGCAGTTTTATTAAAATGCAATTAAAAGTTCCGATGTATACATTAGCGCTTGAGAGTTTGCCCATCATGTACAGTTCCAGCACAGCACAACAACAAAACCCTTAAAGCAATTGAAGTATTCTACCTTGAGGCACTCTGTGTGGAATGGTGACAGAAGCTCAGGTTAAACCTTGGTCTTGATCTTTGCTGGTACACTGCCTAATGTTCGTCCTCTCTGAGATAATTCCCAAACCTGTTTGCTTGCTTGAAAAAAGTGAGAACTACAGGACAGGGCACCACAGGTAAAATGCTCAAGGCCTGTAAGACTGGCATACCGGGCAGAGATAAGCCCCCTATCGCTGTTGTCAGTGAACAGTCACAACCAGAATTCAACTTTAAGGGCTCTCATTTGGCTTCTGCTTCTATTTTCTTGGTAAATTTGATATTTAAAAAAACAAATCTGTGTAAAGAAAGCACCTAGCAAGAGCATTACTTTGTGTATCTTCTTGCATTTCCATGTATAAACATCCAGGCAAAACACTCATACACATAAAATAAATATTTTTTTGAAGTTTCAAGAAGACACACTGGATAGGTTTTATTTTGGTTTGGTTTGGTTTTTGGTTTTTTGAGACAGGGCTTCTCTGTAACAGAGCCCTGGCTGTCGTGGACTGGATTTGTAGACCAGGTTGGCCTCAAACTCACAGAGATCTGCCTGCTTCTGCCTTCTGAGTGCTAAGATTAAAGGTGTGTACCACCACACCTGGCTGGGGTTGTTTTTTATCTACCTGAGACATAATGCTGATTGTGTGGGATGCCGGCTATCAGAGCTGCTAAGTTATGATTAGGGGATCAAAACCCACACATTATGTGTGTCGGAGTGAGAATGTGAGGGAGCAGTCTCTACTTTAGTGGCACATTTTAAACTTTCATACAATAAAGTGCCCTAGTCTAAGAGTACAGCTTGGTAGTTTTTCCTAAATATCATGTAACCACTTCCCAGAAAGCGAATTCACAAAATAGTGTCCTCCCCTAAGTAAATTACAGTGTACTGGTTTGTGTTTATACTATCTGTACTCTATGGAGCTCCAGAGCCATGAACTTGAAGAGCTTAAGATAGCCTGAATTTAACTCCATTTTGAAATAAAGATCTTGACTGGGAACTGAATTCAGGTACCAGGAAATATCACAGAATGTACACCTGGCAGAAAACAAAGTTAACTCTCCTAGCAACAGCCTCTAGGAAATATAACAGAATAAATGCTTCATAGAAAATAGAGACAAACTCCCTGGCAATAATCAATGGGAATCGGTTGAGAATTGGGTGGGAAAATTCTCCCCAATGTTTCAGATATGGTTTAGAAAAATAGCCATTGTGATTATATGCCTTAGCCATTGTGATTATGTGCCTCAGAAAAGGTCACTCCACCCTGCTAAACTTCACCCAATTCTGTAATGCCAAGGCTTGTGCCCCCCTGCTTGCTGCCATGGAAACCCCTGGTTCACAGACTTTCCCTTTAAACATCCTGTTCACTCAGAGCTCGGGGTCCCACTTCTCTACTGCTGCGCCAGTGAGACTTGGGTCCCGAGTTCGATTGCTCTCGTAATAAAGCTCTCTTGCAATTGCATCGAGTCGTCTCCTGGTGGTCTCTGAGGGTCCCGTGAACCTGGCATAACAAACTGAGAGGGAAATTCAGTAAGTAGTACTTGGCTCCTGGACTTGCTTTAGATATTCTACTTATCACAGGCAGGGCGATTGCACCATTCCCAATCTTCTAAAGTACAAACAGAAAGAATGTAAGCTTTGTATGGTACCCCAAGAAGCTGCCTAAGGGAGATGTGGTTACTGGGAGGGCCATGCTATATGACCTAGCAAACTGTCTTTTTCATTTTGCTTTTTATAGAAGAATTACTTCATTCAAGAGTAGTTTTCCAAAGTAGCATTGGCTACTTCAAGTGCATCTACAAACTGCAAATACAGCTCATGGTTATTTAAAAATAAACAAGCAAACCCCCTTGAGTTCAGCTCTGTTGACAGACCTTGCTCAAAGTCTATTTTTGCTTTATCCCCACTCCAGTCCTTCTGTTGACTTCCAGGACAGGAAGCTCACTAAGAAGAGGAGCCAAAGGTCTTTCTCAGCACATTTAGATGAAGGTGAGAGGCCCACAATACATAAGGTGGCATTACCTAACCCAGCTACTCCTTCACATACACACAATGTCATCATGTACTTACCACCTACGAGGGCTAGACAGTCAGTAATGGTGGTAGCAGTGTTGCAGTCTATCTTCACTAAAACATAGCATTCACCATTCACAGGATGTCTTATGTTTTGGGGATTGAACAAGCATTATCACTTATTTTTAATATCACAAAATGTCAAATATAAAGTAAGTGTGAGGCCCATGGAGAACCTTTTTGTACCACACAGGACACTGGTGTAGGAGGGCAGGTGGCAGGAACCACAGAGCTGTTGTGGTTGGTCTACATCTGTGGAAGCAATTCTTCAATGCACTCGAAGTGGCTGCTCAACTTCGGTTGTTAGATGCACATGATTTATGAAAAAAAAATGCAGTTTTTTTCCCCAAGAACTTAGTTATTTTTTATAGGCTAGGTCTAACTGGAAAAAAAAGGAAAATACCTAAATACATATTTATTTTCATCGTAATATAACTTGAGAAAATGAAGATCATTATGGTATATCAGAGAAGTTTTAGAGATATTTTATGATTTGTAATTAACTGACCCTTGAGATGACAGCCTTACTCAGCTTGTGACCTAGAGCCTAATATTTCAAAAACATACCCAGTGTAAAACTACATTAACTTAACCTAACAGAGCTAGGCAGTACAGAACAGTGGTAGAGCAGTTTCATCAGGTATATGAGGTTCTTGGTTCTATGCCCAGCATTGTAAAAGAAAAACTGATGATTTGTTCCTTTGTCTTCAGTAAAACAAAAACAAAAACAAAACCAGAAACTTGAAATATGAACATTTTTAAAAGAGATGAAATACAATTACCAAGGAAGGAGAGCTACTAAGTGTTTCTACTGAGGTGTATCTTGCTCAAACATGTTTCTTCTCTTACACCACTCCTATTATATCTCAGGGAAAGTAAAACAAACCAAACAAACAAACCAAAACAAAGAAACAACCCCCAAACCAACCAACCAAACAAACAAACAAACAAAAAACAGAACAACAAACAAAATAAAACCTCGAAACGTGACTGAGAATGAGATGATAAACACTTTTCTAACAATCCCCAGGAAACTATGCTTCATAGGTACACAGGTAAAACATCTGCCACCCAACAGAAATTCCACCTGGGCTCGGCTGGGCTCAGGAAGTAAGTATCTCTTGCACCAGAACAGAGGTTATCATTTCCCTGCCACTATGGAGGATGCCAGAGAAAACCACAAACCCATAACAAACAAGAGGAAAGGCCTTCTTTGCCCTCCCTAAAAGATGCAACACCGTCTCTTAGTCCTCATGCTTCATAACATGGCTGGCTTCATCTTTGATTTCACTCTGTGAAAGGACAAGCCAAACAGAGAGGCATGAATGGTGCCCCAGTGAATGCCACTTCAGCCATCACTTGTTAAGAAGAGCACAGTTGGAGCTGCAACCTCAGATCTGTTGAGGGAATACCAGCAAATGCTTCTTAAATAAAATGGCTGAACTTTAACATGTTCCGAATGTGGTTTTCATATTTTATTTTGAAGGTAGTTTTTAAAGAAAGGACATGGAAGCAGGACACAGTGGCACATGCCTGTACTCCTAGCACTCTGGGAGGCAGAGGCAAGCAAGTGGATCACTGTGAGTTCGAGGCCAGCCTGGTCTACAAAGTTAGTCCAGGACAGCCAAGGCCACACAGAGAAACCCTGTCCTGGGGGCGAGGGTGGGGTGGAGGACAAGGAAGCCTGACCTATAGAAATCAAACTGGGAGCTGCAGAGAGTAACTGCTACCTTTCAATGTGATTCTAAATGAACACTTAGGAAAAGGAAAAAATCACATACCAACTCTCATCTTCACAGAGCCTGTTGGCTTTCTGTTAAGACATAGCCATCCAAAGTGTGAGTCTACCTGAGAGCTGTCTTAAAGTGAGAATGGTATGAATGTGTCAGTACCTTTTTCCTAAAAAGTCACCTTTCCTCTCTTAGATGTAAGGGTAACTATGTCTCATAAGGCTATCATTATAAGAAACAAGATAATGTACTCCAAGAGCTCTGGGTGGTCTCCTTGCATAGAGGAAGCATCTCAGACACACCACAACCACAATCGTCACCTTCTTTTTCTTTCAACATGACCATGCTGCTTTATGGACACAGCACAGTGGTAAACAGGCAATTTGTCTCAGATTCTGAAGTACTGTCTCCACTGAGATTCTTGTCTATGAGTCTGCTGTACTCACCACTGACTGCTATCTTTTCAAAGACCATGGAACAGCAGGAACCCTGACTCTGGTGACTATGTGTGTGACAAGTGGATGGACAGCATTATGAAAAACTCCCCTGTGAAATCCCTGTTCAAGTTGTCTTGACACACACCATCACATTCATCCATATAGAGCTCTCTCAGTATGGAACATGCTAAAGAACTACTAGAAGAAAGCAGGTTACTCTAGTCAGGAAAGGGAACCATGTTTTATGCATGTCCATTTTGGAGGACTCTAGCACACAGGCAGCCTGCAAGCAGATGAGAAGAATGTCCTTTACAGGAGTGCTGACTGGAAAGACTGTTGCCTCAGACTTCGGGCTAACTGGAAACTCCTACAAAAAGCAGGGAGGAGGAAATTAGTCTAAACTCTCACTGAAGAGATCTTTTTATGGCTTCAGAGCAGCTATATATTGAACAAACAGGAAAAAAAAAAAAAAGGAATGTTCTATATAGGCCAAGCTATAAAACTAACAGCCCCTCTCACTGCTGTTTTCTTAAATGCCAACAGGGGACTGAAGAATACTTCATTCATACCAAAAAGCTCAATCTACCCAAAAGATTCAGGGTTCACTTTGGGTGCAATTCCACTCAACCTATATAAATTCATGTTGCATTTGTGAGGCTTTTTATTGAAGTTCAAGACAGAGTATGGCCATCTCCTCTGCTGCTGACTGCTTTATTATCACTTCTTAAGCGAAGATCGATCTTTGGAGCTAATCTCAGTTGATCTATCTAGGCATAGCAGAAAGTGTTGCCAGGATAGGATTAAAAAAATAGATTAATATTTATTTTATGTGTATGGATGTTTTCCCTGCATTTATGTCTGTACCAGGTGCATGCCTGGCGCCCACATGGGCTAGGAGAGGGCTCTCTTAGCTTCCCTGGCACTGAAGTTACAGATGTTTTGAACCTCCATGGAGATGCTGCAAATGGAACCTGGGCCTTTTGTAAGAGCACTCAATGCTCTTAATACAAAGCTATTTCTTGATCCCTCAGGATAGGATTTTAAACTGTTTCTGTTCTATTAAATGAGGGAATTAAAAAGGTCTAGATATGAGAAGAACCCCAATAAAAAAGAGCTTCAACAAGGTTCTTATGTACCTCATAATCCATTTCAAGTCAAGAGTATTTCCAAAGAGCTTATCAATTATGTGGCACAGTGATGGTGTTCAATAAGCATGGAAGGAAAAGACAGTATTATATGGAATTGGAAAATACATAATGCTTTCGACTGAAATGACAGATGTGTTAAATATAGTTGAGAAGCCAGCTATGGTACAGGGAAGGGGAAAACCAAGATGAAACCAGTACTGCCATTTAGGAGGGCCTTGGGAAAACATTTTAATCTTTCTCTTTCCTGCAAGTTATATTGTTCTTTAACTACAGTTTGACTTGCTGGCAAGAAACAAGTCTGGTCATATTTGCTCCAGTCCTACTAAGATTCTTCTCAGGAATAAAATAAGGTTAACAGCAGAGGTACTAGCAACACGAGAGAAATAATTCAGTTTCCTCGTAGCAGAAGCATTATGCCAAGACAAGATTTTGAAATTTATGATGAATAAACACTGGTGTACAACTTGGCTCATCTACCGCCTAAACTCAGCAGAATTAATCATAATTTGTGAATTATGATCAGCAAGATCTCAGCACAGATACGTTTACTTGAAAATGTATCAGTGGTTTCTGCAGAGAAAGAGGGGACAGATGTTTATGAGAATCATGGGAGCTGAGCACTGGAAGTAGCTTTAGAAATTGGAGTATAATTGTTCCATCTTTTCCCAACAAGCAAACTGAAAGCTCATTGATATAATTCACTTGCTCATGCTTCAAATGATTTCAGCCTCCTCTCTCAAATACACGTACATAAAGCATTTAGTTTTACTCTTTCCAATTAAAATTAAATGGCTATCTATAATTACTTTGGGGGTGTCTTTTTAATTGTGAAAAACACCTAACATAAACTTTATCAGTTTAATCATTTTCAGACATATAGTTTAACAGTGTTAACTATATTTAGATTTTTGTTAGTAAGATTTCTAAAATAAGCTAGGCACAGGGCTGCATGCCTATAATCCCAGCGCTTGGAGAGGCAGAGGCAGGTAGATCGCTGAGTTGGAGGCCAGCATGGTCTACAAAGCAAGTCCAGGACAGCCAAAGCTATACAGAGAAATCCTGTCGCATCGGACCCCCACTAAAATAAAATCTCTAAAATATTGTCCCTTCTGAAATGAAAACTGTGTACCTTTTCACATCTTCGCTTTGGGCTTGTGGCAACCATTGTTCTATTTCTACTTCTGTGACTCTGATTAGTACCACATGTATGTAATCATGCAGCAGCTATGCTTTCACGTCATCTTCATTTCACTAAACATCCTACCCTCAAGGTGTACTACGTTTAGCAGGGATAACTTCCATTCTGCTTTAAGTACAGGCCACAGATATATCCATTTGTCAATAGACATTTGTGTTGCTTCTACCTTTTGACTTTTGTAGACAGTGTAAAATTCTTTCAGTATGTTACAAATATCCTTAATGTGAAAATCAACCTTCCTTCTTCCTGAATAGAACACCAACAGCACAGGCTCTAAGAGCAACAATCAATAAATGGGACCTCATGAAACTGAAAAGCTTCTATAAAGCAAAGGTCACTGTCGTCAAAACAAAACGACAGCCTACAGACTGGGTAAGGATCTTCACCAACCCTATATCTGACAGAGGGCTAATATCCAGTATATATAAAGCACTAAAGAAGTTAAACAGCAACAAATCAAGTAATCCAATTAAAAATGGGGTACAAAGCTAAACAGAGAATTCTTAATAGAGGAATATTGAATGGCAGAGAAACACCTAAAAAAATGTTCAACGTCCTTAGTCATCATGGAAATGCAAATCACAACGACCCTGAGATTTCACCTTACACCCATCAGAATGGCTAAGATCAAAAACTCAAGTGACAACACATGCTGGAGAGGACGTGGAGAAAGGGGAACACTCCTCCATTGCTGGTGGGAATGTAAACTTGTACAACCACTTAAGAAATCAATCTGGCGCTTTCTCAGACAATTAGGAATGGTGCTACTCAAGATCCAGCTATAACACTTCCTAGGCATATATCTAAAAGATGCTCAAGTATTCAAGGACATTTGCTCAACCATGTTTGTAGGAGCTTTATTTGTAATAGCCAGAAGCTGGAAATAGCCCAGATGCCCCTCAGTTGAGGAATGGATAAAGAAATTGTGGTACAAATACACAATGGAATATTACTCAGCAATAAAAAACAAGGAAATCATGAAATTTGCAGGTAAATGTTGGGAACTGGAAAAGATCATCCTGAGTGAGGGATCTCAGAAGCAGAAAGACTCATAGGGTATATACTCATTCATAAGTGGATATTAGACATATACTATAGGATAAACATACTAAAATTTGTACACGTAAGGAAGCTAATCAAGAAGGAGGACTCTGGCTAAGGTACTCAATCCCCATTCAGAAAGGTAAAAAGGATGGACATCGGATGAGGAAGAAAACAGGGACCTGGACAGGAGTCTACAACAGAGGGTTTCTGAAAGGCTCTGCCCTGCAGGGTATTGAGGCAGATGCTGAGACTTATGGGCAACCTTTGGGCAGAGTACAGGGAATCTTATGAAAGAAGTGGGAGATAGTAAGACTTGGAGAGGACAGGAGCTCCACAAGGAGAGCAACAGATCCAAAGAATTTGGGCACAGGGGTCTTTTCTGAGACTGATACTCCAGCCAAGGACCACTCATGGAGATGTCCTAGAACCCCTGCACAGAGGTAGCCCATGGCAGTTCCGTGTCCAGATGGGTTCCAAAGTAATGGGGACAGGGACTGTCTCTGACAGGAACTGATTGGCCTGTTCTTTGATCACCTCCGCCTGAGGGGGGGCAGCCTTACCATGCCGCAAAGGAAGACAATGCAGCCACCTGATGAGACCTAATAGACTAGGATCAGAGGGAAGGGGAGGAGGATCTCCCTTATCAGTGGATTGGGGGAGGGTACAGGTAGGGAAGAGGAAGAGAGGGTGAGGTTGGGAGGGGAGGAGGGAGGGAGCTACAGGGGGGATACAAAGTGAATAAACCATAATTCATTAAAAAAAAAAAAAAATCGTTTCTCTCTTCTCTATCCCAGCAAGATGCCAAAAGGAAAGAAGGCCAAGGGGAAGAAGGTGGCCCTGGCCCCAGCCGTCATGAAGAAACAGGAGGCCAAAAAGGTGGTCAATCCTTTGTTTGAGAAAAGGCCCAAGAACTTCAGCATTGGGCAGGATATCCAGCCCAAAAGAGATCTCACGCGCTTCCTCAAATGGCCCTGCTACGTTAGGCTGCAGCGGCAAAGGGCCATCCTCTATAAGTGGCTCAAAGTACCTCCTGCCATTAACCAGTTCACCCAGGCCCTGGACCGGCAAACAGCTACCCAACTGCTTAAGCTTGCCCACAAGTACAGGCCAGAGACAAAGCAGAAGAAGCAGAGGCTAATGGCCCGTGCTGAGAAGAAAGCTGCTGGGAAAGGAGATGTCCCAACTAAGAGACCACCTGTCCTTCGAGCAGGGGTCAATAAGTCACTACCTTGGTGGAGAACAAGAAGGCTCAGCTGGTGGTCATTGCCCATGATGTAGACCCCATTGAGCTGGTGGTTTTCCTACCTGCCCTGTGTCGAAAGATGGGCGTCCCCTACTGCATCATCAAGGGAAAGGCCAGGCTGGGACGGCTGGTTCACAGGAAGACCTGCACCACTGTTGCTTTCACACAGGTTAACTCGGAAGATAAGGGTGCTCTGGCTAAGCTGGTGGAGGCCATCAGGACCAATTACAACGACAGATATGGTGAGATCCACCGCCACTGGGGAGGCAACGTCCTGGGTCCTAAATCTGTGGCTCGCATTGCGAAGCTGGAAAAGGCAAAGGCTAAAGAACTAGCCAATAAACTGGGTTAAATGTACACTGCTGAGTTTTCTGTACATAAATATAATTAAAAAAAAAAAACAACCTTCCTTTAGTCCACCAAAACCAGAGCTAAGTATGTTTTTGATCCAAATACTCAATGGTACTTCAGCTAAATGTATGCGTGTGAAAGATACAGGGTACATCATCTTTTCCCCTTCAGAACCTAAAATAATCCTCCATTTTCACAGGTATTTTGTAGGGATGGGACTTATGCGATAGATTTCATCACTCCCTGGGTTGCTGGTACAGACACTGTAGTGTCAGACAAAAATAGAGGTCACCAGTAGTACATTCAGTACTCCTAGAATATTTACCTTGAATGGTCATTTAGAAACAGCAACAGAACAGCAAAGAAAGTAAGAGGAAGTACAGTTTGAAATTTATCTACTATTACTACTCAAAAATACTTATAAATTGAGCACCTTAATTTTCTTTAGCAGCCTATAGAAATAATTAAGTGCACACCAAGAAACACCAAAAAAACTTCACTTGGTCATGTATATGCATAGATTCACCAAAATCCCAAAATACCCCCCTGTATCTTTAATGTAGCACATTCTGTCTGCTCTTCACAGCTTCTATCACAGGTTCGTAACTCTAACCCTTTCACTGTCTGAGCTGCATAGTTAAAGAAAGCAAGTTTAAGAAGAAACATTGGATAAGAAAGTAATGATGGTTAGAAAGCTGATGCCAAGATTGTTATCATGCTGGAATCCTGATGTCATCTGGACCCAAACGTAATCACTTCACCTTCTTATTGTGCAGCTGCATACAACAGCACTAATATATTTCTTGGGTGATAAGAAAATCTGTTTTTCTGGTTGCTGTCTTTCTATCAATGTACATTTTAGAAACCTCTTGTCTTTGATAGAGTTATCAAAAACAATTTTAGTAAAAAAATAAAACAAAACAACAACAACAACAACCAATTTTAATGCTAAATTCAGCAGTGTGTTGAAGCTAGTGGCCAGAAACATCTCAATAAAGAACAATTTTCCTTTCCTCCAGATCATAGCCTCACCTGGTTCACCACACTATGTGAAAGGCCTGTGAAATACACTCTCTCCAACACTGCACCCTAACCAACTTTTGCTATATGAGAACCAGTGAGTCACTTCACTCTAGTGACCCCTGTTGGCATGACACAGGTACAAAGGATCTCAAGCTTCCTTCCATGGATGGCTTGGCTTTCACTACTTTTCACGTAGAGGTATTAGTGTACTTAGGACTTAGGTGCACATTCCTGAACTCATGGGATAATTTATTTATTTTTTTTGATGAATCAGTTTCACAAGCTTTCAAGCAGAGGTATTATCAGTTAGGACATGGCTGGAAATTTCTGAAATCATGATCATATGCATGTGTCCAAATGAGTCTTATCAATACAGAGGATGATTAACTGAGAGCAATTACAGAAGGAAATCTGGAATGCCTTCAGCAGCAAGAGACCCAAGGCAGATTGTGGTTGACTTTCTTGCTCCTTGCCTGAGGTGGAAACACTGTGGCCAATTCATATTGGGCAATTCTTCGCTGCCAGACTGCGTGTGGGCTACTCACCCAGGCCCATCTACAGTTTACCTTCACTGTCTGGCTCTATCTGATCCATACCCTAAATCTCACCCAACCTTTCTAATACCACCTGAAGAACAAATAGGGAAGGCAGGTTTAGTGAGAACTACTCCAGAACTTGCTTATGGGAGAGAAGCCAATATATAGAATGATGGTTGAGCAGAAGGTGGAAGAATGCATTTGTTGGCTCTGAGATGCAATATAGTAAATATAGCTAAGAGACTTGAGACTAGCACAGCAGACTGCAATTTCAGAGAGAAAGCTGGACCAAGAATGTCATTTCGGGCTATAATTATAGATAAGAACCAGGAAGCTAACTTGCTCATCATGAAAAAAACAGACAGACAAACAAACTAACGAAAACAGACTGCTTCTTGTTGGAATGAGAATAATTCTTACAGCCCTGCAAACGTTAAGAAGTGCTGGTGCCACCTCGAATTCCTCGGGTTGCCACTGGAAGACTTAATACCCTGCATAGGAAGAATGTGGAGGAAAAGAGAATGACCGGAGGAGAGGCTGAGCTAGGTAAGTCATGTTGTTATCGTTTTGGGAACAAAAAGGCAGGATGACTTTTATCAACCAGTTTCTACTGACTCAAGAGCTAATAATGTCCTTGAACTTCTGAGTTTGCTACAGAATGAGGAGATCTGAGCTCATGCCTGGCCTTTTGGCCTTGGAAAAAGCATTCAGCTTTCCTGAACCTTGGGTTTTATTTAGAGAGTTCTTTAAAAATTGCAAAATCATACTGGACTTTTGGTGGCCTCATAGCATCAGGGATAATTGAAATGCCCTGATAAGGATGACTAGCAGGCTGGGTAGCAGGTTACATCAAATGAGATAGGGGGGATTCAGCTGGTCTTCCGTTGTCTTTAGAATCAGTGTTCCTGGTAGCTGAGCTGGTGTCCATGGCTTCTAGTTCAAAGCACTGGGAGAAATTATGGCTGAACTGGTATACAACCTGTGGGTAGCTGGGGTCCACCCATACCCATAGAAGAGGAGGCTTGATAGGAAAGAGATCACAGTTCGTGAGGGTGATAGGTCAAGCTTGTCATGAGATCTCCCCCATTCTTTCACAATTCAAGGTTTCTAAAAGAAAGTTCTAGGTGTCTTGTGGTCTGAGTTGAAAACACCACAATTTTGGTAGCACAGATCCTTTGCCTGAGGTGATCTTGGGACAAACTGAACATCTGCATTTAGTTAACAAACATTGGGAGTTAGTTCTATGTGAGACTGTTCTTTACATGGTAGATAGGAATGGCAAATTCTTCCCATATGCTATTATCATTTCTGGAGCTTTTCATATATTACCTAGTTTGATGCTTATCACAACTCTAGTATTGTCACTTGTATTATTCCACTAGGCACTGAGGAGTTAAGTATCTTGCTCAAGTTGTATGCCTGGGAGGTCAGGTCTGGACTTAATGCAGATAGGTTCTTATGGAATCAGAGCCTATGACACAGGTCAGATCCTGTCCTCAAGGGGGTTGGGATCAAACAGAAAAGACTGAGTACTAGTATTTTAGGTATTGATAAGTGCTCTGAGGAATAAGAAGCAGGTAGCCACAAAGGAAAAACACATCTTGGCAGTGTGGCTGGATTCCTCTGGGAAGAAGGGGCATGAAGGTTGGCTTTGTTTCAGGGCCAGCAATGGGAACAGTGTGGTGAGTAAGGGGAATGAGAACAGTGAGGGCTTCTGAGGATCTGATGAGAATTTCAGGTTTTATTGTCAAGATGCTTCTTTGATGTCTCTGGGGGTGGGGTGGGGAGTTCAACAGGACAGTGACTCAATCTGATCTTTCTCTGGAAAAAGATCATGTTAGTGTGTGAAGAAAACCCAGAGGACACAATGAGGCAAATGAGATGGAAATAACCGTGGCCAGTGCAGAAGATGACTAGTGACAATCTAGTCTCTTCTTTCCTTTAGGCCTTTGTTCTAAGACCAGCTTATGTCTGCCTGTAGCAAGCTGGCTCAGCAAAGGCTCTACTATGGTAAATGTGGCACTTGGATTTAGAGGATTTGACAGAAAAGGAAATTAAATAGAAATTAGCTGGTTACTCAGAAATAACTGACTTCTAGGTTTTCTAGTTCAGTGGGAGTGCTGCCTTAGGTCTCTGCCTTGGGAACATGTGTCTCTACTCGTTTACTATGGAAACCCTGGTCTTGGAAGGAGGCAGTGTGCATCTCTCAGCAGTCAGTGGGCTGTCTTGGGGTGGGCACCCCCACCTTGCAGTCCATTCCTGATGTCCTAGCCTCTTTTCAGTGTATGCTCACTGGAAATATTGGCTGAAGGCCACAGTCTGCATGGTATTTTTATTTTTTGGTTTGTTTTCTCTTTGCAATTTTGAGGACAAATTTTAAGGGCCTTGTGCACCTTACGCCAAATGTTCAACCACTAAGCCATGCCCCAACTCTGGCTTATCCTTTGAGAGTAGCTTCAGCATTTCAAAGTGAGAGGTTAACACAGACAGTCAAACATGACATGAGAGATGATGGCAGAGATTCCTTACAGGCTTCCTTTCCAATAGTTTGTATTCTGATCATATTTGCTTCAACACAGAGAAAGTACCAAAGAACCAAATCCTTGTGTATCTATGTAATACACAGACTCAAGCTGCTTATTTTCCTAAGTTCTACTGCTAGAGGATCCCATGAAATGACCCACCCACTGGAGACTGGAAAGTGCCACCAGCCTTGAGCTTTCCAAGTGACTCACGCACGTGCAGCTCTCAAGCATATGCAAATGTGAAGATTGGCCTTTTCCTGGTCACCTTATTACCTTTTTGGCCTTAGCTGATGATCATTTCCAAAGACATGCCTCAATGTAGCTGGTATCTCTCACTAGGTAACTGCAGAGCTCAGAGGATCCTCTGTGTGATGCTACTCTGGAAGAGAGTGCTCCACTATGTAGGCAATAGAAACTGACTTAATCTTGCCAAAAAAATGCAAATTTCTGTTTTTAACATCATATTCTTGTTTAACTTCTATTTTGGGACAATTGTGAAAAGAGTCAGGGAAAGACTGAATCTGATGAAATGTAGGCCAAGCAGGCATCTCCTAAGGGGGCGGGAGGTGGGGGTGAGGTTCGGGGAATGGGGTAGCAACAAAGCCCATCCTAGAACACAATAGAACTTTGGAAATGTTCACACTCCACAGTTCACAAACAAATTTGCTATAAGGGTGAAAACAGATAAAAACAGAAATGGAGCTGTGCCAAATTGAGGAAAAGTGAAATGGGAAGTTTAGGGCAGAAAGCCAATCAATAGAAGACTACATTAGTCTCTGGAACTTCAATTGCTTCAGAAGATGGACATTTTATACAACACACTAGCCAGGAGACCATGCTGCATGTATGCTAGGCTCGCCTTGCAAAGATCCAGAAAAACATGTCTGACTCAGGGTAACCCCTGGAATCGATGCAGAATGAAACCAGAAACACCTCTCAGGTCTACTGTAGGTCAGAATGTAAGCAGATGTGCCCTGTACCCTATACCCACAAAACACCTTTCAGATGGTAACATAACGCATGCAAACCCATTCTCTTCATCTTAGATTCTGATGACAAATATGACAAAGGAGGATGTACTTATGCTCTGATATATGCCACCTAGCCATGTACAGTACATCCTAAAAACACTTGGTTTAAAAGCAGTTTTTTTCTCCCAGAGTTTCTCACACTGAAAGCCTCAACTTCAGTAACATCCCAGAGCCTGGTTTCCTAGAAGAACCATGCCCTGGAAGTTCTGGAAAGCTGGTATTTTCCTGTAGGATATCCTTGAATCTGGCAGGAGGACAGTTCATCTTTGTATGTCTGCATTAGGAAAGAGGACAGTGCCTCACCATCCTGTGGTGCAAATCACAAACACCAAAGCAGTGAAGTGCAATCAAGGAGGAAATGTCAAAAGCTGAAGACGATTAATGAAAAGCAGTCTGTCACCAAGCCATCTTACCTGTCTGCGGATTATTTCAAGGTCTCTTTTGGCTTTATTCACCAGGTTTTGAATTTCTACAGGGTCTTTTACATTCTGATTTTCTCGGAAGGCATCTCTTATTCTCCTGACAGCATACATTCTAATGAATTCAGAGAAAAAGAGAAAAGATGTCAGCAGGTAAAAGATTCTGCTTTTAAATAAATTAAAAAAAAAAATTCCCCCTTAGAATTAACAGTTGAATATTCTCCTACAGGTAGCCCAGTTTGATCTCTGCTTGTCTATTCAAGGATGGCTAAGCAAGCAGATTTAGGAAAATAAGTCTGTCCCAAACAGGGCACAGATAAAGGGCAAACTGCTGCTGGAATGCTCCTTAGATCACTGGCTCTTTAGAGTTATGCATGCTGGTTTCCCTCCATTAGCATGGACGACTGAACCTTCACTGTGCAGAGACAAACCACGAATTCCAAGGACAAGTGATGCTTTTCATATGCATCTGCAAGGACAGTGATCACCTGCCCATTAGATGACAGCTGGGTAAGCAGGCCCCCGACATGTCGGGTGTACTTTTTATGACACAGTGTCTGTTCTTCATCACACCAACTTCTCCTCCAAAGCACTTTCCTATTTATGTTAATAGAAATAGAAAAGGTACAAAATGTTTTAATTCTACTTTTTTAGAGACAGGGTCTTGTCATGTAGGCCAGGCTGGTCTGTAGCTTACAACTCTCCTGCCTTGGCCTCAGGAATGTTGGTATTATAAGCATGCATCACAATTCCTTGCTTAATTCTAACATATAGTTTCTCTTTTTCTTTCTTCCTTCTTTTTTTGGTTTCCTTTTTTCAAGACAGGGTTTCTCTGTGTAGCCCTGGCTGTCCTGTCCTTTCTCTGTAAACCAGCTGGCCTTGAACTCAGAGGTCTGTCTTCTGCTGCCTCCTGAGTGTGCTGGGGTTAAAGGCATGTACCATCACCACCTGGCTTAATTCTAATATTTAATTCATCCACAAACTGGTTCCATACCAAGAACTGATCTCCAGGGCTCATGTTTTTCTTGTGTCTGTGCTCTAAACCAGGCCAGGCATGTGCCTGAGTACTGAGCTCTGCCTGCACCCTCAACCACTGCTTTAATTCTTCATTTAGGATTTAGCACAAGCTTTTGCAGGAATGCCACAACTTAGAGTAGCCATCAATAGCCTGATTTTTATTTTTATTTTTTTTAAGAACAGGTAACTGGTTCAGAATACCTGAAAGAAAAGAAGCACTGCACAGAATGGAAATAAATGTGAAGTTTTTCAAAGTTTAAGAAAATCAGAGAGTTGCTTAAGGTGCTTTACAATTTATACCAACTGAACTCACGGTCGAGTTCAGAATATTTGGCTCTACACTTTTTTAATATCCTCAGCTTCCTAAAACCCTTGCCTAAGGAAATTTGGCTATATACTTCAGAATTAAAGATGCCAAAAGCCAGATGGTGAGATGGCTCAGTGGGTAAAGGTATTTCCTGCTCAAGCCTGGTGATCTGAGTTTGATCCATGGAATCCACAAAAAAGTGGAAAGAGAACCAGTTCCACAATGTTGGCATCTGACCTCCATAAATGCACTGTAGAATTTGTGTGTCACTCTCCCCAATACCAAACACACACACACACACACACACACACACACACACACACACACACACAAACACATACAATGTAAAAAATCTCAGTTCAACTTCTAGACATACTTTGACATGACAATACTACCAATGGTACCCTTCTGTTTTTTGTTCCTTTGTCATGGTGTGTTATTGGCTCTAAAAGAAAACACTTCACTGGCTCAGAACCACAAAGATGCTTTTGCACAAGTAATTCCTTTCCCAGTTATGTAAATATGCTTTAGATGGTCGGTTTTGAGAAGATCAACATAATCTAGATAATCTGTCACATTGTACGAGGACTAACCACCAGTTATTTTTTTTTTAAAAAATTCACTCCTTTTCATTTATTTACTTCTGGCTACTGAAGGTAAACATTTACCATTAAACATATTCTGATGATTCTCAGCCTCTTGCCTGTATCTCTAAGAATATTTAAAAAAAAAATGTGCCAGTGCTATAACGAAAAGGTCAGCCAGCCCATACACAGGTGAAAAGGCGAGCCTCAAAGGATGCTGAAAGTTATCTATAAAACTCATATGGCACATAATGCTTGCACACTGTGCAAAGAGCTGTGTGTTAAAAAGATGCAAGGCATAATCTTGGCCTCCAGCACTTAAACGCCCACATCTATGTTAGGATCCAAAGAAAGACCTGAGCAGCTAATGTAAAGTCTCTTATTTTTTATTCTTCATCAGCATCCAAACTGTAGACGATCTGCTTATCCATCCCATGAACACACCTTTCTTCTTGTTTCTCTCCAATTCCAAGTCAAACATCCCAGGGCCAAAACAGCTCAACTCTTTTAACTGGTCTCCTTGGGGCAAACTCCAACTCCCACCAAACTCCCACCAACCTCCAACTGCCTCAGAACTGGGTAGTTTAAAATGTCAACTTGGCACAACTTAAAGTCACCCAGGCAGGGGCTCTTACTGAAAAGTTATCTGTATGAGGCCAGTCTGTGGATATGTCTATAGGAGATTGTCTTGATTGTTAATTGAGGTGGAAAGATCCACCCTGAATATGGATAGCACTGTTTCACGGGCTGGGTCCTCAGTTGTTTAAGAGAGAACAAAGTTAGCTGGCTGCAAGAAAGTAAAGATATGTGTGTTCTCTTTGCTCTTGACTGTGGATGTGACATGACTAGCTGCTTGAGTTCCTGCCCCGACTTCTTCTCAAGGGGAGAGGTTCTTAAATCTTGCTATTGTCTAGCTTACTGGTTCATCCTTTCATATCTTTGAGTCTAGCCCTGTTATAAATCTTTTTGACATGGTCATCTGTTTACATCTGGGGATTAAGTCTCACAATACACCAGGCCTTAATATCGACAGTGATCTCAGTGAATAGAGACTACTAAGTTTTGGTAATGTTAAAAAAAAAAAAAAAAATCACAGATTTTAGGTGGGTAAGGAGGTGTATAATTTAATACCAGTACCCAGGACACTAAGGCCAAAGTAAGTTAGTGAGAAATACAAAGGGAAAAAAATAGACCCCAGAATAAGGCAAAGGGACATAACATGTGAACACTGAGGATGAACAAACCAAATTGCTTAGGTGATTAAAGTTACAATGGAAGGGAATGTCCCAGAGTTGAGTATAACTTTACCTGACAAAACTCACTGAGATTTAACAACTAGAGGACAATGTTAAACTATCTACTGTCAACCCCCAACTCCAAGGTCAGAGTAGACAATACTTTTAAAGGAGAAAGAACTCAAAGCAGATGACAGTGAATGGGGCAGATATGTGCTCAGATGTGTATTTTCTAATCCTCAAAGCTCCTCACATGTGACAGTCCACATGGATAACAAAGCATAAATAATCCACAGTACAGTCAGTACCAAGCATGAGGTGTACCGCACCTGATACGCATTTTCTCATTCAATCCTCATACACTGTGACACAGAGATGTTTGATCGAGTGTATGGCAATGCTGGGCTCTGAAACCAGGTGATTATCTTTCAATCCTAAGCTATTCCACTGAGGTTAACAAACTATCCAATATTTGATAAGTTCCTGGCCTAAGCCAAGCCAAGCTGTTACTCATTTGAGAAGGCATTATAAAAACTGTCTCTGGCACAGAAAAGCTTATCTCTCAACACTGTCAAGTGTTCCCACAAACAGTTCAAGTGTCGAACATGTCTTACAAAAAGACAAGTGGCTGAGAGCCTTAGAGAGAAAGAGCTGTTGATATAAGCACCAAGAAAAGTGAAATAATTGAGTTTAATTGTTTCAAAAGGAAGCAACGACAACCCAAGGGTCGTAGAGCAAGGTGGTTAAATTACCATGAGAAAATACACTTTGGGGACTAAAACAAATTTTCTGAGTTCTGGAGCAGCTATCAATACATTTCTCTGTTAAAATTTTTCTCATTGTGTTCCACTGTCCAGAGATCATGGTCAAGTGAGTTATCAAGAACTCTGGGACACCTGGGCATCTCTTTCATTCCTTCTAGATCCTTGTATATGAACAAATCACCAGCCAGATGGAAAGGCATGCTTCAGTTCTCTCCTTGAGGCGAGCTAACTCTGTGTACATAAAATGTTCTTTTGCTGGAGGTTTATTTTTATTTTTGGCAAATTCTATTCATATCTAAAGATCTAAGTCAGTTAGATACAAATACAACAGAGGATTAATATCCTATTCCAAAAACCACTATACACTAAAGCAAGCAAAAAGAAAAAGACCATGGTAAATCAATGAGTAAGAGGTACAGAACAGAACTTTACAAGTAGGCATACAGAGACTAACTTTAGGAAGACAGATCTGTATGAACGGCCAGCCCCAGGCATCATTCAAGAAACACAAATAAAGTAGAGCTTGTCTGGTCTTCAGCCAACATATTTAGAAAAAGCCAAGGAACAGGTTATCCACCATACTGGTAGGAACATGAGCTGGAACTATAGCATAATAATGAGTAATAATATTCTTCAAGTTTAACCTGCAAAATCCACCTTTGGTAACTAATCCCATGGAAGTAATCTAGAAAAAGTTATTTGCAGAATGCTCACTACAGATATATATGCATTACAAACTGGAAAAAAGAAACATGTTCGACATTGAAGAAGTGGCTAAATAAACTAAGACACTATACTTCTCAGATAAATGTTTTCAAAAGTAGTCACAGGTCTAAAAAGTGTAAGGTGCTTATAAGTGGATATTAGACATTTAATATAGGATCATCATACTGAAATCTGTATACCTAAAGAAGCTAATCAAGAAGGAGGACGCTTCTTGACTTTAAATAAATTTAAAATAAAAAATTTGAAGACAAAAATTAAAAAAAAAGTATGAGGTGAAAATTTGTTCCTTCCTATTCTAGCCCCTCAGGCAACCAGCTCTTTACATGTAATTAAAGCTCAGTTTCTTTCTTTTTTAATAAATTTATTTATTGTTTAATTAATGACAGTTGATTCATCCTAGCTGTAGCCCCCTCCCATTATTTCCTCCCAACCCCCCCCTCCCTTCCCCCCCCCCCCCTCCACTGATAGGGGAGTCCTCCTCCCCTTCCATCTGATCCTACCCTCTCAGGTCTCATCAGGACTGGCTGCACTGTCTTCCTCTGTGGCCTGGTAAGGCCGCACCCCCCTGACAGGGGGAGGTGATCAAAGAGGAGGCCAGTGAGTTCATGTCAGAGACAGTCCCTGAGGGAACCCACTTGGACACTGAGCTGCCATGGGCTACATCTGTGTAGGATATCTCCATGAATTGTCCTTGGTTGAAGTATCAGTTTCAGAAAAGATCCATGGGACCAAATATTTTTCTTTTTTGCTCTCCTTGTAGAGCTCCTGTCCCCTCCAGGTCTTTCTATCTCTCCCTTCTTTCATAAGATTTCCTGCACTCTGCCCGAAGTTTGGCTATGAGGCTCAGCATCTGCTCTGATACCCTGCAGGGCAGAGCCTTTCAGAGGCCCTCTGTGGCAGGCTCCTGTCCTGTTCCTTGTTTTCTCCCTCTTCCGATGTCCATTCCATCTGTCTTTCTGAATGAAGATCGAGCATCTTAACCAGGGTCCTCCTTGCTTAGCTTCTTTAGGTATACAGATTTCAGTATGTTTACCCTATATTTTATGTCTAATATCCACTTATAAGTGAGTATATACCATGTGTGTCTTTCTGCTTCTGCGATAACTCACTCAGGATGATCTTTTCTAGTTCCCACCATTTGCCTGCAAATTTCATGATTTCCTTGTTTTTAATTGCTGAGTAGTATTCTATTGTGTAAATGTACTACAATTTCTGTATCTATTCCTCAAGTGAGGGACATCTCGGTTGTTTCTAGCTTCTGCTATTATGAATAAAGCTGCTACAAACATGGTTGAGCAATCGTCCTTGTTGTATACTTGAACATTTTTTGGATATATGCCTAGGAGTTTGAGGTAGCACTATAATGCTCAGTTTCTTTCTTTCTTTCTTTTTTTTTTTTTTTAATGCTCAGTTTCTTATGCAGCTTCCCAGAGATCTGAGATATTAGAGACACTACTAACTCCAGGACGACAGGTACTGTTTCCAGTGGAGTTCCAGAAATAAGGCTTCACAGCTCAGGTGAAAGATAGGCTGGTCGTGAGTCTAATTTATTGATACACAGTGTGAGGCAACCACAGGGTCAGAAGAACTTTCCCAGCGAAACCAGTAGATGCCAGAGAGAATCTGGCTTTGGTCAGAGTCCTGGAGATGTCCTACAATATAAAGTACAGACATGGGAGAATCTATAAAAAGGTCAGACAGCAGTCAGGAAAGCCAGAGTGGTGCACATAAGACAAGGCAATCTTTCCAGAGAATGGATGAGATCATTTCTGGGGACTCAAGCAGTGACATCCATAGGAGAAACACCATCACAACCTCGTAAATAGAGTAGCACAAGCCCTAACCCTGGAAGCACGTGCATGAACAATAACGAGGACTAGGAAGAAGGGAGGGAATGAGGGAGCAGGCTACAGCTGGGATCCAAAGTTAATAAATTGTAACTAATATTTAAAAAATAAAAAAAAGGACTAGGGAGAAATTCATAACACAATTAAAATATCTTTAATAATAAGAATATAATATGTAAAATCTTTGGAATGTAGTCAAAGCCATACTTACATGAAAATTAATGGTTTAAATATCTTTATTAATAAAATGCTAAATTTAACAAATTAAATACTTCCATATATTCCAGAAAAAAATAGTACAGTCCTTCTGAGAAAACAGAAAACATTGTATTTAAAATCATAAAGTTGAAAAAAGGTCAAATGAAATTAGCTAAGACAGCTAAGCTTTTTTGTTTGTTTCATTGTTTTTTAAGCAATACTATACTATCTAGCTTATATATCAAGAAAAACAATTACAAGAAAAAAAGTGAGGAAGTTGGGAGGTTTGAGAAAAAATTTTAGAACCAATGTGAATATACTTCAGAACTTGCCAAGAAAAAGGGTTGTTTGGAATGGCAGGCCTGTTCAGCTGCACAGGTGAACACAGGTAGAGTACAGGTATGTACTGCCACCTGGATGCACTTTTGACATCAGATACAATAGGGCAAAGGGGAGACTCCACAGCTTAAAAGATGCTGCTACGAATGATTCTCTACCACAGTCCTTCAGCTTCCTTTGTAGGATTCAAGTACCAACCTAAGCATTCAATAAACACATAAGCAAATAAAAAGAACGAAACAATAAAATTGTGCAAATATAAAAAAAAATAGGTGTAAACCACATTATATTTAGAACATGGCTTAATAATTTCTTAGAATTGCAAATTTTGGGTAAGGCTCTATAAACACACTTGAAAATAACATTATCTTTTAAAAAAATTAACGGACTAGCAGAGAGTGAGCAAGGACACTGTCCTGTAGCAGGTGCTCATCTCTGTCCCTAGGGGAACAGCTGAGGAGCCTTTCTGTCTTGGCATCCTTCACAATGCTTAAAGGCACTTGCACTCTTCAAACTTAAACTTATCATTATCACTTGGGTCTATTATCAGTTACGATTTTTAGGCAACAAGACTTTCCAAAATGCTAACCAAGTGATCACAGGAAAGGCTACTCTTCAAACAGATTTGCCGTGCCTGCGCCCGGGAATACAGCACATGGAGAAGGGCAGGACCCTTTTTCCTTTACCTGGAGGTTTAGACTTATACTACTCTGAAAGCTGTAATCCCAGAGGTCAATGGTTCCCTTGTCATTGGTCCCTAAACTAGGAGGAGAAACCAGGTTTCATTTGCAGAGTCCTGCGGACTTCCCTCATGAACAAGTAAACAGAAGATTTTTAGCAATCTCTTCACATCTACATGTTTCCTTAGTAATCGGCTGCATCTTTTACAAATATTTTGATGTACAGTCTCCATGGTTAGGAATGAAAATTCCTGTCCACCTCAGTCCCCAAGAGAGCTTGGCACCGTGCCAGAAAAGAAACCTTAGCTGTCATTATGTAATAGGCCTAAATATTGGGCTACAGACATAATTATTTTTTATTTCAAAATTATAGTGTGAGCTAGCCAATGTAAGACACGACCTTTAAAGTATTTAAAATTTATGGGGAATAAATACCTACAGCAGACTGTTCAATGAATCCTGCAGTTTCCACTTTAGGAGAAAAACAATCTCACGAACAATGGAAATCTCCCCTAGTCAATGAACTTGAAAATTCATTAAAATAGCCTATCAAGTTGAACCGCCTTCCCTTTTATCCTTTTTGTTACCAGTAGTCACCAGGCACAGGCACTAGCAATAGATGGGTAAGGAAAGACAAAAAGGGTGAGTGTAAGTGATCTACCAGAGCTCAGTGTATCATCGAGGATAATTTACAGGGTGGCAAGATGCAGAGCAACGCCCACTCCCTTCTCTAAGGCCAGATAGCTGAATAACCCAAAACAATATAAACAAAAGAAATCTCCAAAAGTGAAACCAGCCAACCAAACTGGGAATCAAACCTGTCTAATATACCTCAGGGATATAATAAGCACATCTACTCACAGGGTTGCAAAGGGTAAATAAAGCTCTGGCCCTGGACTGTGTAAAGATTAAAACATGGTCAAAGTCTAGGTGAGTGTTCCCAGTGTCCTGGCTTTGAAAGGGCTGCAGAGAACAAGCTGGGTGTATGTTCTCTTAGCTCTTGAATACTAAGGGTGAGATTGCGCTCAGTGGTAGATCACATGCTTGGCATACACGCGGTTGGGGCTCACCCCTGATTATCTGACTGGAGATGAATGGTTCTCAATTTTATATGTATACTTATACAAAGACACCTGAATTTACACATAAAATCTGCTAGCCACTGGATTGCTTCAAACTCATCTTTCCTTTATAAAAGGTATCTCTGGAATCTGGCATGGTTCCAAGGTTCACCAATTTACAAATATCACTGGAAGCTGGGGCAGGAAGATACAGATCTTGAGGCTAGCCTAACCAACATGGCAAAACCTACTCTCAAACGAACAAACCAACCCAACCCAACCCAACCCAACCCAACCCAAACAGACTTCTTCATCACTTGAGGATGGGTAGGAATAACATCCTACCGAGATGGTTTTTACCTGGATACTGTATTGTCATCTGATAGTTGCTTCCTTGCCAACTGACAACACAAATAACTATTTATGTGGTTCTTAGAAGTGGGTCAAAACACTTTATATGTTACATTATCTTCATAATTTATCTACACATCATCTAGTATGTGCTATAGGTTATGGTCTAAACAGCTCCAGCACCAAAAAGAGGCATCTTATGGCAAACAAAACAAAACAACAACAAAAAAACAAAAACCAAGCAAAATTTGTCCTTGAAAATTTGTTACTGGGCTGGGATGTAACTCAGCTCAAAAAGTTGCTTGCCAAGCATGCATGAAGCCCTGGGCTTGATCCCCAGCCATATAAACCAGTTGTGTTTCACACGTAGTTTAGCAACACTTGGGAAGTAGAGGCAGGAGGCACAAAACTGCATCATCTTTTGATACATAGAAACTGTGAGGCTAGCATGGGCTACCTGAGACTACCTTAAACATGAAACACCCCAAACAAAACAATACACCTCTACTTCACACACCCAAATTACTATTCAAGCCCCCACCTCCCAGCAATGGTAATTAACACTGTATGTATGGTATTTGGTAGTTATCTGCCAAAGCACAAGGTACATGGTAGGTCAAATAAATACTGCAGTCTAGTACTCTGATTATTAACACAGGCTTAAATCTCCTCATTCTACTAGAGGACTGACATTCTTTATCCAACAGGAAAAGAACCTCTCTCTTTTCAGATCATATCATAACAAGCCTGGCTACAGGCAGCTGATGCAGCCTTTTAGAAGTCTGCAGTTAGCACAGTCTGATCCCAGTTCTGCTTACTGAGCTGCTTAGGTCTTGGAATGTATCTTTGGCTATGGATGATGTTATTTTCAAAGGCTATAACACATTCTGGACACTGAGGAGTATGCTTTGTTTAGGCAGAAGACACAGAAGAAGCAACAGAGTGATGTTACAAAGGAGGCAGCCAGTATGATGTGCTAAGAAGGGTAAGGGTTCTCAGCACTCAGGGAGGCAAAGGCAGGCAGATTGCTGTGAGTTTCGAGGCCAGCCGGGTCTACAAAGAGAGCCCAGGACAGGAAAGGATAAAAGGGCAGGGGAAAATTCACTACGTTGCAAAGAAAACTTCATGTTTAACCTACGTTGTAAATAGTGAAGTTAGGGAGTTTACTTTCCATTCTCACAAATGTATTTCCTTGATATTTCATTTTTTGAGACAGGGTTTCTCTGTGTAAGAAAGCCCTGGTTGCCCTGGACTCGCTTTATAGACCAGGCTGGCCTCGAACTCACAGAGATCTGCCTGCCTCTGCCTGGGATTAAAGGCGTGTGCCACCATGCCTGGCCCACAAATGTGTTTCAATATTAAAGACCTCAAGGGAAGCGGAGATGGCTCTGTTGGTGAAGTGACATGTAAACATGACCTGGGACCGAATCTCAGCACCCATGTGAAAGCTGAATTTGTCTGTAAACTCTGTGCAGGGGTTTACAGTGGATCCCTGGAGGTTGATGGCTAACTAGTCCTAAGTAGTCCTAACTAGTCTAACCAGTGATCTCTAGGTTCAGTGGCAAACCTTGCCTCAAAATATAAGGTCAGAGGGCTGGTGAGATGGCTCAGTGGCTAAGAGCGCCTGCTATACACGCGTAAGGATCCACGTTTGAATTCCTAGTACCAAAATAACATGGGCTCGAGCACGCACACCTGTAACCCAGCATTGCAGGGCGGAGACAGGTAGCTGAAATGGTGATTGTGCTGGCTCATGCATTTGAACACTTGTCCCTAGTGGGTGGCGCCTACCTCAAACTATTGAGTTATGTATGGATTCATTTTAGAATTTTCTTTAAGATCTCAAATAAAGGTTATTTTTTAAAAAGCCAAATTAACAAAGAAACAAATTCTCTCAACAGATGGCCCACCACAATAGTCCCTGAAGTAAAACTTCAGTGGCATGGAACTAGAATGTACACAGTTCTTAGGGGGCCTCTAATGCTCTGTCCATAAGTTCTTAGGGATAAGGCAAACGACTGGCCTTCAGCTAAGCCCAAGCTTCACTGGGCAGTTTAACAATTCTTACCCATTTCTATTTGGAACATGTCAAAACTGAAGAGAATGTTATTGTGGAGTACTGGTGGAAAGGCACATGGGCTGTACAGTCTTCTCCATCCGCTAAGCTTTATCTGTGGGGTGTACTAGGGACTTGAAGCTTGGCTCCCTGCAAGCTTATCCATTACTGTGGTATGCCATTAGCCAACATCACAGGATACCAGGAAGCCACCTTTCAGGCTGCCAGACGGTCACCTGCTGAATAGTTAATAAGGGATGTCATGCATGACAGCAGTCTAAGGAGACTATCACTTAGTGATATCCCAGCATTTTCCTTTGTGAGATGATACAATTCTCTTTAGTTTCCCAGAAAGTGTCCAGTTATTAAGCAGCCCTGGCTATGTTTATAGGAGGATGTTGACCTTCAAAGAAAGAACTATATGAAAAAGAGTTGCAGTTCCTCTTAGCAACTGGCTGTTTCCATGTTGTAGCCACTAACCAATAGAACCAAGTACCATCTTTCCTGCAGTTGCTCCTGAGAAGCTCTGAGTTAAATCTGGCATGGTGATCCTGGTGTCAACTGTTCTGTCTTCCAAGCAGCCTGCATGCTTCTAAACCTCATTCTGGCTCTTATTTTGGTTTTTCTTTCCATATTTTCTAGATGTTTTCATTTAAAATACTCACATACAATACTGGTTCCTCGGTTAAGAAAAAGTTGATTTAGTTAAACCAAGAATAAATAGCTCCAGTTTTATATGAGAAGAGATAGAAGTATCAAAATTTTCTTTCTTTTTAAGCTTTTTCTCTTACAGTGCTAGGGAACTTAACTTAGGCACTCATATATGCCTCAATAATTATACCACGGAATCCCCAACCCTGGAAGTTTTCACTGACAATCTGGAACAAAATGAAATGATAGTAAGATTCCAGACCAGGGCTAAGAAAGTTTACTCCAACATAGCAAATGACAGTATTGAGGTAAATGAATGCTACCCAAGATGCACTCCGCAGGGTAACTCTATATTCACAGTATAGAATTCTTTTCTTATTACAGAATTGTGTGTAATGAAACATTAGTGATTATTCAAACTCCTACACATAAGACACATAGATTAGGTAAAAAAGCAAATTTGTGAGTTCTTAAAAGAAAGTTCAAGGGCTTAGTAAATAATCCATATTTGATTCAACCTACTTGACTTATTTTTATATAAACAAATAGTTAAAGTAATTTAATTCAGTGCAAGCAGTGAAGTGAATACAGATCTTTGAAGAACAATAAAATGTTAATTTTATGATCCTATTTATTTGCTATAGCTTCTGTGTGCTAGGAAAGAAATTCAAATTTTGACCTGGGGTTAATCTTTAATATTTTCAGTAGCAGAAAACTAACCAATTAGATTTCTGAATTTATAAACAAATTCTGAATTTATAAACAAATTTATAAAATTTATAAGAAATTTATAAACAAATTCAACATATTTTATATAGACAAACAAAGCAACATCCTGGACATAGGTTATTCATATCCCACACTATAAGTTATCCATAGTCCCACACTATTTACTGGAGTTGCCTGTCTTCAGCATGTATTCGTCTGAAGACATCCTACTCAAACTTTCTTGAAAAAGTTTAGCTTTTTTGTGAAGAACTGTTCTTCTGTTAATTCTTTATGCTTCTTTTTTTACAGTCAGACTGCTGATGGAGCAGGGCATCCTGGCCACAGCATGGAGGATGTCTGATACAATCCAGAGCTGGTACAGAGTGATGAACAGAAATTACAACAAAACCAGATAAAACTGATGGGTAACAAAGGTCATCACTGTGAGGACACAAAGGCAGCCGGTAAGGGGAATATATAAGAGAGACTCCATGGGAAATAAAGACCTTATGACCTCATACAAAGTTAGGAGAAATCAATATGACTTCCAGTTTAAGCAATGAATGTCTAGACCATGAGGGGGGGGGGGGGGAAAGAAGGCCCAAGCTTGCTGGGAAGGTACAACAGATTAGGCGGGGTACAGTTTCAGAGCTCATATCTGCTCATCTTGAGATACTGGTGATATACCCAGAAATGTCCAGGAGGGCCTTGGAAAGATGAGGGTGTGGTCCAGGAGCCAAGGATTAGCTATCAGAAATTATCAAAACACATGGGCTGGAAGCCACTGTTACTAAGGGGATTTTGGGATTATGTGAAAAGGTAGAGATGGAATACTGGAGCCTTCACTGTCAAAGGAAAAGAGGCAGGGGAAGAGGAGAGTCAGCAAACTGGATTGGTGATGAGACACCTACTGTCTTGCAAGGAAGGGTCAGAAGGTGACATTATACCAAATATGGTCAAGACAAAAAAGGAACATGAGAAGCATTAAGCCAGACTGTGATGGGGTGAGGAGGATGAGACCAGTAAGGTATAGGCTGTAGAGACCATTCCTTGCCAGCATCCCAACAGCATTGGCCATGCATGTTTTTAAAAGATTAGAGGCTCTTGGAGAGTAAGGCCATACTCAAGCAAAACCTGGTTTTCTGTTCTGAGCTTCCTTGGATACAGCTAGTCTTGATATCCTCATCATCCCCATGGGGATAGGACCCAGCACTAGTAGAGAGAAATTCTAAAGAGAAGCTCAGTGCCTCAGCAGGGAGGAAGTTCACACTGCTGGAGCAAGAGGCTGTGGTCCAGAAATGCTTTTCTCTAGTGAGGTAAACAGGGCCACCAGTGGCTACTCTTCAGAACTCTGTGTGGTTCCAGGCCAATATTCTATCACTGATGCCCCTACTCCAGCACAATAACTTTCCCAGCTTTAGTCTGCTCTTCTAAATAACACACATTTTATACCCATTCTTCCTCTGGCCTCTTACCTATCCACTTCTTGGTCTCCCATTACAACTACAATGCAGAAATATTTTTCATTAACACTACTCCCATACCTCTGCTGGTATCTTGGAATGTGGCAATGTAACCAAGCTAATTTCTTTTCAATTTATGAAACTACACCCCTTGTGGTAACATTGCCATAGGGTATACATGCACGTTTCAAAACATTTGCTTAAGAACTGTTAAACAAGAAGAGCATCTGGAAACAATCTCTATTAAACTATCGACTATGAAGTGACAGCTTTTAATTATGCTTTACCTTCTCTCTTAAAAAGGTGAATGCAGGCAGAGCTATTCTGGGGAGGGGGTTGATCCAGAGCTGAGATGTCTCTGACAACAGTGAACAGGGGCCTGACTCTCCATACAGATGAAGCTGTGAGCTTCTGGAAATGCGCTGTGGTTACTATAGGTCCTAAATCTGTGATCAAGGCCAAGGCAAGGTTAAAAAAGTAGTTATTTGGGAAATAATGGACGAGCCTAAATTCTGACCTGTACTTCAAAGTCAAGGGGTAGGAAGTACAGTCAGCCCTCCATATCTGCAAGGTTCTGAATCCAAAGATTCAAACAACCAGTACTAAAACTGTATGAAAAAAACACAAACAAAACAAACAAAAAACCAAAAGCAAAGTAGTATGTGGACTGAGCATGTGCACTTTTTCTTTGTTATCCCCTCAAAAACACAGTGACCCCAATTTCCATAGCATTTATGCTATTTACTCTAACGGTCTTGAACATTTGGGGATTTTGGTATTCAAGATAGGTCCTCCTCCCAGTCAGCCAAGAACACCCAAGGAAAACTGCACAGAAAGATTCACCAATACTAAACATGGTTCCAGAGTTTAGTTTGTTCTCATCTACCCAGGTACCATTTGAGGGTATCTGTTTCACAGAGAAGCACATCCCAAGAAGCAGAAAGAGGCAGGCCTTGCACATGGAAATGACTCAAAAAATAGCAATCAAGAGAAAAACATTTGAAACATTTTCCACCTGGCTGACAAATGAATTTATAGAATTTTGAAATTAAGACATGCTGTACTGCAAGGTGTAACTCTTCCCACTATTCTAAGAGGGGGGAAAAGACAGAAGCAAAAAGAAGCATTCGATTCATCCTTACTCCCTGGGTCAGGAGAATGCAGTCTCAATTCCCTTCAAGAGGCTGCAGATTCACGTTAATACAACGAAATGCAACTCTGTGTGATAGCAGCAGAGGTCAGAAAACAAGGAGCTTCTGCATTTCAGTTTTCTAATTCATTATAACAGTGAAGCCTATTTCCCCACACATTACCTTCCAGACTCGTTCTTCTGACCTTTGAAACTGTCCATGAAACCAAGCGCAGCGTCCTGATAAAACGTCCACTATCACCAGCGTACATTGCAAAGGGCAAGGACCAGATTCTGCTCATCATCTGAGCTGCCTCAGGATTTAGGGTATTTCCCCCTTGGCTTTCACATTTTACAACAGAAGCCTTTTTCCAGGGGTGGCAAACGCTAAGCTACCCTGCCCTACCACTAAGCTACACTGCAGCTCCAGAAAATGATGTTGAAGAAAGTGTATTTTCAACATATCATGCTTCATGAATTTAGTCTACTTATAGCACAAATCCCACTGCCATGACATTTCTGCTCCTCCTTCCTGGGCCAGACCAAATCCAAAAGACTGAGGGAAAGGTGAGCCAAAGGGATGCAAGTAGGGAAGGGAGACCACTGTCTGGGACAGCTGGTCACGTCAGTAAGAATACAGGAAGACTCAATACCAAGCCAAGCCCCTCACTCTGGGTGAGCAGTTCTGCACTGGCTTCAGGCAGAGTACTGGTAATGTCTTATTCTAGGAAGCATGAGGAACTGAGAGAGCCACAGTGACAATGGCAATGTGTTACAAGTTGAAAGTGGCAGTATGGGACTGGGGAGATGTTCAGTCAGGAATGTACCTGTTGTGTGAACATGAAGACTTGAGTTCAGACCCCCAGTTCCCACATAAAAGCCAAACACGGTGGTTCATTACTTCAGCGCTGGATTCTAATTCTAAATTCAGAGCTTACAGAGGGAGGGAGGGAGGGAGGGAGGGAGAGAGAGAGAGAGAGAGAGAGAGAGAAAGAGAGAGAATCTCAAATAAATAAGAGATCCTGTTTAAGAGAGGTGAAGCATAGTCAAAGCTGTCGTTTCATAGTTGAAAGTTTAATAGATACTGCTCCCAGATGTTCTTCTTGTGTAAGAGTTCCTAAATAAATGTTTTGAAACATGTATCTATAGCCTATGGTGTGGTGTCAGTGACTTTAATTCCAGTACTAGGAAGGCAGAGGCAGATGGCTCTTTGTGAATTCCAGGCAAGTTGTTCTGGTCTATATAGCAAGTTTCAGGCCAGCTGGAGCTACACAGTGAGACCCTGTTTCAAAACAACAACATCAAAATAAACGAATAAACATACAAAAATCAGATGGAATTCTAAGTTGACGCAGTCACCACAGTCTGAAAGGTGGCATTCCAGTGAAAAGGTAGCATTGGGGGAAATATTATGACAGAAGGTTGCATAGATTATCTGAAAGTCAGGGACAGCATCGTAAGAGGAATTCATAGATTGCCACATCCTATGTCTGTCCCAATTAACTGTCTATGCCAGAGTGATGGTGAACAAACACACATAGAACTTGACATCCTGGACCTGCCATCAGACTAGTTAGGGAAATGGAGATAATGCTAGACCTTAGCTGGTGTGTCCTTATGGAGAAGTGAACAGGATTGGGAATGAACACTGCTGCTGGGCCAGGCTAAGTGGGAGGCGAGTGGGAAAGAATGAGCCTTGTCTTAGTTGGGGTTGTTACTGATAATGATAAAACACTAAAACCATAAATAGCTGGGGAAGAAAGGGTTTGTTTCACCTTATGATTCACAATCTATTACTGAGGGGAGTTAGGGTAGGAACGTAGGCAGAAACCTTGAGGCAGAGCTGATGCATGGGGAACATGCTTACTGGCTTGTTCCTCATGGCTTGCTCAACCTGCTTTTTATAGCACCCAGGACCGCCAGTCTAGGAGTGGCACCACCCACCGGAATCTGGACCCTTTTATATTAATCAACATCAAGACAATGCCCCACAGGCTTGCTCATTGGCCAATCTGGTTGAGTCATTTTTTTCAACTGGGGATCTCTTTCAGATGACTTTAGCTTGTGTCAAGTTGACATAATACTTGCTTGTGCGGCTGGGTGCGGTGGCATGTGCCTGTAATCTCAGCGCTCGGGGAGGTAGAGTCAGGTGGATCTTTGTGAATTCGAGGCCAGCCTATTCTACAAAGTGAGTCCAGAACAGCCAAGGCTATACAGAGAAACCCTGTCTCAAAAAAACCAAAACCAAAACCAAAACCAACCAAACGAAATCAAAACAAAACAATACCCTCCCCACCCCCCCCAAAAAACCAAAAAAAACAACAAACTAGCTAGTACAGTCCATAATGAAGAACAGAACAGTTAAG
Organism: Psammomys obesus; assembly: GCF_907164565.1. Lineage (NCBI taxonomy): Eukaryota > Metazoa > Chordata > Mammalia > Rodentia > Muridae > Psammomys > Psammomys obesus. The sequence continues at coordinate 2,037,015 of NW_026596162.1, forward strand.
AGCCTGAGAAAAGGCCATGGCTCTGAGCATCCTTAAGTGGGAAGGTAACAAGACACAATGGAAAGAGGCAGCGAGCCAATGCCTAAGCAGGGAAGGATCCCAAAAGCAAGGAGAAGTCCTAGAGCTATGGCTTTTTAGTAAGGGAGCAGAGTGCAGTGGGAGGCGCAGAGCTTCCTCTGAAATGGTGCATTAGCAGAAGTCTAAATGATCTGCAGAGACTGGCTAACAGGAACAGGATATACAAGTAGAGGAATCAGTATGTGACCACACAAAGGCAAAGTCTCCATGAGAACATGCAAGGAGTTTGGACTGAAGACTAAGAGAGAAGGCAGAAAAGTAGCATGAAAATTTTCCATGAATTAATTTTCAAATGCTACATGGATCCTCTGAAATAAAGGGGAGAGGGATTGGAGTTTTGTGTTCAAATTAAAATCTCCTCTGCTTCATGAGGTCTCAGCTGAAATTATTTGGTGGCTATCTGTAGTCCAGGGTACACCACACAGTTGAAGAGGTTGCCAGAGCAGCTGAGAAACCTCACAGTGATGAGGGCAGACACAGAGGGGGCTAGATAGCAGCATAGAGACACAGGGTGAGAAGTCAGGATGGGATGGCTAAGGTGGAGAGTCAAGGGTAGGGGATGTGCCTGAGAAAGGTCCAGAAAGGCTGCATGCAACTGGGGCTAGGAAGGAGTCCTGGATAAACGAATGCTCGTCGCAGTTTTGTGTGGCGGTTCTGATGCTGACAGAGGTGCAGGGATGACCCGCGCACTAAGTCGGATAGAAAGGCTGGCTGTGGTCAACAAAAGTGCGCATGGGCAGAGTACTACTCGCAAAAGGCTGATAGTTAAAGGGGAGCTCTAGGCTACTGTTCACCCACTGGGGCTTTGCTTCCTTCCCAGATCAAGTTAAGGGCCAATAAATAGACAGTGAAAGCATCACTAGGTCCTTCCGTTTCAACCTGGAGGTGCAGCACAGTGCTGTAACAGCTCCCTGTACCATCAGGAGAAAGGCTCAGACCTTCCATACTCCAAGTCACTTGAGTGCTCAGCAACAACCTGCTGAACTAATAAAACACGCTGGAGAGCACTGGGGTCAGTGGCTGTATTTGCCTTCAATCTGTCTGCAAGGAAATACTTCTGCATTCAGTTCTGCATTTTGTTCAGTCAAAGGTAAGGATAATTTCAGGTGAGACATTTCTGCCTACAGAAGTGGTTTTTGGTAGAACAGGATGAGTCTTAGCTATTTGGATGTGCGAAGAGATAATAATTTAAGGAAAATGGTGGTATAGATAGAAAAAAAAACATATGAGGTCATTAAATGAGCAAAGAGTGATCTTCACCAACTATAATGAATTGAAAATATAAACAACTGAATAAACCAGGCTAAACAGAGGCTTAAACACATTTCAAAAATTACCCCAGGAACAAAAGACTAAATATAAGGGTAATACATTAACAGCACTCAATGTGGCAGCAGCCATTTGTTAAATGAAACAAATAATTACCCTGAGAACAGATCAATCAAGTCAATGAGAACTGATGAACATTAATAGGCAAATTAATAACACCAACACATAAAAGGCATAATTAGGAAAGTGAGAAGGTAGGGAGGGCTGAGGATGAAACTAACACTCAGAGAATCAAGTCAGTGCCAGCTGTATATTCAATGAGGTCCCACAAGATTGTACCAATGTCCCAAAATACTGTGGTCTCCTGACATGGCAGCCATGACGACGTCACTGCACGACTCTGTTGCTCCCATAATTGTGCTGCTGCCGCTGTGAGCACCCACTGAATTGCCAATAGTATCAGAGTATGGCACATATGATTATAGACAGCGTAAGGCACTTAGTAACAAACCACGTCACTGGTTTGCATATTTACTATTTTGTACTTTCAACAATTTTTGAGTGTTTTCAGAAAGTAAAAAACCATTTGTCTAACACTAGTTGCTGCCTCCTCCATGTGGATTTCACCAGCTCTCTTAACTTTATCAGGCCACATGGGGTCATGTCTTGAAGCACTCTGGGCTTCTCAAGGTGCACTGTGATATTAGTAAGACATGTCTCTCAGAATTTAGACCTGCCACCAGTGACGCTGCTGGTCACAGCTGTCCTCTCTGCTCCCACCTCTTCTCTTTATGGCTTGGGTCAGCCAGCCTCAATTCCCTTCAAGTTGGGCTATGCTGCCCTTTCCGTTTCTGTAATGGCCAGTTCATTACTTTACTGATCCAATATCACCATATTGTTGAACAAACCAGTTTATACACTGAACTTACTGTAAGCATCTCTGGGGCACAGAGTAAGTTTTATTAATCTCTGTATCCTCTGCAAGGAGCAGAGTCCAGCCAAAGGGAAGTTCCTAACAATCAGTTGGTAAATGAAGGGTTAAGTTTCATAATGAAACTATAAATCACAATGGTAGAGTTCTATTTTTAGACTAAAAAACAAATAAGCAAGCATAAGCATTTGGTACAGAAGATGGTTCAACTGATTAACTGTGTTGCTTAAATGACCATTGATATGGCAAATTTAAAAAACTTGAGAGGTGGCCTACCACTATTAGTTATAATTATACAGTCATCAATTTGTATGTAAGGGCATCCCCTTGTATCTTCAGGGACCTACTTCCAGAACCTTCCACACCCCTATACGTAATTCCATCAATGAACTTAAGTCATTATAGGAAATGACACAGTATTTCATAAGTCTTAACTACATTCTCCAGCATATTTTAACCATCCGAAGATGGCTACCAAAACCTATTATAATGTAAATGCTGTGAAAAAATAGTTGTTGTATCCTTTAGGCAAGTGGTTCTCAAGTCCTCATGCTGCAACACTTTAATACACTTCCTTATGCTGCGCTGACTCCTAACCATGAAATTATTATTTTTTTGCTACTTCAAAACTGTAATTTTGCTACTATTATGAATTTTAATGTAATTTTCTGTGTTTGTTGATGGTCTTAGGAAACCCTTGTGAAAAGGTCATTTGATTCCAATGGGGTCACAACCCACAGGTTGACAACCACTGCTTTGGGTACTAATGACAAAAAAAAACAGTGTCTATATGTTGAATATAAGCAAGACTGCCTTACTCATAGTACTCAGTTATAATATTGGAAACAATATGTAAAGAAAATTCAAAGCTCAAGAACCAAGATTTCATTTCTCTTGAATTCTGAGTGCCCGTGAGGTCATGCAGATATTAAGATGCCATAGTAATAACATCTTAACATGATTTTGGCAACCCTTATTTTACTTATTAAAATTAGCAATAGAGACCCAGTTACAAGAACACTAATGCAGGTATTCTGATTACTGATCAAACAATGGTCTGAAGACTGGCCTTCTCTTAGTCAATCCCTGGAAATCTACAAATTCATAGCTTGCTTCAGGCACCCTACCCGATTTTACTACTTAACATGGTTCCTAATGAGTAGAACTTTCCTAGATTTACTAGTACCAGTTAATTAATTAATTAAGTAAGTAAGTGATAAGACAAATGTAAAAATCTACACTTCCTGGAGCAGAGTTCAATGACAGGAAAGGTGTCATACAAGGTTAGAGGTATGGCATGAAAGACTTTTCTTCCTTAGTGAAGTCTGCACAGGGCTACTGTTGTGGACTCTGAGAAGCAGTCAGTTTTCTATTATTTCATTTCAGTACTTTTTACATAGAATGGCTTTTAAACAATTAGTATTATCCAACTACAATGCAGAATGATTTTAAGACTCTTTCCAAGCAGCCTATTTACTTGAAGTAGCATTTTGTAGTCTTTTGTTCTCTATTTTCTACCTCTACTTTCCCTTTGCTTTGGTTCTTTTATTATTTTTTAAATGACGATCCATTTTACAGAGTATTTTTAAAACATTATTTAAAAATGTTAAGCTGAAGTATAGATAGAAAAAATACAAACTGGAAATACTTTCAAAGACAAAACAAACCAAAACAACAACAACAACAACAAAAACCAACCAACCAAACAAACAACAATAAAACCCCATAAACCAAAAAAACAAGAGACCCCAGCAATGATGTACATAGGTCTCATGTAGCCCAGTGTGGGCATGAACTCTGCTATGTAGGTGAGAATGAGCTTGAACTTCTGAGCCTCCCGCCTTCACTTGTTGAGTGCTGAGACTGTAAGTGCGTGGCAATGTGCCCTTCTGCTTTTCTTAAATGTTGTGCTGGTGAACAAAACCAGGGTGTTGTGCATCCTCGGCAAAACTGAGCTCCAGGTCCACATCTGCATCTAATCCATTCAAATTAGCTCCTGCTATCATCTAATAGTGAGTGAAAATGAATATATTCTTTTCATCCCCTAATTTAGCTGCTGAATGTGATTTTTTAAAAGTATCTTCATCATAACTACCTAATTTTAGCTTATTTTTTTCAAAATCATTAACAAATAGGACAAAATTTAACAACTGTAATATAAGAAAACATTGGTTTTGAGACTTAGTCACATTTAGTGATAATTAATAATTGTTCTTTCACCATGTTTAAGCAGTCATTTTCAGCACACAGGAATTGCCTCCAGTTTCTGTGGGGTACAAAAGAAAGGGCAGCACAAGTATTCTTCCTTGCAATGTGCCATGGGCTATGCATGACCTCAACTGCATGAACTCAGAATATTCAAGTATATAAGGCAAGAATTATTTAACAAAGCAATCAGTTTTTTTTAAAAACTTTGCTTTTGTCTTGCAATAGAAAAGGTAGTTTTCACCAAGATGTATAATTTACTCGGTGTTTCACAGTAAAATCCTTAATTGGCTGCTTAATGGAGATCTAACGTCTTCTCCAGTAAGTCATGATTTACACAGGTCTTAAAAGCACTATTTCCAGACTTAACGTGAGGAAAAAAGATTTTCCCTTTTAAACTGAAGGGAAAATATCCCTAATAATGTTAAGAACTTAGCTGGGCTGAGTGCTATAACCTAGGGTGGAGTGTGAGCTTGTTATATGTGGTGGCTGAGTCTGATCCTTAGCACCCAGAGAAGGAAGAAAATAGCAACAAAACACAAAGAACCCAATACTAATATGATGGTGCTTGGGTGGGCTCTCAGGAGCTCTAACTCAGTCAAGTGGAAAGAGGCAAAAAAGACAAGAGGGGTGCAGTTTCCCACTGATAGGCAAGTGCTGGGTAACAGGAGGCTCTGATTTGATAATAGATCCAAGGTTATTCTTGGAGGGTTTAAGATGCCTTTATAGAAATGAAAGGCTCTGTGGGGTACATTAGTTTCTAAGTAAGAAATGATACACAGACTTAAGATCAAAATGGAACTGAGTTAGGCCCAAAGGGCTGAAACAAGTGTCACAATGTTTTTTACGCATATGTTTATAGCAGTGTAACAAGTGGCAGCCAATTCATCATTAGGAAGTGTTTCCTGAAAACCACTACAAGCTGTAGTTCACCACTCACATTCATGTTTCCCATTAGCTTTGCTAGTTTCTGAAGTATGTGGCTCCCAGGGCCAGATGGGCACAGTGCACCATGCAGGCTGCTCTAGGGCTGGGATCTGGAAATATAGACTGTGATAGTCTGTTCCTGCAGGGTGACTTCTGCTCCATTCATATTTGGGGGACATTCCTAGAGTGAGTGAGAAATCTCTCCAGATCAGCTATTTCTTTACTGTTTCACTCAGTTAATGGTAGGGGTTGTGTCTCTCTTTATCTGGGCCTTAGCTTAACCTGACCCATACTCTAGGCTCCCTTTGATGTTCTTTCTTATTTTGGCACCTGTGGTGTTTTGAATAAGAATGGCCCCTATAGGCTCATATATTTGAAGCTTAAGTCACCAGGCAATAGAATTGTTTGAAAAGATTAGAAGGATTGGGAGGTGTGGTCTTGCTGGAGGATGTGTGGTCTGGGGTGAGCTTTGAGGTCTCAGAAGCCAGGGTCAGTCTCTTTCTCTTCCTGCTGCCTGTAGACCAGGATGTAGAACTATCAGCTACTGCTCCAGCACCATCTCTGCCTGCATGCTCTCATGCCATGATGATAATGCACTAACCCTCTGAAATCGAAAGCAAGCCCTAATGAAATGCTTTCTTTTATAAGCATTGTAGCCTTAGTCATGGTGTCTCTTTACAGTAATAGAAAAATAGTGACTAAGACAGCATGCAAATCATCAGAGTCTGAATACTCTACTTATTTACCAAAAGTCTGTTTTCTTATGTCCTCTAGTTTCTCCTCTGTACTATTACAATCAACTCCTTCTGATGTCTTTATTTTTAGCATGAGATTCTTTTATCTTGCTGCCCAAAGGATTTTACCTAATCCTCAGATCTGGTTGTCACTTGACAACTTGAAACCACAAAAAGGTGGCTCGGCTGCCTGTTCCCTGAGAACTAACTCTAGGTTCCATAGCAAAGACTACAAGCCCCGGTATATGTGGCCCTTTCCAGTCTCTGACTTGTTGTTTATTATCTAAGGTGCAATATTCTGCTTGTAGTTACGTGAGCTTATGCTGCTGCTGCATGCCACTGATCTGATGCCAGTGACTGTGAGTGTAGAATCATCTACACTCTCCATATGCTTCTATCAAAACAAGCTGCAAAAATGTTCCTGTTCGTACCTCACACTATAGAGCTCCTGACGGAACTTGAGTTGTCAAGCCCAAAACTCTTACCTTTCTAGGGCCCAGGTTCAGTGTTGGGCAAAGAGAGCATCAAAAATTTTCTGAAAGCACTAAGTTGAATGAAGCTAAGAATGGGGCCTGTTTGGATGTCTTGGTGGTGGTAAAAGGACTGTCTGCAGTGGAGGCTAGGCAATGACGGAAATACAGAGAAGCCTTGTTCAGAGAAGATCATAACGTAACTAGGATATTTTAAAGGAAGAGAAGGGATCCAGGATAGGGATGAAAAGGGATGTGCTAGACAAAGCAACACTTGAAAAGGCCTGAGGACCAAAGGACATGGTACACTCAAATGACTGCCTTGGGGTGGATACCTTTAATCCCAGCACTGGGAGGGTGGGTGGGGGAGGACGCACAGAGAGGGAGGGAGAGAGGGAGAGAGAGAGAGAGAGTGCATATAGGGTAAGTGTGTGTGAATGAAACTTGCTGGTACTGGGGTGAAACCTAGAGAGGCAGCCAGGGCCAATGCTATTGAAATAAGACCTATACCTAGGTCTAGACTACTTCTGTAATAGTTACTTTAGATATCAAAATTTGCAGATTATTTAAAAAAAATTTCACTCCTTTTTTTTTTTTTTTCATTTTGTTTTGGAGTCAAAGAAGTATGTGACCCAAGCTGGCTTTAAAGTCACTGTGTAGGCCAGACCGGCCTTGAACACATCATCCTGCCTCCTTAGCGTTAGGATGACAGCTGTGGCCTGCCCACCATATCCAGGTCGGTTATCAAGCACCACTTTATCTGTTTGGATTGTTATGGGTTGTCTTCTCTAGTGTTCGGTTTTGACTGGTTCCTGAAAAATAGTACCTCAGGAAGTTGTCAAAAATAAATGTGTTAATAACACAAAGAACAGAAAACTGTGCCACACAGAAGTGATCAATGGATCCCCTCGGTGACTGCCATGACAGTATTGCGCCTTGAGAGAGGATGGAAGGGGCTATTGGAAAGGCAGACTTTTTTTTTTTAATTTTTTTTTAGAGGAGAGAAGGAGCTATTTTTGAATTATATAGAGTATTGTAAAGGCTGGCATATTTCATTCCAAGGAAGTTTTATTTTCATGGTACGTAATGCTAGCAGGGTTCTCAGGTTTTAGGTAGAGGATACCTGGAGAAAGTGACCACCAGATTCCTGTGGAAAACACATCTGGTGTGAGGCACAGGCGACTCTCTGAGTGCATATCAGCATATAGTTGCTTACGCTGAAGCTCATTTTCAATTTGTGTTAGGCATAGCCTAGGTTTTTCTGTTGACTTCTACAGATTTGGAAAACTTGGCGTTTTGGCTTCTAAGTGACTTCCAGATGGAAACCTAAAAATGAAAGGTCCCTTACGAGGCTGTCTAGTCCAAGGACTTAGTTTTACCATCAAGAAAACCGAATCCTAAAACAAGTAACTCCAAGGTTACTCCAAAGGCTGCTACCTGTGTTTTACACAACCTGTTCCCACATGTGCCCTCTAGTGTGAACCTCTGCTTACTTTCAGTCCATTTATTTCTTGAGACAGAGCATCTTCTAGACTGCGAGGAACACTCCCAGTACTTCCTTACCTATCTCCTGTGTTCCATCAATATTAAGCACTTAGTTCTAGATGTGTATGGAAACTCCCACCATGAGGTTTAGTATTTATGTCCCCATTTCCTCCCAATCCACTGTCCTCAGGTAAAACCATGTGCTTAGGGTATGAGCTCACTCGTACAGCCCATGTGCTGTTCTCAAGTTGAAGGACAAATGTGTTTTCTCAGCAGGTTTCTAAAATACGAAGGACTTATTTGGGAGAGGTTTGGTGCACCTGTCCACAGACTGGGGTTGTGCATAGCCTGCCCTCCATAGAACCCAGCAGCTCAGTTCCTAGCGAAGGGCACATCTAGAACCAGGGCTGTTTCAGGCGTTAACTGAAAGGCCATCCAGCTCATAGCCTAGCCAGTCAGTCACCTAAGGGTATAATGCTGATAATGTCTGAAATAATAAAAAGTGAAGAATAGCTTGTTAAATAATCGGAACACTTGGGAAATAACTGTAAATAAGCAATCCATTAAAAAATTAGTTTCTTTCTTTTTTTTTTTTTTTTTTTTAACAGATTCTTGTTCTTAGAAGTATGGTTCAACCTCAGAGGATTCAGTTAATTATTCAGTAAGACACCAAATCTCAGAAAAACCCGGAAGGCTCTACAGAAATGTTGGGTCAGAAATATCAAAGATGCAGAAACTGTGAAGGTGGAGGATCTGAGAGCTTTTCCCTTTCTTATTTTTTCGGGGTGGGGCAGGGATGGTGGGGAGCAAGGTTTCTCTATGTAGCCCTGGCTGTCCTGGAACTTTCTCTGTACTCCAGGCTGACCTTGAACCCAAGAGATCTGCCTCCCAAGTGCTGGGATTAAAAACACACACCAACACCAGAACCATTGGCAAATTAGTATAGGGGACTCATACACAAGTAGGGGAATGGGCCAGGCATGGAAAAAATGGGCTGGGTTAAAAATGTAAGCTTTATTAAATGAAAGCGAGGTACACACATGGTACCTCATTAACATGTATAATTTTTGTGTGTTTATGCGTAACTTAAAATAAGTTTAAACTTTAAATTTTTTGAATTAGTACTCCTGTCCTCTTGTTGTTATATGTCCTAGACTCTAGGATGTAGAGGGAAGATCTTAATTCTGAGAGGCAGGATAAACAGTTTAGTTTTTAAAGGCTTAGCAACTCCTTTTATCTTTAACATTCCCTGTATATGTACCCCTAATCAGAATGCATCTGGTTCTTGGAACCAAAGTCGTGAATTAAAACACCCTTGAAAATGAAAGGGGTCCCTAGAGCAAGCCTTTAGTTTGTGGCCTTGTGGTTTGGACCTACTGCTTTCAACTTTTGTATTCTCAAGGCAAGTTTCATGTGTGCCACATGCTTGCTTGTCCTAACTTCTCAGTTGCGGCTTTACGCAAGACACTGACCAACGGTCCTAAAGTACCTACGTTGGTGTCAGTTCAGGGAAGATGTCCCACGGATTGAAGGGCAACCTTTGGCTCCACCCCTCCCTGGCCACGAGGGTCACACCTGAGGGGTCGGCAGTTGCACGTGTGCATCAGGGCACAGGACCCTGTCACTCTCCAGGCTGCCCCGCGACCCCTGGCGACAGAGTTGGGCACCCGATTCCCGGCCCTCCCCCCGGGTCACCTGTAATTGTAGGCGCTGAAATGCTTGCTCTCTCTCAGCATCGCCCGGTACAGATCTAAAACTTGTGCGCGGCTGGAGGCTGCCATGTTGGAAACAAACTAGTAACAAAAACAAACAGGTCCTTCTTCGTAGAGGTCCGAAGTTCAACTGGACCCAAATGTCAAACGATGCAAAAAGCACGCTGGAAAGCAGAAGCTCGGCCTGGCTTGCGGCCTGGCTCGCGTCCCGCGCACGAGGAGGCGGCGCAGGCAGGGCGGCGGGCAGCTAAGAGGAGGTGCTCGCGTCCTGGAGGCTCCGTGTTGCTCACAGGCTACCCCAGCGGCAGGAGGTCAGGCCGTCCTGCCCCAGGCACGCTCCTTGGCGGGACGGTCACGGGCCGAACACCGTGGCTCTCAGCCTCCGCAGCCTGCACGCTTCCGAACCGCCGGGGGGCGTGGTCGAGACCTGACACCACGCCCCCTAACCTGCCCAGGCCCGGTTGCCCGGGTTACGAAGCAAGCCCATCGCCCCGCCCCTGCTCGGTGCGGCTGTCTTCGGCGCTGCCTGACCTGCAGTGCGCAGCTGTGAGAGTGACTTTGCTTTGGCAAAGCCTGGTTGGCAGTCAGAGTTTATAATCAATATCTTGGCTAGTGGTTGAAGCGCCAAAGGTGAGGCGCTAACTAGTTGGCGAGTTCCTGGAGCTCGGGCTTCCCTCTGGGCGAGCGCAGGGACCTTAGGCCCGGGCCTTTTCCTGTCAAGATGGCGACGCCCAGCACTCACGGCGTCTGGGTAGCGGGAGGTTAAGCTCAGTAACTTCAGAGCGATGCTGTGCCCGCGCTGCTGACTTCGAAAAAGCCCGGTGAACGCTGGGTGAGTGCGTTCTTACTGCACTAGCCTTACTGCAGCGTAGGGGTGACAGATCGCCGGTTGTTGTGCACTTTGCGTTTGGCCGTGACTTCCTATTTCCGGGATCTTCATTGAGGAGCTAGAATGTTTTTGTTTGTTTACTTTCTCTCTCTCTCTCTCTCTCTCTCTCTCTCTCTCTCTTGGGCTTGGGACACCATGCACCTCTTTTTTTTTTTTTTTTTTTTTTTTTTTACTTTTAAAAGCACAGTTTTGAAGCGCGTAAAAAATGATAAAAGTCTGTCACTATTAATTAGGGAACCCTTAGGACTTTAGGGATTTCCGAGGCATCTTTTCAGACCCAAGGCGGAAAGCGGGCTTTTCACAGAATTCAGCTTTTATGGATCATCTTGCTAAAGTAGTTAAGTTTCCTCCTCTGGTCCTTCATTTTAGGACTCTGCGAAGAGAAGAGTCAGCTAATCCTCCTTATCGTGTTTTGAAAACATCAGTGTTAGTTTTGGAATCTTGTTTTATATAATGACATTGCAATGAGCCATTCCTTTTGTATTGCTCGCCCCCAAACATAGCGAAGAGTAATTTTGATGATAAGACTGAGATTAAAGTAGATATATTATCATCTGTTTTGTTGTATCTGATTTTGAAAGCGTGTATACTCTATGTGAAGCAACTTTTATTTTTAGAAACATAAATGCAGGACATAATTTCTTTATTGTGTTTGCAATCTGTTGTCCCAGAATCTAAATTTACCTATAGTGGCCTTTAAAGATACTGACGATACAGTCCTTTTATAAAAATATCCTTAAGCCCTCAGTCTGATTTTGTACTAATAAAAACAGGTTTTTAAGTTTTTAATTGAATTTTTTTTTAATAAACAGTAACAGGACTTGTCTCACTATTGTTCCCTTGCTGTTTGGTTGGGTCATTGACTCAGGTTTAAGGAAACCCATTAATATTTTGAGATTATCTTTGTAATTTCTTAAATATCTGATGATTGTAAGGTAGATTTTCACGTTGTTACAGAGTAAGAGCAGAGATATGCTCTCTTGAGGCTATTGATATAAAATATAGGGCACCAGGAAAAACTATACTTTGCTAGTTACAGATAGAGAAAATTACCACAATGAGAGGAAAAAAAATGGTTAAATTATTTTGACTTGTCAATTAGAGTGGGAAATACACTTTTTCTGAATTTCACATTTATCTTGAAAGTGAAAGGATAATTGCTCTATGTGTTTTATGCCAAATTGCAAAGGTAATAATTACTAATGTAATGTATCGTAATGTCTTATCTTTGTTCTAATCAAATGCAGCTTACAGAATGTGCAAAGTTAAATAGTTTGGGTAGTAGATCTGTCACTTCAATGAGTGGTTGCGATTAGGAAACTGATAGCTTCTTAGTCTTAAGTAAAGTTTGTTAGAGGCTGTTGATTTGGACCAATGGACACAACAGACTAATCTTTTGTAGAGTTTAATCACAATAATTAAAATTATTCCAGATGTCCTAAAACCAATTAAATAACCAAGTTGCAAGTTATTGACTTCTTGATTATGTTGCCACCTGCTTGATTATGTTGCCACCAGTGACATCTTCAGTGCTGTTTCTATTTTCTGTAAATGCTTTCAGATCATACTGTTGTTAGAATTCTAGCACTTACATTGTTTAGTTTTGAATATGTTGCCTGATTTTCATGCCATTTTGTTTTTGAGGCTGGCTGGTTCAACTTAGTTGTTCTGTCTTAAACAACTCTGTAAGCTGCCTGATTCAAACTGGCTTCTGTCAACTTCTGACTGAATTGCTCTGCTTGGCCTCAAACTAATTCTAGCAATCAGTTCTAATTTTCTGGCTCCTCATTTTCTGTCTTGTTCTGTCTTTAATCTGTCTGTCTGTCTGTTTAGCTTGTTTTCCCTTTAACCTGTCTCTGTAAAACTCTCCCTGTAATACTGCCTCTGAGTTCCACAAACTGAACTGCCATGAACTCAATCCACTGCACTGCCTCTAAACTCCCTGACTCAACCAAACTAACCAAAGAGAACCGACAGGAACTCAGAGGTGTGCATGCCTCTGTGTCCTGAGTGCTGGGATTAAAGGCTTATACCACCACACCTGAACCTAAACTTCTGTTTACCTGAAACTTGTACCATACCTGACTGGCCTTGAACTCAGAGACATGCTTGCCTCTGTCCTGGAATTAAAGGCATGTCTGCATTCTAGCTGGATCACACAGACCTGGCAAGTCTTTGGATGTGATCTCTTGCCAGAGAATTAAAATTCTTCTACAAACATCCTTTCCCCAAACATGCAAAGATCCTTCTGCCTGTGCCTGTGTGCTGAATTATAGGTATGCACCACCACACCTAGCTCAAGGCTCTGACCTGAGTGAGGGTGCCTCATAGAAGACAGTTGGAAAATGACTGTGAGTGTGAGAAGTTTGATATTGTAGTTCCTGTTTTAGGCATAGGAGCAGGATGGACACAATTTATGTAGACATCTTTCTGTGATTTGGAATAGCTGAGTGTGAGAAGTAGAGTTTTCTGTCAGACTGCAGAAGTGGTTACCAGCTTCATTTTACTGGTATTTCCTCTTTATGAACTAAGTCATCTTCTTCGCCTGTGTACCAGCAAGTAGAATGTGCTGGTGGACCTAGTGGAATGGAATTTGTTAACAACGTACTGGCAGACTTGTTCTATCCAGAGACTTCAAACTTTGTATGACAGGAGCACTCCAAACTTTGTTCTTTATCTATGTATTTAGCAGGAAGCTGTCTAGCCTGCTTCTTGTAATTAGTTAGGGCTTCAGGTTATGTTTCTGGGGATATATACTTTGAATGCATTTGTAGGTAATGGTGATATGGGTTAGAAAGCACAAAGGGATGGTCATGTAATATTTGGTCTAAATGCAGGGAGAGGTCATGTCTATCCTTGATGCCTACATTACACCCAGGACTTCATTCCCTGGGCACCAGATATTGTTAGGGAATAGAAACCTTGAGCCCTGAGAATTAGGGTCTTTAAGGTGGGGATAATGTTCGAGTTGGCTTGGGAAGATTCAGATTTGAGTTGAATTGAGAGCAGAGGATTTGGATATGTTGGTGTGGAAGTTCCTTCTTAGATGAGGAAGCTTTCCTCTTTATCTTGAGGAGAGTGGAAGACCCTCATGAGGGAGAGCATATAAGTATAGCTTGGAGACTGGTAGGGATGAGGGATTCTTTCCAGAGCTGAGGGTAAGGGCATCCAGTGGGAAGACTCAAGGTGATCTGAACTGTCATGTGATCTCCATCTATTATTTCATGAACTGAGGGAATATTTTTTTCTCTGAGGAGAAACAAGCTGAGAGAGTAGCATCAGACTGTTGGAAAATGGGCTGTAGAGGCTGTTGGTTGAGGATGGATCTGTCCAGCTATACTGCTTGCTACCTTACTTCATATACATAGTCTTCTGTGCCAGCTTTAGGAATTTGAAATTGAATTGATTTCTCTGTCTTGTTTTTTTTTTTTTTTTTTTTTTCCTTTTATCTTTTTGGACACAGGATATTTTTCTGGGTAGCGCTGGCTGTCCTGGAAATTGCTCTGAAAACTAGACTGGCTTTGAACTCAGAGATCCATTTGCCTCTGTCTCCTGAGTGCAGGGACTAAAGGTGTGGCCTGATTTCTCTCTCTCTCTCGATCGTTTGCGTTTATTATTTGTATGTGTCTCTGTGTAGTCTTGTGTGCCATGCTATGCCCAGTTGGTACTCTCCTTCTCCAGGTAGGTCCCAAGCTTGATCTTAGGCTGTTCAGCTTGGCAGCAGGCTCTCTTACCTGTTTAGCCATCTTACCAGCTCTGATTTGTTGTTGTTGTTGTTTTGTTTTTGGATAATGGTAAATTTTAGTCATACTTGAATTTCAGTTTGGCTGGATCCTCTCATACTTGTAAAGCTAACTCCTCCGTGCAGAAAATCCTGTAAGTACTAACTGAAACTCTGAAGTGTTTTTATGCCTTTTTTTTTTTTTTGTTTTGTTTTTTGTTTTATTTTTGGTCCATTATGGTATTATTTTACATTTCAAAGAGAAAAGATTTGTTGATTTGTTGCCTTCTTGTGGTGTGTGTGTGTGTGTGTGTGTGTGTGTGTGTGTGTGTGTGTGTGAAAGAGAGAGGGAGAGACAGACAGATAGGCAGACATTTCTTCTTGAGATTTTCAAAGACATGTGTTTGTAGAGCATCTTTTCAAATAAGGAAATCTGTCCTGTCCTCTTTAGTGATCAGGTTCCCTGGCTTGTGGGTAGCAATGATGAAATTGTCAGTCAGTCAGTTGTAGAGAATTTTTATTTTTAAACCAGTTAATTTCTCCTTTTGGAAGGAAACCATATTTTCTTCACTAAATCACCACCAACGTGGGAATTCCTTGACAAGGGTAATATTCTGTTACATCATCTTCTTATTACTACTTATTAAGTATAACTCTTATGTTTTGGTGTTTCTTGTGTTTGAGAACAATGCACTAATTAAGCTAGCTGTAATAAAAGTAACAGCTATTAATTATTTGCCTTATTTTCTCTTATTTGAGCTTTGTGAGGCAGTTTATCAGCATCCCAATTTAGACATTTTTCTAAAGATAAATTTGAAGCTGTGATTGGCTTTTTTGAGTGAGGACTAAGAGCTGTCACTTTCTGTTTGTGCCTACCAGTTGGTTGTTTTCAGAAAACACTTGAGATCTGCAGTGCTGACCTTGTTGATGTTTGTCAGGCACTGGAGAAATAGCCCAGGTCCTTAATGTGCTTGACACTTAGTTCTCCGCATTTATTTCTGCTACTATGGATCAAACCCCGAGACCTGGGTATTCAAGACAAGTAAGTACTCTACCATTGAGTTAAACCTTTAGCCTATGGTTCTGTGATATTATAGTAACTGATTTCTCAGTAGGATAATAGGTCTTTGAAATTATACTGGTGACTCTGATTAACCAGAGAGTCCATACATAGAGTTCATGATGTCTTTGTCATCACAATGAATACGTTTATGTGATTTAATATTTCATAACTTATTAACTAAAACATTTATTTGCTGAGCACTGTGGAAGCACTTTAGTTTGGTAAACTTGTTATGTGTGTGTACTTGTTATCATGAATTAACTAATAACATTTAAGAGTAGTAAGAGCATGCCTGCCTTTTGTGAAATGGATTACTGTAATACTGGCCGACAGTAGTAAGAGTTAGCTTTAGTTAATGAGGATAACTTTATTGGGAAAATTATCTTAGTAATAATTCCTGGAGGAAAGTAAGTTAAGTCGTGCTCTTGGAGAAAGTTTAGCATGTAGCAAGCACACTTTTCCTGAAGTTTTTGAGACAAAGATTCCCTGTGTCAGCTTTTTGTCACTGAAACAGTATACATGCAACAATCCAATGATAAAGAGGAAAGATTTATTTTGCCTCCTGACTTTGCTTCAAGTCTGTGGAGGCATATCATAGTGTGAGTGTCTTAGTTAGGGTTACTACCGCTGTGTTGAAAGACTATGACCAAAGCAACTTGGGGAAGGAAAGGGTTTATTTTTGGCTCATGCGTCCACATCACTGTTTGTCATTGAAGGAAACCAGTGAAGAAAGTGAGACAGGAACCTGGAGTCAGGACCTGAAGCACAGGAGTGTTGATCACTGGCTTGCTCCACATGGCTTGCTCAGCCTTCTTTCTTACAGAACCCATGACTACCAGCCCAGGGATGGCACCACACACAATGGGCTGGGTCCTTCCACATCATTCACTAATTAAGTAAATCGCCTACAGGCTTGCTTATATCAGGGTCTTATGGAGGCATTTTCTCAATTAAGGCCCCCTCCTCTTGATGACTCTAGCTTGTGTCAAGTTGACATAAAATTAGCTAGTACAGTGAGCACAAGGTGGAGTATAAAAACCAGAGGAAGCAGAGGACTAGTATCCTCTGATCCGTTTTAGAGACACATTCCAATGACCTAATACCTTCCACTGAGCTCCTCATTGTAGTTCAGTCACCTCCTAATAGTGTCTGCTGAGGACCAAGCCTTTTAGTACATGGGCCTTTGGGTGATATTACAGATTGGTTATTGGTGTCACAGAGGCTTGCTGAAGAATAATATTTATTGGTAATAAGCAGGAACCTTTGCAGTGCCAAATGTTTGTGTTAGGAGTATATTAACGGGAATGGGTAGGCAGATGACTATGAGAGGAACAGAGGTGACTTGAAGAGATACACAGAATTTTATGTAAGTGAAAGTTTTATTGTTATTTTAAAATAATACATTGCCATGATGTATTGCCACAACCTTTATGATTACATAAAGGTATTTGAGAATTAATAATGTGGTTGATGCCAGTCCAAGACTGCGCAGACAGTTATTGGATACAGAGCCTTGTATGGCCAGTGTTATATAAGGTGGTGGTTTTGACAGTGTCCTGTAATAGATAGCTTTTGTTACCAGGCATATGAGCCTGAGGTCCTGTCCTTAAAAAAAACTTAACAGCCTTATTAATTTTGTTTTTTTTGTTGGGACTGGACACAAGCAACTTCATTTTGAATCTTTCCATTTTTATACTGGCTTAGTGTTGATTTCTTACATCAGTATGTGAATTCCATGAGGAGAGGCCCATGTCTGTTTTGTTCATCACTGAAATCATAACATCTTGTAGATGCTCAGGAAACATTTGATGAATGAAAGAAAAGATGCTTACAGTCTTTACATCTCTTGTTGCCAGTGTTTCTCCATGTCATAGAGTTTGTTCACTGCTCCCTGTTGGTCAGGGTTTAATTGTAGATATTATTGCCTCTGAGTGTATTGATGGACAAGCATCACGTTAGTTCTTTTAGAATAATGGTGCATATTTTAAATACTTCTGTTCTGGTGCTTTATTCTTAAATTTGTGTTATCTTAAAGCTTGCTTTATTGGCACAATTTTAGTAATTTGGAATGAAGAGTCTATGGTAAATAAAATTGTTGCCTTATGTTCATGGATTACGCTGGAAGCATGGAAATGAGCCTTTAGTAGAAGACTGTGCTGGACACACCATTAAAATTGTATCTGGAATCGTGTTTGCTTTTGAAAGAGTCTCATGAGTTGTTGATACTGTTACTGACTCACAGTGAAGATTCTTTAGTTTCATCATGTTATAATCTTAGATTGGTATTAGTTCTACTGTACCTAGGGAGGGTTGTATGTTTTTGTGATAAATACTGGAAAGGCCATATAAGGAAGAAAAGGGGGTTAGAGTTTTGTTTTGTGTTTTACAACTGTGCAGTCTTTTTGTTTTGTTTTGGGTGATTCACTTAGCATTTGGGTGATGACATTATTCATTTTCTAACTCAAGACACTTGAGATCAATGAAAGTGAGTGTCTTTTATTTTTTTTTAAATATTTATTTATTATTTATACAACATTCTGCCTGCACACCAGATCTTACTATAGATGGTCATGAGCCACCATGTGGTTGCTGGGAATTGAACTCAGGACCTTTGGAAGAACAGTGAGTGTTCTTAACCTCTGAGCCATCACTCCAGCCCGAAAATGAGTGTCTTAATAATTATGTCAGGACAATGGCATGTACCTCAGCTGTGTTAGAGACACAGGCATGGTCATCTAGTTTGATTCTGGAATTATTCTTAACAGTTACAGACTGCTAATCTGCAAAGCTTTGTGTCCAAAGGCCTTCTGAAATCAGGTCTCCACTCTCATAGGACAAGGCCATAATTTATTTCGTTTGCAAAGAGAGAAAAATTTTAAGAACTTTGAGTTAGTGTCTAAACTGGCTTATCTTGTCTTTAATTCTTCAGAGAATGGCTACATCCGTACCATTGCCCTGCTCTGCCTAGAGACTTGAAAGGTCTCATCCAAGGCCTTTCAAAGTACAGTTATTTGATGGCCTGTAGGATTTCGGATCTCCAAATTGCTGTGTTTTTGTGGTCAGTGGGGGGCAGGTGTTTGGATTCAGTAAAAGCGACTCGTTGCTTTAGGGCTGAATTACTTTGTGCATGATCAGCAGGTTACACTCAGGTATTGGGGGCAGTGTTCTACTTCCATCATTTCATTTAATATAGTAATTACAGCTCTGTAGTTAGGTCTAATCACAGTCTTATTGTTGGGGCTTCTGTGAGACAGATATGAACCATTACAGAAACATCAGAGAGTAACCAAACGTTTCTGCTAGCACTGGGCAGCATGACATTTATAGACTTTACTAGGCATTTCCCTTGCAGCTTTGCAGCATGGGCTTTGGAAGGGGCCTAATGTTGTATTTCCTGGGCCGACTCAGGGTGTCTAACTCAGGGTGCTTCATACCCCTGATGCACCAATGGCAAAATGATTACATGTCAGTGTAAGATGGCTTAAAGCCTCAGGTAGAAATTTTTCTGATAGTTACTGACAATTACTAGGGTCTTTGCAAGATTTAGTTGCTTACTGGGCATTGACAAAGGAATCTGACAAAGACTTGGTCTCGTACTAGGTGAATAAACCAGATGGCAGAAATAAAACCAGAAACCCATCCTAAAGTTTAGGGCCTTTAAATAGTAGCAACAGGAATCAATAAATAGGTGATACTGATATTTGACCTGGAGACTGTTTGATTCTGATATGTTTGCATTTTCTATATGCTTTCAGGTTGCATTTGATTTGATAGTGTCAAGTCTGAGAGCACCCTTGAAAACCGAAGAAATAATTTATATTTACTGCTTTTTTTTTTTTTTCCAAATCAGCATTCATTTCCAATCTCTTTGTTGTCCTAGGGCTGGCTATTCTTCATTCTCTTTGGTTCTGTGTTTAAAAAACTAGAGTTGGTGTGAATGTGTGAAAGTGACTACAGTGAGTGAGTGTGAGTGTGCCTACAGTGAGTGAGCATCACTGCATGAAGTCAGCAGGTGGTGAGGAGCCTGCTCCTTCAGTGATGGGTGAGAGCAGACTGTGGTTTTATATTT
Organism: Psammomys obesus; assembly: GCF_907164565.1. NCBI lineage: Eukaryota > Metazoa > Chordata > Mammalia > Rodentia > Muridae > Psammomys > Psammomys obesus. The sequence goes on from NW_026596162.1 coordinate 2,056,568, forward strand.
TGGTGAGGATCCTTCCCAGCCTTTTTTTTTTTTTTTTTTTTTGGTTCTGCCCTCCCCCTACCCCTCTTTTCTCCCCTAGCCATGTTTAAGCCCTGCAGCATTTGGTAGAAAGATAGGAGGTTTAAAAGAGCCCTGGCTTGCAGCGGTGGCCCTTGGAAGGCAGAAGCAGGTGAATCTGGGAGCCGTAGGCCAGCCTGGTCTACAGAGCAAGTTCCAGGACAGCCAGGGCCGCCCACGCAAACAAAACCCTGTCTCCAAAAACAAAAGAAAACAAAAAGATCCTGGCCTTGCCAGCTCAGTTAGTTGCCATACTGGCTTCTCGCCCGTGTTGGAGCAAGGGTGAGTCCCACTGCTTTTATACAGCAAGAAGGGCTCATGTGAATTTTTGTGTGTCCCCAGTGCTTCTCACTTCTGTGGTGCTTTCAATAAGAGTGGCCTCCGTCTCTCTTTCTGTCTGTCTGTCTCTCCCCCTGTCTACCTGTGGCTCAGATGTAGCTCTCAGTTACTGATCCGGCACTATACTTGTGTGCCATAATGCTTCCTGCCATGGTAATGACAGACTCACCCTCTGAAACTGTAAGCAAGCTTCCAGTTAAGTGATTTCTTTTTATAAGAGTTGCCTTGGTTCATGGTGTTTCTTCACAGCAATAGCACATCCAGACAACTTCTTTGCAAAATATTGTGATTCTTTTCAATTAAATAATGTTGACTCATCTCAAAATTTAGCTTATAACAGAATTTCATATGGTATAGTATTTGTATTTAAAATAGCACTGTGTAGAAATCTAGATACTTGAAAAACCTAACAATGGGTGTGGCCTCCTAAATTGCTGTTCTGTACTAGTTGCAGTTTGAACTGCAGAAATAGCTTTTGAAACATACAGCAGAACATTTTATGAGTAGAGTACTAGGTATTTCATGAATTCCAAAGCTGAATCGAACAACTATGGAAAATTTGAGAAGCAGTGTGAGGCATCTTGGGTCTTCACACTTGGAAATTTGTAAATTGATGGTTGAAAGCAGTGGTTGACCCTGGCTGCACATTGCAGTCATTGGACGTTTGTAAAATTACTGTCAGGAAACGCATGTCCCACAATCTTATCAGAGTCACTGGAGCTTGTGCCTTGACATGGATATTTTAAAATAGCTTCATACTTAATCTGCTGTTTAGAAAAAGCTAAAGACAGATGGTCTTAGTACTGTCCAGGATATGTGTCTCTGATGAAATCACAACAATTGCCCATGCCTAGGCTAGGGAATCTGGCTGTGCAAGCATTGGTCAGTCTTTGAAATTAGAGCCTCTTTTGTACTCTTTACTGTTTCCTCAATGGATGCTAGCTTGTCCTGTTTTTAACGCACAGTAAAGATCTTAGAATGATCTGGGTCTAGGAGCACATGTGTGCAGTCTTCAGTACTTGATAGGCAGGAACAGGAGATTGTTAGTTTCAGGCTTGCCTAAGCCTCTTAACAAGTTCTTGATTAACAGGAGCAGCTTGGCCCTTATTTCAAAATAAAAAAAGTGTAAATGGGCTAGGATGTAGCTTAGGGTGCAGCTTAGAATGTATCCTTAGTGTTAAGTGCTTGCATGAGGGCCTGAGCACTGATAGAAAATATTTGCTAGTGAATTATATATATTTTTCAAGTAATGGTAGTTTATGACCTAGCATGGGTGAGTTTTGATTATGTGGAATTTATGGTGGTACAAAAGCAATATGCATTCATGTAGAGTTGAATCCATAGCAGTGTGTACTTAGAATTTTGATTTTGAATCTCTGCAGGGCCAGTAATGTGTGGGAAGACCTTGGTTGCTCTGCGTTGGCAGTGAGCATCTTCTCCCAGTCAGCCCTGTTAACAGGCGAGAGAGACATATGTGCTACCGTGTTCTATGTTGCTGAGCTAAAGTGCACTGTTGCTTAGGTGGTGTAAATGTGTTTTCAGAACTTGTTAATTTAAACTTGTCATGGTCTATTAGTTATTTTTTCAATACTCTGACAAAATACCTGACCCACCTCCAAACAAAAAAGAGGTCAAAGAAAGGAGATTGAGGGGTTAGGGTTTATTTCTTCAGGGACGTCATGGTAGCCGGAGTACAAGGCAGCTGGTCATGTTGCATGTGCAGTCAGGCATGCTAGGCTTCAGCCTGCCTTCTTCTTTCCTCCTTTTTCTTAGTTCCGGGTCCCAGCCATGAAGTGGTACCTGCATTCCTGGTGGATCTTTCCTCCTCTTAGTTAAGCCTTTCTGGAAACACCCTTTCAGATGGGGTCAGCTGGTGTCTCCCAGGTCATTCCATAGCACATCCAGCTGACAGTGAAGGTCAGTTATTGTGCATGGCTTTACTGGGATGTAGTGAGTCAGGGAGCATTGGCCTGTTTTCCAATATCCTACTTCAGTAAATGAGGGAAGTGTTGAGAAAAAAGTGTTAGTGAGTTGGTATCCTGATACAGCTCTGCTTAAACTATACATTATCTAAAGCATTTCTTTCTTTAAAGTGTAGTCCATCTCTTCTTTATCCAAATCATACCTCACAGAGACATTAGCTGTTGACACTTGCAGTTACCTCACTGTCTTGAAATGCAGGACTGAATGTCACCCCGGAAGTCCACAGTGAGCTTGCTATTCCCCAGCTTGTGTGGTCCACAGCCACTTTGACTTTGCCTGCTCTCTTCAGTCTAAAATGAAGTGAAATTGTCTGTCCTCTCCTTACCTTCAGGGACACTGTAGAGCAATGACTCTCAGCCTGTGGGTTGCAACCCCTTTGGGGCTTGAACAATCATTTCACAGAAAACACAAATATTTGTATTACGACTTTTAACAGTATCAAAGTGACAGTTATGAAGTAATAATGAAAATAATTTTATGGTTGGGGTTACCAACCTTCTGAAACAATGGGCACCATAGCACCATAGTAATCTGGTACTTTATTCAGAATGTCCATGTTATGGACATTTTACTTGAAAGAAACTGAATTTTAATTAATGAAATATGTTAATTAATGAAATATGTTAATTAATGAAATATGTTCAGACAGAGAGAATGTCTTGGGAATGTTTTGATGTGTGCATTTAAAGTACATTCTTTAGCATTATCATTTACAGTTCTTTACCCTTGTTGGGTTCTGTAAATTTACTTTACATCTTTAGCTCAATAAGGTTAAAAATCCCAAACTAAAACCAGCACAAAACTTACTGTCGTGACATGCTTTTTTGTTTGTTTGTTTGTTTGTTTTGCATTTGATTCCTTATTTGGTAAGAAATGTGGCATTCTTGTTTTCATTACTAAACACTTTCTAGCAGAGGTTTTGTTTTCTTCCCCTAAAGCAATGCGACAAGAAGGGGAATACCTGGGTAGCTTAGCTCTCTCAGCTCTTTTCTTAGCAGAGAAAAGGGTGATGTCTCCTGTCATGCTCAGGAGAACTTGCACACACCTAGGGCAAAGGCTGGAGCTGTCTGTGTAGCTCTGCTTTCTACAGTCTGATCAGGGTGCAGGGATGCCTCCTGAATGAAGATGCTAGTGGGATCTTCTAAGGTGGCTTGGGCTGAGGATGGTATTGTAGTGAATACCGTCAGGGACGTGACGACCTGATGCCAGAAATTTCAGTTAAAGAGGCAGAGAGACAGAGAAGACAGAACCTCAGAGTTCTTGTAAATGGAGCTGGGAGTTCTGGGTGCATATTTTTATGGTTTAGTTTTTTTCCACGTAAATTAAAAACTGTCTCTTATCTACCTAAAAGGTGAAAGAGCACATCAGATAGCTAGGTGCTAGAGTGATTGTGAGCTACCTGATATGGGTACTGGGAACTGAACTCTGCTCCTCTGTAAGAGCAGCAAGCTTTTAACCACTGAATCAAATCTTTAGTTCCCAAAGAACTAATCTTTTAAGCTCTAATTTAAGTTCAAAGACCTAAGAACCAGGAGAGGCAGTGGTGTGAGTTTTTGTCATGTCTACCTGAAGAACTGGTAGCTTAAGTTCTGTTCCAGAGTCAGGATAGATTGTTATCCCAGCCTGAAAAAGAGGAAAGAGAGAGGAGGAATTTGAGGGGTCAAGGAGGGAGAGGGAGGGAAGAGAGAGAAAGAGAGAGAGAGAGAGAGAGAGAGAGAGAGAGAGAGAGAGAGAGAGCTGAGAATATGATTCCTTTTATTCAGACCCCCAGTTACTTGGATAAGGATCACCACCTTGGGAAGCAGGGCAGGCTTTCCCTAATCTGTTGATTTTTTTTTTTTAAGTTCACAAATGGATAGCCTACTTTAAGTTTTAAAACATCTAAAGAAAAAACTGAAATTTCAATTTACAATTAATCAGAGTTTTAAAACTACATCTAAGGTAAATAAATTAAAATTAGTAAAAAATAATAAAAAGCTTTAAGATTGTATAAGAACTAAAGACGAATTCTCAAAACAAAAAAACCTTAAGCATTCTCAGGCTATGCTTTTTCAATGATGATTACATGATAGCAGTTACCATGAACAGACATGATACAATTAGAGCAGGTTTCATGCAGCAAATAGAACTCATACAGAAGAATTCAGACTCTTCCTCTCTGAGATGGATGAAAGGTCTAGTGAGAGGAGAAAGCTTCAAGGTAAAGCTGTTAGGCAGGACTGGTAATTTTTAGAATGGGGTCTCTTCTCTTTTTGGGCTTTATCCTAAAATAGACTGCAATAATCTGTTGATTCTAATGCTAACATTGTCCACAGGCATCTTTGCAGTCACACTCAGGTACTAAGTAAGCACATATCTGGACATGTAACAGTGTTAAAGGTATCTAAAGCTCCTGGGTTTATAGATGTTAGAGGCATAGAGGTCCCTGTACTCACAGAAGCACTAAGAGAACATCATCCCGGGGTGTCTCCTCATGTAGAGGATCAAAATAAAATACTTGCATTTCATTCAGAAAGCTGAGAGAGGATTTTGTTAATGACCTGGTGATCTGTTTGTTATCTACGGAGACAGACCTCACCCACCTTTTGTTATAGAGGCAGACCTCATCCTAATTTCCCAGAATGATTATCACAGACTCTTCCCTCCCAGACCTTTACATGTACTTTGTGGCCTGCTGATCTCTGTGCTATCAGTCAGAGACTACACTAGATTCTCTGGCATTTTAGCTATAGAACTCACCCTCATGGCCACATGTACTTTGAAAGAGTTTACGCCTTCAGCTTTATTGAACACCTGGAATTGGACTGATAGTTTCCTGGAAACCTTTAACCAAATTGTACTGTGTTTTAAATATGCAGACAATGAACTGCATAGCATTAGACGCCCCGAAGAAGTCTGATCCAGGTTGACCAAGTTGGTCTGCAGTCTGCACTGTGTTTTCTCTTCCAGGGTTTGTGTCCCTGCCTGCATGCCTGCAGAGACCCCCTCACAGGCAAGGAGGGATTGCAGAGTTTAAAGTTTGTCATCAGCATGGTCTTCTAAAGTCTGAGGGCTTTTCACCTCACACCCCCCCCTCCCCCCCTGCTGTTCCCATAGTGGCTTTGCTGAGGAGCTTACCAGGTTGCAGCCAACTGGGAAGGATTTTTCACCCAGACCTGTTATTCTTAGCAGGTTGATATTGTTGAAGACTATGGGCTTGTTCAGCTTTGGTGAAAATAATGGCAATGCCCTTAAATAGAAGGTTGCCATGATGAAAATATCTCCATTACCCATGTTAATAGTGGCATTGCAAGACACAGCCCATTAAAATTCACAGTAATTTAGAAGCTCATTCAAGTTCCTCTTTCTTCTGCTAGGAAGCAGCAGAATTAATAGCTCTTTCTGTACATGCCCACTTAGAAGTTGATACTTCAAGAAATGAGATTACAAAAAGACAGGTGATTTAGAGGAAGGAGGACTGCCTTGGTTTATATATGGGCTGTGCTCTAACTTCCTCCTTGAAATAGATTTGAGTGTCAGTTAAATACTTTGCTTGGTGGTTCAAGTTAATGAGATAGCTAAAAAATGTACTAAATTTAGTGTCTAAAATATGCCTTGCCCTGAGTACCATGGTACTAAGTTTCATGTGTCTCAAAACTTGGTTTGTGTCTTGTCTTTTGGAAGGCTTGTTTGTCTAACCTTTGCTTAAATATTGCTTCCTCAGATAAGCTTCCTCAGTCATTTTTTTTAATCTGAAAATATGGTTTCCCACTCCCACCTTTAGTCTCAAATTGCCAACTTTATTTTCTGGTGTCTGTCTGCAGTTAGCACAGTGTCCATCACAAAACAGGTACCCACAAACATTTGTTGAAGGAAGCAGAAAAAAGGCACTTAGGTGTCTTGAGTAGTTCTAGAGGAGTATCTATCAGACAGTCTGGTGGTGGACAGGTTTCTTACTTATTTCCCTAACATGCCAGCCTTGACCACAAGTGGCTCTGGAGTTCTTGCAGCATGACTGTGGAATGGAGGGACATACTTTCTGCTTCATATGGTTTTAATTAACTAGCCACAGATGGCTAGTTATTAATTACTTATTAACATATATCTTCAGGATGAGATTTTATTAATTTCTAACAATAAATATTGCCACGGACCACTATGCCAGCAAACACTGGTAATTTCTGGAGCCAGAAAGCCTGTGTAAATATAGTACATTTGTATAACTCATATGTGTATACATAGTTGTTAGGCTGTATTTTTTACTTGAAATTTGTAGAAAATCTTATACTTTTCATTATAATGTATTACTTTGCTTACTGCATTTTCTTTCTAGTCATTGCTCTTATTATCTTAGTTGTACTATATGATTTGACTGGAGCCTTCCTGGGTTAAGTTTGAGAGACTGTGCCTTTCGAAGTATGATTGGGTTTCCTTTGTATTTAGGTATTCTGCATGTTCATTTGTGTGGGTTATCATTGTTTAAGGTGTGACTGTAACTATCAGCATGGATTTATCCTAGAGGATAACCAGTTTTCAAGTAAAGAGTAAAATTTAAAAAGAGAATTGTCAGATTGAACTTGACTGACATATTAGCACTTCCCAAGTAAAGGTAAGATTTAATGAGGAATTAGCAAAATAGACTTTAATTAGGTTTGCAGAGGTCAGGTAGGCTTCTTCCGGGTGGTATGACCTAGACTATAATAGGTTTGAAGTATCTGACAGGCTGCTGTTGTGTTTATATTTTCTCATTTAAGTCTTTAGATAAGAGCTAAAAAGAGCTTAAAGTTGTATCTTTTACTACCTTAAAAAATAAACATTGTAGCCATGTTTCACTTGGATATTTTTGCTGTAGTGAAGTATATAGCAGGAGAACTTACTGTTTTAGCCATTTTTATGTATACTGTACACTGACCTCCCATGTACTGACATTATGAGGTAGACATCACCACTGTGCTTCTTTAGAAGTTTCCTTTTTATCACCTGAGAGCAAAATTCTTAATTTTCTATAAAGCAATTCTAATTTCCATCACTTCCTGCTCTTGGTAATCATTCTACTTCCTTCCTTCAAGCTTGGCCATGAATGTCAAACTATGTCCATAGCCACTGTTCAGGCCAGTATGTGGCACTGACACCTGAGTGTCTTCAGGGAGCATGTCTTTTAAAATGACTGTAGCCCACTAATTGCCTCACACTGGGAAATGGGTGACACTTCTTGTTAAGGACATGGAGCCATACAAGTCAGTGCTTCTGGCCATCACTAACCTTACATCTCACCCTGAGTCTGAACATTTCTCTCATTTAAGAAAATAATAATTCTTGAAACTTACCTAAGTGACAGGTGGCAAGACTGACTTTCTTGAGTATATACTTGGTATTCAAACTTTTTACCAGTTTCCGAAAAAATCACACTTTCAAAATGTATTCTGTTTTATCAGTATTAAGATAGGGATGCAGAGCAGGACATTTGAATCAGTGAATTCAAGATGGATTTGCAGCCATTTAATGAGCAACATGAATTTTTGGAAATTTGAAAGACAGCGTTCTTTTTCCCAGATGCTTTGCTCTGGAGATTGCTGTGGGCACATTCTTGAGTTCAGGAGACTAGGAGACAGAGGCTTTTGGGAGAAGGTCTTAGGGAAAGTCTCCCAAGTCCTTGTGGTGATAAGATGGCAGACTGTTTTAGCATTGCAGGTGGGGAGGAATCATGTACATGGAATGAATAATACAGCCCCATGGATGATAACAGGAGAGGTTAGGTTTGCTGCTAGGAAAAAGTTAGGGTTTGTTACATTCAGCTAGAGTATGGGATACAGTTCACGGGAGAAAGTGGAGACTTGAGTCTTTGTGGGGTTCTTGACAGGCCTGAAGTCCCTGGGCTTGAAGCTGAGTAAAGGTTAGTTTTGAAAGGCCGATCAGGATTGATTGGTGCCTGTGGTGACTCTTCTAGGAGGAAGTACTGAGGATCTTGACGTTGTATCAGTTCTAGTGAGAGAAAGCAAGGGCCAAAGTGACTTGGAGATTGTAAAGCTAAAGGCTGTATTAGCTATTCAGTGCAGGGGAAGGAGAATTAGGCTGTAATGCATTGCGAAGTCCTGAAGGTATAATGTGTGTGTTATAAAGTGAGCTTTCCTCCTGTTTGTCCTTTAGCTCTCACTAATTGTTATGCATTTTCTTATGCATGCACATAAACTCTGTTTGCATTCCTTCCACAAGGTCAGCCAGGCTGCACACACATCAGTATCCTGCTCATGTTTTGAATCATTTCATGGTTGGAACTATTACAGGAGGAGTGCCCTATTTTTACTTAGGTAGTTCCTAGACAGACAAATACAGAAGTTTTTTTTTTTCCCTTTCATTTAGTGAATGTCCTTGTTCCTGCATTTTTTCCCTTATCTTAATAGGTCTATTTGCAGGTTCAGATTGCTACAGATGGGATTGCTGAATAAAGGATACATGCATTACAAATTAGATGGATCTTCCCAAATTGTTTCCCATTAAATTTTTATCAGCCATTTTTTTCCTTGCACTATTGGATCTTTTCCAATCCTTGATTATTTAAAATTATCTCATCATTTGAATATTCATTTCTCTCAAGTAAAATGGATATTTTTATAACTTTCAGAGGTATTTGCAATTCTCTTTTGTTTCCCTTTTGTACACAAGTTTTCCTTCTGTCTCTGGTGATTCCTGGTTTTCCATTCAGAAGCTGGACTGTGGGATGCTTGCTGTTGGGGTGCTTTCCCTGGGATTTTGGCTCAAGGGTTGGAATAACATCAAGGCAACAGTAATCTCTTTGTACTTTAGTATAGCTTTCATCACAAGTGCCTTAGCATTTTCCAGATGCCTTTAGAGAGTCTGGAGGGTGGAACACATGATTGGAAGAATGAATTTCCAATAATAATTATCCCCACATTTTATGTGTAACTGTCATATTTCACATTCCTTGCCATGCTATTTTTCTATTAACAATTAAGAGTTCTGTTTGTCAATATTTTGTTTATTATTTTGCATAGACTTTAACAAGTAGCACTTAGGAATGTTTGCTTTATATTGGATTTCTCATCGAAAAAGCTTTTCCAAGTTTATCGATAGCTTCCTAGAGGTCAGTAGCCTCTTCCTTTTTGCATGTTTGCATCTCCTAGACTCTTTAGCCATTTATGTCACTGTGCCCTTCCAGTTGTACACTTGTTTTTCTCAGTGATTCTTTTTCTCCCTCATGGTCTTCTTTCTAATTTCATAGTCAATAGCCATACTCATCCCTACTTAACATGAGTGCATATAAATAGTATTAAGTAGGGTCTTGATTGTGAGAAAACACATAAGTTTTGTTTTTCTAAATCTGGATTATCTCAATGTAATACTTTCTAGATCCATCTATTTTCTTAAAAAATAATGATTTAATTTTGCTTTATAGCCGAATAATATTTGATTGTGTATATATATTGCATTTTCGTTATTCTTCTTTTGATGTGTGTCTAAGCATGTTCCATTTCCTTGCTGTTGTGAATAATGTGTCAGTACACATGGATGTACAGTTGTCTCTGTGATAGGATGTAGAGTCCTTTGTGTTTGAGCAGAGCTGGGTAGAGTTAAGGAATGTGGCAGGTCTACTTTTAAACTTTGGATTTCCATAATGGCTGTTCTCATTTACAGCTTCATCAGCTATGAAGAAAGACTCTTCTTTCTTTACACCCTTACTAGCGTTGTTTCTTCTTTTTAGGATAGCCATTCTGATGAGTGTGAGGTGGAATCTCAAGTGTGTGTGTGTGTGTGTGTGTGTATGTGTGTGTGTGTGTTTTAAATAGGTGTACACCACCATGCCAAGCTTCAAAAGGCTTTTAATTTGCATTTTTCTGATGGTTAAGGATGCTGTGCTCTTTTTAAAATACTTATTGTACATTGTGTTGCTTTTCATAAGAACTAGCAGTTGGTTCCTAGTTGGTTCCTAGTCCTTTTGTTGATGAGTAAATTTTTCTTTTTTGGTGCTTAATTTTTATAGTTTGTTTTTTTTTTTTTTTTGTCTGAACAATAGCCGAGAAAGATTTTCTCCTGTAGTGTAGTCTGTCTGTTGATAGTTTCTTTTACTAGGCAGAAATTTAATTTCATGTAACTTGGATGTATAACTAATTGGAAATTTAAAATTTACTGACTTAGGCTGTAGCTTCATTGTAGAGCACTGGCCTATTATGTTCAAAGACCTATGTTTTAATCCCTACTAAAACACACACACACACACACACATACACAGAGTAATGCGTTCTGATAAGAGTTTGAGATTTGAAAACAAGAGAGCTGAGGAGAAACTGTGCTTTCTTAGTAGTGTTATTCTGTTTTTCTGTATGAACTACAGAGCTCTAGAATGACAGTACTATTTAGATGACATGTGATTGGATGATGTTGATATGCCATGGTAGTGTGTGATTGGCTGATGCCAGTGAGGTTAGCCTTAGTTGTTAATATCCACCACACACCCTTACCTTCTTTGGTGCTAATTTGAACAGTTGCAGAAAGAAGACTGTGGTAGTAGTTTAAGGAATACTTACTGGAGCGTCTCACTGGAAGTAGATGATGTCTAGTACCATATATAAGAATGTATCTTCTTTCTTCTCACTTAGAAACATTATAGCAGTAGGAATAAACATATATACATGGTGGAGTATGTGTTGACCATTCGGCACAAGACTTCTAAATGTCTTTATTTCTTGTAACTTTTATACATTTACTCTTGCTAACATTTAATAATATAAGGAACATGACCTATGTATTTTTAGTGTATGCCATTGTGTGTGAGTGTGTGGGTGCTGGTGCACTTACACCATGGTGCACGCGTGAACGCTGGAGGACTACATTCAGGAGTTGGCTGCTTCCGTCCATCATAGGACCTGGGGATCAAACTCAGGTTGTCAGGCTTGCAAGGCAAGTGCTTTTACCCATGAGCCTCTTCCCTAGCCCATGGAGGATTGTTTTATCTGTTTAGGAAGCTGCTAGCTAAACCCTTATCATTTTATTTATTATGAAGATTTTAGTAGTAAAGTTATTCCTCTAGCTTCTTCTAAACACCATTCGAAAATCCACTGCTGCTTAGAGCCCTTCTCTGAAGGCAAGGTGCCACAGAGTTGGCAGGAGGGGAACAAAGAGTCTAAGAGGCTGGGAATTTCAAATCCCTATACTATTCAACTTCAGAGAGAGAAAGAAAAATAATTTTCTCACCTTTTATTAATTATAGTACAATGACGTTTTAAGCCTTGAAATAGGAATAATTGTTTATTTTCTTTGGTAATATTAATGAGTTAGAGATTTATCTACTTTTGTTGCCTTTAGAATTAAATATTTAATGTATTTGAAAAATAATGATTCTATACAAAACTTCATTGATTTATTACTCTAATATGTGGTAGTTATAAAAGTCTAGGAAGACACATTTCCTTCCTCCAAAGAGTGGATGTTTCAGGGAGAGAGAGAAATGTCAGCACTTCAAGAAAATTTGGAAACACCATGGTGATGTGAGGTCTGAGAGCAGACAGGAAGAGGGGAGCTTTTCTCTAAGGATGTGTGAGTGAACAGGAGTTAGTGAGGAGGCATGGTAGGCTTCTCTTGACTGAGGGTACTATTGACATGGTACTTGTGTTTCTGGCTGGTTGGTGTTTGGGGAGGGACAGTTGATGGGAAGACATGAGGTTTGTCAGATGTTTAGGAAACAAATTATGAATCTAATATTCTTTACATTTTTCTAGAGAGTTTTAAGTAGGAAAACGGCCTTATAGGACAGAATTTTGACAGCGGCATGCATGGCTGGTCAGGAGTACATGGCTTGATTGGCAGCAGAGATCTGTATTTGTGGGATAATCTGATAATCTAGGTAAGATTGATGGTCTGAGGCAGCAGTGGAGGAAAAAGATGGAAGACTAGTGACACCCACAGTAGAAGCCCCACACATGGATGCGTATGTGAGCGTCCATGACATATTGAGCAACCTTGACATGTCATTGACGTTTGACGCTCATGATGATTGAAGATAGATTAGACCAAAAAACCCAAAAAGGGTGTGTGGCACGGACTATCACATAGCCAGCATTGAAACTTGAGAGGCCTGATTGAAGAATAGGAGACATTGAAGGAGTTGCAGTACTCAGAGATTTGGGAGAAAGGCAGAAGGAGAGAACTTTAAACACCCTGACTTGGCCAGTTTTGGAGAAGGTGCAACGGGTATTGTTGGGATTCTGCAGAGGTCAAGTGAGGTGAGCACAGAGGTGGCTACTGTTTTGAACACACAGGGGCTGCGGGGAACAGTGGGGGAAGTCGCCCAGCACAATGGAGCAGAGGCAAGTGCTCACGGGGCTGACAGACAGCTGGAGGAGAAATTGGAGATGAATGTTTTATTTGTCAGTTTCTGAATAGGGTCATATAATTGCGTGAAGGAATTCTGGAGACTTTGGCAACAGCAACAGTTTCTGAGTCTACAGCAACCAAAAATTGGCTCAAAATCCATCCTGTATGGAACCCTTAGTATTTCTGGCCACACTCACCTGTACTGTGCTATGTGACTCACTGCTGCCTTGGTTCTGAGACACAGCAAGAGAGTTTGCTCTGCTCTGAGCACACTACACACTGAGGCCTTTAAAAGCTTTCTGAGCTGCCTGGGTTCTGATTCAGCAGTATTTGGGGTTACTTGTTGCAGTGCTTCTTGTTGTTTGCTGTTTTTATTTTGCATACAAGTTTTTCTGCCTTCATAGAAGTAAAATGCTTTCATTATGGGAACAAAGAATATTTTCTATTTTCATTCTTCAGCATGTTTAAATTATTTTTTTTTAATTTGTATTGTCTTAGGATATAGGATTTTAAAAATTGTTTGATTTGCTGACTTAGGTTTCATAAAAGATAATTCCATAAGATTTTGGTCCATTATTAGGACACAGGTTTCTACAATTTCTGAAGTGGCCCTACCCACACTTCTGCCATTATTTACTGCATGTTGTGTGAAGTGTCATATGATACTTATAAAATCAACACATCAATCAACTCTGAAAACATTGAAGATGCTCTATGTCTGTGTCATGGAGAATTAAACTTTCAAGCACTATTGAATTCTTTATGAAAAAATAAACAAGCACATCTATTACCTTATGCAAATTTCCTCCATATAATAGTGAACTTATGTACATACTAAGAAATCTTCTAAAATATATTCATAATGATTTATTATCAGTAAATGCTTGATTTGTGTATTTGTTTTATATGCTATATATCCAGGGCGGTGTAAAATTTTTCTGGTACAAAGGCATTGTGAGTGGAAAATATTTAAGCTAGGTTTAGATTACTAAATCTATTCCTTTTTGGGAAACAAAGAGAGAAAGCCCTGAAAGGATGAGAGCTGCTGCCAGATCAGATTTGCTAGAGTGGTACTTTTGGTCTTAGTGGGAGAAATGCGGGTGTGTGTATTTGCTGAAGGTCTGAGCACGTAGGCCTTGGCATAGGCTAGATGCAGGCTTCCTCCTCTGACAGGATGAAGCAGGAAGAATGCTTGCAAGGAGGCAGGACGGCAGGGTGGGGCGGTACACACGTGTAATCCAGCACTTGGGGAGACAGAGGCGGTGGATCTACAAAGTGAGTTCAGGACAGCCAAGGTACACAAAGCTACCCTGTCTTGGGAGAAAAACAAACAAAAAACCAAGAGGTTGGGATGAGCTTGGGCATGATCCTGACCCCCTATCTCTGCATGAAATAAATTATTTTAAAACCCCAAATAGACCGTTGTTTTAGATTTCACTGTATAGAAACTTAAATTTTTTCTAAGTCTTTAAACCCTAGTGGAGAAAATGTTATTACTCAGTGGTAATGTAGATACTTACTTTTATTAAAGAGTCTTGGCAAAAGCCAATTTCAAAACTCTGTGTACCATTTTTCATCTATCAGAGGGCTTAAATTATATTCTTGTCATGGGCATTTTGGAGGTTGAGGACAACAGAAGTGTTGCAACATGAATTTTCATTGCTGATTTTTACCATAGTGAAGTGGCTGTGAAGGCTGAAGGTCAAGGGTTTGATTGATTGGGTGATTAAAATTCCTTTTAAAACAAATTAGATGTGGCAGATTTGCCACAGGTGAGAAGTACTACAAGCAAATGAATCTCATCAGCAGAGAAAACTTCTTGGATCATCAAAAAGGAAGTTTTATGTTTTACACACACACACACACACACACACACACACACACACACACACACACAC
>NW_026596162.1:2071162-2153522 GCF_907164565.1 Psammomys obesus
CACACACACACACACACACACACACACACACACACACACACACACACCAATGAATGACTTTCAGAAGAAGGCATACTTAGTATTTTTCAAATCCAGAAATCCAGATATATCAAGGGCATTTCCATATGCTTATAAACATATGCAATCACTAAATGAGGGTTTTAAATTTTTAAATTTTAATTTTTTATATTAATTACAGTTTATTTACTTTGTATCCCAGCTGTAGCTCCCTCCTTCATTTCTAAGTGGAATTATACAGCATCTGTCTTTTCATGAGTGCTTCAATTCTTGGCATAACATTTTCAAGGTCATCCGTGCTGTAGCAAATACTGGCAGTGCTTCATTTTGTATGCATGATACATTTTGTGTATCTGTGTATCTTCGGATGGACTTTTCTGTTGTTTCTGGTTTTGGCTCTTGTGGATAACATGACCATACCAACATGTTCCGGATAGCTCATGTGTCTCTGCTTTTAGTTCTTGTGTTCATACACTGCCGTGTGGAACTGTTGAACTTTATGATAATTTTGTGTTCAGGTTTGCAGGCATTATTATTATTTCCTGTGGTGGCTGCCTGATTTTGCATTCCCACAAGCAGGTCTCCACCTAGGAGGTAGGTACGAGTGTCCTCAGTGTTAGAACGCTAACAGGAAGGCAGCAAAGAGAAGCTGAGTGTCACATAGATGAAGTCAGCTTTTATGTGTGGGTTGCACTCATCATCAGATTCCAAATGATGTCCCATGCCCACAGGTGTGAAGAGGTTCAGGAAGCAGCAGCACCTGGGTTCAGAGTCTGCCTCGAGAGCTAATGCTGGGAAGCTGCTGCTAGCCTCCCCATTTCATGTAAAAATGTTCTTTAAAATATAGTAATTCTTAAATGCCATTATATGCCTTTTCCCTGACTTTCTGAGTTTATACTTTAAAATGTTTCTTTTATTTAAAGTATTAACTTAAAAATGTCAGCACTATTTGGTTTTCTTTTTTACTTTCTTGAGTAAATTTTTTTCTTTAAATCCTTTGAATAAATAAGCATTGATTCTAGTGACTTTTAAAATATAGCTCTACTCTATCCCTCTCTGTCAGAAGTTTGCTTTCAAATAAAACTAAGCAAAGTATCTAAAGCCGATGTAAGCTGGGGAAGCCTGGAGGGGAGCAGCAGTAAACATTGTGGGCTTCTTTTTATTCAGATAAAGTGAATTTACAGCTTTTATCCTCAGAGGAAGAATAGGAAACATATTCATTCTCCTGCATGTATTTTGTTAAGAAAGTGTTGGTTCTCTCTCAAAGGGACACATGGGGCTAGGTGGCTTTCAGAAATGGAGCCATGGCAAGGGGTGCTGGCCCAGCTCAGGTGGTATGTTCATGTCATAGGGTCTCCAGTACCTCGCATTGATATATCAAGGGTACATGATGGTCACCCAGAGCTGGTCTCATCAGAAGTACCGTGTCAGCAGGGAGCCAGGGTAGTCTCTGTCCTCAGTTTCTCTTGCAGCATTGAGAGGGGAGAAAGGCATCCTTTTCCAGCATTCACATCCTGCTGAGCTCCTGCTCAGAGGTAGAGCACTTCCTGCCATGCAGGAGGCTGAGTGCAATCCAAGCACTAAACAGAGAAGATGTAGAACAAGAGATACCAGGGGCCCATCTTCCTATTGCGATTTTAACATATGAAGGTATGGGGACTTGGCTATATTCTCCCTAATTTCTTTCTAATACATTGTTCTTTAGGTTTTACTTAAATGCCTTTTCTCATGCTATCCTCATTAGCTTACATTGCTAGGGCATATTTTTTACATATGAGGGGAATCTCTTTTATTATTATTTGATTTGTGATAGAATTACTCTCCTGTCTTTGCTTTAGTGCTGGTTGCTATAGCAGAAAGATTTAGTTCACTCTGTAGAGCCAAGCACTCCAGAGTTTGAGGGTGTATTAATTAGGGTAGGGTTCTTCAGAGGAACATAATTTACGGATGACTCTGTAAGTATATAAAAAGGGGGATTTATTAGAGTGGCTTACAGTCTGTGGCCCAACTGGTCCAACAGTGGCTGTCTACCAATGGAAGGTCCTAGTGTCCAGTAGTTGTTCAGTCCATGAGGCTGGATGTTTCAGCAGTTCTTCAGTATACAGTAGGCTATAATTAATATCAGTGAAGGAATTGATTTGCTAGTGAGATTAAAGGGGGATATTCCCACTTCAAAAGATGTGGATTAAAGGTGTATCTTCTTCCCACCTCAAAGATGTAGCTTAGAAGTGATTCTTCCCACTTAATGATTTAATTAAGAAAAAAAAAAAATACCCCAGAGCTGTGACCAGCCTTTTGGGCTTTAGTTAGTTCCAGGTGTAGTCAAATTGATAACCGATAATAGCCTTCACAGGTGGCTACATAATTGTGTATCTGAAGACTGTTGCCTTTTTGCTGTTATTGCTGATAGTTCCTGAATGCTTCTTGTTTAAATGTTCACATCCCTGAGGCACACTTTTCCAGCTCTTTGTGCTTCCTGTGTTTGCAAACACCCAGCCATGCCACAAAAGCAGAAGACTTGGGCTTGTGTGAGTGCATCACAGACTCACTGGAGTCATGATATCTGAAAAACAAGGGAAGAAGCTGTGTCTCTTGAGTTTCTTTTTTTATCTAGGGGCAATGTCTGTGTTGGACTATGACGTTAAGGTTTCTTAGTAGAAATTTCCTCAGGGTTTGGGGATTAGATTTAAGATTAGGGAAACTGTATTCTCCTTGTTTGTATGTATGTATATATTTATTTATAAATGAATATTTGCATACTGAGCATAGTGGCACACTATTGCAGAGGCAGAAAGATTGTGAGTTCATGGCTGTCTGGAACACATAGTAATACTGTCCCAAAAACTGAAAATTAAATGAAAGAATGATTAGGTATAATATTTAAGGTGTCATCACTTTGTTTCTTATTTTTCTGTGAGAGTGCTGTTCATAGTTGGAGCAACAAAAATGCACAACTGATGGTGGCCTTCCTGCTGTGTGTTGTCTTAGAGGTCTGAGTGATGGCTAAAACGACTGAGTTGAGTAGCTGAGGACAAGAACTTCCCTAACTCCAAAACCATTTTTGATATGGTTAGAGCCTCCATACACAGATCCCCTGCTATCTGCTGGGAAGCCACTATGGATACCAAAGTGCACAAATGTCCTTCTTTTTCATACGATAGTGTAGTGTTTGTGTGTCACAAGTGTACATACTTCTGAATATGAATATGCTCATACATTTCTAGATGACTTTATGGCTCCTAAGATATTGTAAATGCTATTCAGAAGACTGCTACACTGTTGTCAGGAAATATTTATAAGAAATAGTATGTATGTGTTTAGTATAAATGCAGGGTCTCCCTCCCCCCTTTTTGGCCCTAATTATTTTTCACCCACATATATTTGAATTCATGGATAAAAGCTCCTTGAACTCCGACTAGAGAGATAGCTGAAAGGTTAAGAACACTGGCTGCTCTTTCAAAGGGCCTGAGTTCAATTCCCAGCAACCACATTGTGGTTCATTATCATCTATAGTAAGATCTGGTGCCTTCTTCTGGTGTGCAGGCACACATTCAGGCAGTACGCTGTATAAATGATAAATAAATAAATCAATCTTAAAGAAAGGACTCCTTGAACTGAATGTATGCATGCTCAATAAGTATGAATACTATAAAATATTTGAATTTTCAGTCTTTTTGTATGGTGTGTACCTGCTGGTTGAGAGTGATGTGAAAGTTCTCACTCACATTTGGCCTGTGACATTTTACTGGGGACACCTGCTGTTTACTTTGCTTGGTCTTTTCAGAGAGGAGCATACTGTGTTTGGCATGACATTCCTGTTTAGGTAATCTCTTAACAGTGTGGTGACCTAAGAAATGGTTCTTCTAACCTTTTTGCGGATTTCTTCCCTTAGGTAATTTCTGAGGTGACAGGTGTGTGTAGAGGTGGGCACAAGACAGAGGCAATGATGGATGTGAGACAGATATCTTAGCCTGTGACATCTGGTCACCTCTGAAGTCTTAGAAAATGAGGTTGTGCTCCTGGGAGGTTCCCAAGCATCTCCTGAAGCAGTTGACATGGCTTTTCTAGGCTCCACTTAGTTATCTTCCCTTGTCTTAGATTGTTGATCACCGTTGTTGGCTGGTTAGTTATATGTGCCACTAAGAATAGTCCAGGATTACTTAATTTTCTGATATCTTGACTCAGTTTGTTGTCTTTTAAAAATTATTCTAGAAATTGAAAATAAAAATTACTCTTTCAACCGAGCCAGTTGTTTCTTTGAGATATTCTGCCAGCTCTTCCTTTTCCCCAGTTCCTAGCTCCTGGGTCTTCTTTCCCCCCTCCTCCTCCTTTCTGTTCTTCCTTCCCTCTTTCCTGTTTTTCCTCCCACTTTCCCTGCCCCTCCCTCCTACCCTTCTTGGTTTTTTACTATGCAGACATGGCTGACTCAGAACTTGTTGTGTAGTCCACCCTGGACTCAAACTTAGATGATTTCTCCTTCATTCTCATGTATTATGGTTAAGAATGAGATGTCATGTTCACCTTGTCACCTCAGGGGACATTCAAAGATAGCATCGTTTCTATAGGAGTCAGTTCTGAAGTCGTTGGGTTCATGCGGTAGAAAGTGTGGCTGTCAAATGGTCCGAGTGTCCTTTTCATTAAACTTTCCTGGAAACACGTGCATAGACACACTTAGAGGTTTGTTTTCATGGCTATTTTAAGTTCAATCAAATTGACAGTGAAAATTAGCCTTCACCAAAATGCCTGAATTGACTTCTTCCTCTTCTGGGTAGTCTTTCAAGACATCTGGTGGGACTGCCACTTTTCATGTGGCCTTGAGCCCAGAGGGATCAATGTCTTTTCTGGAGTCCCACAGATGGTGGGTGACTGGGAATTCCAAGGAGGAATCCTGACACCCAGATTACCTTCTTTCCTCTCTGCATTATGGGGTAACTTGGAGGGCCTTGTGTGACTGTGCCTCCTACATCATCCTCTACAGATGCATACTGAGATTCACTACGTATCACACATGCTTCTTGTCATGGAGTGTAAATGTGTGTAGGATAATATCTTCAGTGGACTCTGCTGGAGTGTCCAGATTGGTACGGGCCTGGAGCTTTGTAGTGAGTTCCAATAGATGGTGTAGGATCAAAATTCAGTTCCATATGAAGTTATAGTTGGTGTTATTTCTGGGTTTGTAAAGCAGTGGTTTTTTTTATTTTTTATTTTTTATTAATTACACTTTATTCATTTTGTATCCCCCCATAAGCCCCTCCCTCCCCCCTCCCGCTCCCACCCTCCCTCCCCTTTCTGCATGCATGCCCCTCCCCAAGTCCACTGATAGGGGAGGTTCTCCTCTCCTTTCTGATCTTAGTCTATCAGTTCTCATCAAAAGTGGCTGCATTTTTTTATTTTTTTATTTTCAATGTTTTTATTTTAAAGGGAGAATGTGCAGTGATAAATATGACTGGTGATTTGACTATTTTTCATAATCGTGAACCTAATAAAACTCTCATTCTGACCCAAATGCCCAGAGAAGCGATGGAAGGTTGTCAAGGGAGCATTAACTTTGGGCTTCTTGATTTCTTTTGTGACTAAAAGCTCAGCTTCAGTATTGTCTGTCTCTGCTATGGGTTGATTTTTCCTCCTTTCTTTCCGTAACCCCTTGCCCCATGTGCTGTGCGCATTTAGTTGTGTTATTGAAATTCTGAAGATAAGCAAATTAATAGGAAGACAGTATTCATGATGAATGCCAAATGACAGTAGTTGGACACAAAGGAGAGCTATCAGTGCACCAGCTTTTATCAGATGTGTGTGCCTTGGAAATGGAAGGATTTGTCGATACCAGAACTTGCTTCTTCCATGGTGGCCTTAGGTCCGTGGTAACCTAGTCAGCTGTCAGTGGTCACAGTTGCTGTAGGTTTAGAACATTTCAGAGGGCTCTTGATCCAGTTTTGTAACTTTGAGCTTTGGAAGAGCTTATTTATGTAGAGTGTATAAGCCCCAAGCTGTGTCCAGGGCATCCTCTCTGTCCGCATTTTCTCCCTGGGACAGCTCAAAGATGAATCCATTTATTCCTGCTCTGGACCAGCAGACAAGATCATCTTTTTCTGATTGTCTAACACACTGCTATGAACAGTAGCCATTTTGGCTACTTGGGTTTAGAAGCTGCTGCATAAACCCATAAATAATACCAAGTGCCATGCACCCTGCAGTTTGGACATTGGAAGCCTGATGGGGGCAGCAAGGGCACTGAGGGAATGAAGAAAGGACAGACACATGCATAGTGAAGCTGCCAACTGGGAACTGTTGTGTTTATTAGTACAGCGCCTAGGATGCTATAACTACTATTAGTTTCTTATGTACTGTTTTGTTGCCTATTACTTAGTCCTCCCCAGCCCCACCCCAAGCTAACCCTTCTGCCTAATATTCTTTAGCTAGAGGCAAACCATTTATAACATGTATAGTTTCCCTTCATTCTTTCTCTATATGCAATTACTATGTGGATATAATAAAATTGTTTAGGAAAATTTTACATTAAAAGTTAATACATATATACTTCTTGCTATTACTTAACATCTTTCTATAGACTTGTCATTGTCTACTGAGGAGCTTTTAGTAAGGTGTTCAAGTACTGTTTTCATCTGGGCCACTGGCTATATCTTCAGTGGCTATGGGGACATCCTTACAGCTGTAATTTCTTGGGTCTGGAGAAAGTCACAGAGGCAGAAAGAAATCTATAGCCATAGAAGGTTATGCAAATGCCTTGGCAAACACAAAGATTTGACTGCACGCATGTGATAGTGTGTAACTTCATCAAAGAGCTATAGTGAAAATAGATAGGAGGGGAAGGGGGCCAGTGATTCCTACAGGATGGAGGAGGGCTGTGGAGCAAATAGTGGGGCTTCCTGCCTGTGCTACTTAAACCTTTTGTGGTAAGAGGCAGTAATTTGCATTTCCAGCTTGTTGTAGACGATATATTTGTAGAGTAGAAGAAGTATGCAGCACAAGAAGAGTGATCAGGAGTTTGCATATGGTAGCAGTGGGTTGTGTCAGCTTGTTGAGAAATTTCCTATTATTCACGTGAATTTAGTTTCTATGCCTTATTGTCTCTTACCTTGTGATTCTCTTGGCTCCATTTGCCAGGTACTGAGATTGAAGGTATGTGTGCCTACACCCAGATGGAAACTACTTTTCTCCTATTCAGCGAAGTATTTAGTCTTTCATGTCAACCAAGCAGTGGTACTTTGTTAAGATTTCTCTTGATCTATTTGGTTTGATATAACAAAAGAACATCAGCAATGTAATTTGAAAATAACAAAACATTTCACAGTTCTGAAGGCTGGAAAATTCAAGGTCAAGGTGCTAGCTGGCCCAGGGTCTGCTGAAGGCTTTCTGGTGGAGTTTGCTCCTTTTTGTTAATATTGACACTGATTACATGTTTTTTTCCAGATGTACCACCTCCAGTAGCATCAGCTCAGAGGTGAGAACTTTAGTCTGTGCCTTTTCAGGGACACAAGTGTTCATTCTATAGCAATAATTAAAACCAGATGGCATGTTGTGCACAAAATAAATATTGGGGAATCAATAAAATGCAGAGTTGGGAGAACTCTGGGTGAATCTGAGGCATACGTTGGAGATAGATTCTCTTGGACAGATTAGCAGTGGAAGATTTGAGAAGGGATTCAAGGTTGACTGACAGTTGTGGCTTACTGCTTACTGAGGATAGAGCACCTTGTCTTTAGACTTGATTGCTTCCTGTGAGATCATTTTAGCCTTTACTGTTTTGTGCGTACATTAGATAGATATGAATTTCTTACATGCAAAATTGCTTATATCCAATGCTGATTGCAAATCACTTTGACTGATAAGCAATACTTCTTCTGGGAAAAGAAATCTGGTGGCAAAGGCAAATGTGGGAGGGATTTTGAATTTTATATGGTACTGATGTTTTACCTATCTAAGAAAATGTATTTGAAAATGGGATTCTTTCTATTTTTAATTTTTATTTATTTAGGCACTTTTTACAGCCTGATCTCTTGCCCTTCCTCCTTTTCTTCCCAGTCCTATTTTCACATGCCCACATTCCCATTCCCACCTCTCCTTCTTCTTAGAGAAGGGGAGGCCCCAAGGGGTATCAACTCACCCTGGCATCTCAAGTCACAGCGAGACTAAGTGCACCCTCTCCCCCGGGGCCTGACAAGGCAGCCCAGCTAGGGGAAAGGGATCCAGTGGCAGGCAACAGAGTCAGAGACAGCCCCTACTTCCACATGTTGACCATACTGCACATCTGCTATGTATGTGTGTTGGGGAGATGTCTAGGCCCAGTCCATGCATGCTCTTTGGTCGGTGGTTCAGTTTCTGAGAGCCCCCAAGGGTCCAAGTTAGTTGAGTCTGTAGGTCTTCTTGTGGTGTCTCTCTGACCCCAGCTCCCTCAATCCTTCCTCCCACTCTTGCAAAGAACTCCCTGAGCTTTGCCTATTGTTTGGCAATGGGTCTCTGCATCTGTTTCCATCAGTGGCTGGGTGAAGCCAGCTGCTGTCAGAAGACACTTATACTAGGCTCCTGTCTGCAAGCATAGCAGAGTACCATTAATTGGCTCTCTGCCATGGTGTGGGTCTTGAATTTGACCAGTCATTGGCTTGCCATTCCCTCAATCACTGCTCCATCTTTACCTCTACACTTTTTTTGTAGGCAAGACAAATTGTGGGTCAAAGGTTATGGGTGGGTTGGTGCCCCTTCCCTTTACTGGAAGTTCCACCTGGTTTCAGGAGGTGGAGACTTTAGGCTCCTTAACTCCTGCTGCTAGGATTCTCAGCTAGGGTCACTCCTATAGACTCCTGGGAGACTCCTCTGTCCCAGAAGTACCTCCCCACTGATTTCTCTTCTCTTTTCTAGTTCTCCCCCTTCATTCCTCACTCTGCACACCTAACCCCTGCTTCCCATTACCCTCCTTATGTTCTCTTCCACCCATTTTCCTCCCTCCATCTACTTCGGTGTCTTTTATTTCCTGTTCTGAGTGAGATGCTGCATCTTTCCTTGGGCCTTCCAGCCTTCTTTGGGTCTGGGATCATAGCATGGATATCCTGTACTTTAAGGCTAATATCTTCATATAAGTGAGTACATACCATGAGTGTCTTTCTGGGTCTGGGTTACCTCACTCAGGATGATCTTTTCTTGTTTATCCATTTGCCTGCAAATTACATAATGTTTTCATTTTTCGTAGCTGAGTAGTATTCCATTTTGTAATTATACCACATTTTCTTTATCCATTCTTCTGTTGAGGGACATCTGGTTTGTTTCCAGTTTCTGGCTATTATGAATAAAGCTGCTATTAGCATGTTGAACAAGTCTCCTTGTGGTATGGTGGAGTCTTTTGGGTATATGCCCGGGAGTGGTATAGCTGGGTTTTGAGGTAGATCTATTCCCAATTTTCTGAGGAACCTTCTTATTGATTTCACTGGTAAGCAAGACTTCCTCTGGGAAAGTCTTTTCCCAAAGACCAAAGGCAGATGTGGGGAGGGAGTTTTGAGCTTTGTATGGTTCTGAAGTTTTTCCTATTTAAATTTCCTGGGTGTAAGTATATTATGAAATTGCAGTAATTTAACCTTTGGAACCGAATCATTTAAACTTTTGCTACAGAAGAAGAAACAAAAATATTTATGGAATAAAATATTGTTCATAAATATATCTGAAATGGACCTGGACTTGTGATACTGGTTATGACACTGGTTTTTAAATCAATACTGGAAAAACATTATTTCCCTTAACAGAAGAGTTAGGGAGACCATAGTAAGCAAAGGGCATTATTTCTAGTTCTTTCTTTATATCCAGGTGAATGCCAGAGAAACAAAAGATTTAAGCATAAAATCACAAAATGAAAACCTACATAATAAAAAACACAGGTGGGTTTATTCATAAGTTTGGTACTGCAAAGAGTACCAAGCAGGATATAATGCTCCAGTGTTGTAATCATTCATAAACTTATATGATATTTAGGTTGATAAAGAAATATCTACAACTGTTTGAAATGTTTATTCACAAGTTGACAATTATTTGTAGCATACACAACAATGGAAGAGCTGCTAGTAACAATGTTAAATAATTTATAAAAAGTAAGAGTGAAAAAGCTGTCAAATAGATTACTTTTATAGTTTTACTAAAAGTACAAATGTATAGGCTCCTGGACAGTTAGTGGACAGGTATGCAGTGAATCATTGTCCAGTGCAGCCAGGGCAGTGGGACGCTTCCTACTTGCTCATGAGAGTTTGGCAAATCTACCTCTTATATGAACATGAGGTGCACAGACAAAGGTTTTTTTGTTTTTGCATATTTGAATGAAATTCGGCTCTGTATTCAGAATATGTAGAAATGTCAGGATTCCGTAAATCCATGTGAAATGAGTGAGTGGAAATATTTCTCTTTGTCGGGATTCTTTCCTGACAGGAGCAGAACATGTTTTCCCAGCAATCTTTCCTTTTGCCCATTGTCTTTGGTTAGGGAGGTTTGTTGAAACAGTCCTGGCAACACTCAGCAAGCACACCAGACACATGTTGGCTAGACTCGATGTGCCACCAGATCCTGGATTCCAAGGCAGGCTGCTGTTAATCAAAAGGGGGAACTGTCGTGAAACAAATGGGATGTTTTACCAATAGATTGGCAAGGCGAGGCTTTCCTCCACTCTGCCAAGATAGGTCACAGGGAACTGAAGAAAAATAATAAGAAGTGACAAAGATGGAAGAGGGGTCTGGTTTGAATTGTGTGTGCGTGTGAGTGAGTGTGTGTGTGTGAAGCAGGGGACACTGACTGACAAGATCTCTTCGTTTCTGGTGGAGGCAAATCTAGGACCTTGTACTTGTATGTGCTCTGTTGCTGACCCTTAGCTTCTCCCAGCAGATCAGCTGAGTGAAAAGATCTCTTTTCATTTTGTGCATTGGAGCATAAACATTCAACTTTAGTGTTATTTCGTCAAAAAATTCCTACAAAATGATCTTTATAGCCAGCCACTCTGCTGTTGAGACAACAGCTATATTTATTATCTTGGCTTTGGGATATATAAAACAGTTCTAATCTATAGACTTGCCCAGTTTTTGGCCTTGGTTTAAATAACTAAGAAAATTGTTTTTAATAATGAACATAGAGTATGGGCCAGAATAGTTTGAAAGGATGGGAAGGAATGGTTCCTGTTTGGGTTTGACTTTTGTAAAACTGAGGTAGAAGTAGTTACCCAGCTTGCTTTGTTTTATAGTCGCACTGCGCTTCTGATTCCTGTGACATATCCATGACAAGTCCTATGTGAATTTTCTCATTGTAGATGTGGTTGGGGTTGTAATTTAGCTCAGCTAGCTTTTCTTACATTATAGAATCCTTTGAATGCTCATGGGTTTTATGATACAAACATTCATCTACAAACAAAAATTTAGGAGCACAAAGGTCCTTGACTTCTAATGAATTTTCTGTGTATCCACAATATTCCGAAATGGACGTAATTTTGAAAAAAGCAAATAACTTGGGACCATCTTCCGGTAGCAATTCAAATTATGAATAAAGAATCAGTTTTTCTGAATGTGCTTTTAATTCAGAAGTATGGCAGCTTCATCATATATTCATTTATCCTGAGAAATTAAAGCATAGCATTTTCAATGAGAATTTCCCCTGGGCTTTGCTTACTATTAATCCATAATAAGTCTTGTAACTTATATTTGTGTGATACTTTCTGTGTTTCAGAAGACTTTTTTTTTTTTTAAATAGATGCTCATTTTAAGTTTCATGACAATTCTGAGAAGTCGACTGGGAATTGCCTTTATTATCTGAGGTCTTATTGTTTGATATTTGGAGACAATATTGCCAACCTAGAAAAGACATTTTAACAATGGTACAGAATATTAGAGTAAGACAGCAGATAAAGCCAGGGAATATCAAAGCTTCCTGAATGTAGCTTGTCTCTGTAGCCGTGGGGAATGTGCTCATTGAGGAGGGTTTTGAAATATAGGGTTATTTGCAGGATGTGTTAGAAAACGTGGAACTGTCTGTTCTTGCCCTCTATTCTGTGCTCTTGTTCCCTGAAGAATCATCTCTCAGCTTTTCAAGGCCATGGTTCTAAATATAAATTTCAAGAGGTCCAACTGGGTTTCAGTGAAAAATTAGTGTCACCACTATGTGCAAAAAGTAGTGAAGTAACTACTGGAGACCCAGTGCCAAACAGCAGACCCTGTCCCTTGCTTAGGCTTTCAGCTACTCACCAAACTACACCTGAGCTTGTTCCTAAGACCCTGGGCCTTCATGCAGCCTGGACACCTTGTGTTCAGTGGTCTGATACGGTACTATAATTTACCAGAAAGGGCATAACTGACAAGTGGCTAGGATTTGAGGATTCTGAAATGGGTATATCTGACTATTTGAAATGTTATAGGAAGCAAAGCAGGCTGATCTCTAAAAAGGCAAAGAACTAATCAACTTGTTATGGCTTGAATTTGAAATGTCCCTACAGGTTTATGTTGTGTGTGTTCTCCCCTGAGAACATTATTTTGGAAGGCTCTGCAATCTCTAGGGAGTGGGGCCTACCTAGGAATCAGGTCGATAGAAATAGGCCTTTAAAGGTGTTGCTCGGCCTCTGGTTCCTGGTCTGCAGTGATGTGAACTGCCCCTGGCTCTGTGTTTGTGACTTAAGCTACTATAGTAGACCTTCCACTCTAGGGTGAACTGAACCCTCTGAAACTGTGAACTGCAAGCAAATCTCTCTCATTTGTGTCAGACATTGTAGTCTCGACAATGTGAATATAATTTTTACATTTCAAAACAAGCTTCAATTTTGAAGCCAATTTATATATAATTATACTAAGGTATTAGAGTATTGGAGTTTATTTATGGAGTCAAAGGATCTCTGGACAATTATAGCCAGCAAGTTTTTGTAGCAGGAAGATCATTCTGTTGCTTGAGGAAAGCAGGTTACAGAAGCTCAGTAAGTAGTCTTCCGTGGGTTGTGGGAGTATGCACTGGATCATACAGGGCATGAAGCAACCATTAACTTTGTGTTTGGTAGTTTTGTGAATTAATTTTTCCCTAGTTTCCCTATATCCTTTTCTGCTGGAGCTGGACATGGTTCTTAGGTACAAATTCTGCCCTGGAGATGTTGAAGAAACCATGTACAGAGTGTGGGAACACTGGTGCACAGAACCTTGTTAGCCTGAGGGATGGCATACTTGTAAGTTTTGGTAGATACATAGCTTCTGCTGTTACTGCTTTAGGAAGGCTGGTCCAGATCTACTTGTGAGGGTGGTGGCTGGCAGAGTGGCTTCCTGATGCTCTGCCTCATGCAAATCTTGACCTAGAGAATAAGTGTGTAATGACACCTTCATGCTTGTACACTTAGGTTTAACTTGCTTGGCTAGAATAGCTCTCTTCTCAGTCTAAGTGCCTTCTAAATGAAGGTTAATTTATCTAAGTAGTTGATATTTTCATGTTTGGAAAGGTTAGGAACTGGATATCTGCGTAATGTGTGAAAGAAGTATTTTCTAAGACATGTTTTTTGAGAAGCTAGAAGCTTCCTCATGTTCTTTCATGGCATTATAGCTGGAAATGTTAAATGAAATACAATTCCTGTCCTTAAGGATCTCAGATGCAAGTTTGTTCCTGAATATTAATTAACACCTAGAACTAAACAAATACTAGGGAAATACTTGTTTGATTTGTTGAATGATGGAGATTAGTATATCATTAGGACACTTAACCCACTTGGTGCCCTGGGCAAAGAGCATGTCTCAGTTTATTCCACATGCTTAAGTTACTTCTGTTCATTTCTCACTGTTTCAGAATTTGGAAATTCCATGATCAAAGCACGTGTTTTAGGTGGCCATGGGGGTTCATTTCTCTTGGATGACACCTTCTTGTTTATTTCCTTCTATTCTGGATCAGGCAAGTTAGGTCTTTGTTCCTCATTTGATCACTGGTCTCATTAATGATGTTCTGCCCCATGACCTAGTCACTTCCTCGAATCCCCAGTGCTTATGGTGTCTATCATGTTAGTCATTTGGATTTCAGCTTGATACAAAGATTCAGTCCACAACAGCCAAGTAGCCAAGTCTATCTAGAGTCATCTCTCCCAATAGGGAATCATATGCTTACCTGCCAGGGGCCAGCCCCAGCGATGGCCATGTCCCACAGAGGAGGTAAGGAGTCGGCGATGGAGGGTGAGTCAGGCATGAGGTTGGTGGTGAATCTTGCCACCTGACTGACTGGCAGTCAGAGTGTTACTTTATTTATCTAGAACTTAGTAGGCAGGGATAGATTCATGTTGTTCCAAAACATAGATCATATCATTTTTGTCCTCAACATGTGTTTTAATTTTCTCTTGGTCATAAGTTTAGTCATCATTGATATACCATGTCAGAACAGAGTTAATTTTACAATAATTTTTCCTCATCAACCCTACAACCCACCTTTTAGGAATCTAAAGGCATATTTTCCAAAGCATGACAATCCATTCTCATACTGATAGCTCTTGAGGTTTCAAGGACACTAGGCAGAAAGAAGATCTCAAGCCACCTTTGGGCAGATTGTCATGTTCCAAGAAGTGTATTATCAACTTTTAATGGTCAGAGTATTAATTGTCATTAGGCCGAAGAAAAATCTGCAAGTTAAAGTTGCTGCAGTTATAATTCGGTTTCTGCCATAATACAATGTTTAGATCTTTGTAGAATTTATTTATATGTCTAATCTTGGTGTTATTTTACCCTCTGGTCATGTAACACCACAGTGCCTCTATACGAGATAACTTTTCTAGGAAAGAGGGGAATCTTTAAAACTTTATTCTTTTATCATTTAGCCACACCATCTTTGTCCATCAGTATAGGCCCCTGTGTAGGGGCTGTGTAGATAACTGCAGCCAATCTAACTTTGTTGCTGTATCTTTTCCTTATGGTGAATACCATATGCAGGTCCCGATTTTCTATGCCACGTAATTGCCTGAGCATATAGTGGGCAGAGGCTTTTAATCTGATGCTGCCAACTCCTCCAGCCCAGTGAATCTTGTTTACCTTTTTAAGTTTACTTTGTTCTGCTTATCTTGTTCCTGAGTAAATACAGAGGCAAACGTTCCGAGAGTATTGTGGAGCTGGAGTCTCATAAGGGGTCCCTGGTACTTTCATGTGAGTCACAACCTCCAGAGCACAAGGAAGACCTTCAAGTAGGCCAGACAAGGATATCTCCTTAAAAATATGTGTGTGTGTGTGTGTGTGTGTGTGTGTGTGTGTGTGTGTGTGTGTGTGTGTGTGTGTGACATGCTTGGGACTTTCCTGGGGAGGCTTAGAAGCAGTGCTCCTGGGAGAAGGCGTAAATGATTGGTAAGAAATTTCTCATCAAAACAGTATCTCCATGTTATACAAATATTAAAAGCTAGCCAAGAATGTAACATACGGAGATCAAAACCAAAAGTGAAAGATGGCTTGATGGTGATGACATCACGTGGCTCAGCTTTGCTGGATCTTTGTTAAGCCGCTATGCTGGGTTTATGACTTTCCCCGTTCTCATTAGCTATAGCTGTGCCAGTTACCAGTGAATTAGGGTCACTTGGACATCAAGGGAATAAAAAATGGAATGGCTTTCTTTTGCATCCATAGAACCTCTGTTCCTGAATCCCACTTACACAGTGGTCATATAAATTTCTCTCCTGTTACTATGTTTGTATATTCCAGGCTTAATTACATTGAGCTAATAGGCTGATGCTCAGAGAATTAAAATCTAGTGTGTTCATCTGTTCTTCTCCTGTTTGTAGGTGGAGCCTTCATGGTGTGTCCTGGATGCATAGGAGTTGGACATATAGAGGCAGAAATGTGGGAAGTTCTGATGGGGGTATTCATGTTTTGTCTTTTTTTCTTACAGCACTTGGTCATGATCTCTTTCCTTTGTGAGGTGAAGAGTGGTCAAGTAGCTAAGGTTTTGTAGTATGCTATGTCGTATCTATTTCCAACATACTTGGTTCATATCTTTCACATCCATTACCTCATTCTCTCAATTTACCTTATTTATGTAGGAAGCTGTGAGCTAATTGCCTAGGTTGGGAGTTTTCTGCTGTCTGTAATGTGAAATTTCTTTGGCTCTCTGAGCCTCCAGCTTCCATCTCCCCTGAAGATGTACATTTGAGGGCAAGTCAAATGGCTTTCTGTAGAGGACAGATCACACACTTCCCTTGTCACGTGCCTCCTGCGATTGTCATGTTATGAGACATGCCATCTGTGCAGCAAGAAGGAGGTTGCCAGCAAGCACTGGCAAACATCTGCTTCCTTGTACTTTCTGTGTACCTCACAGTTTCAGATTGAAAAATTTGAGCACTCTGTGGAAAATACACCCTTTAAATTTTTGCCTTTTTCTTAAGAGTGTTAGAACATTGCAGGATTGCTACACAGGTCTAGAGCATGATGGTCCTTTTTGGATACTCATCATCTTCCAGGCTAGCAGCTCTGATGGCCATTTTTCAAATTGGCTTTCTTTTCTGAAGTCCAAAGTGAAAGGAACTGCTGGCATATTCTGTTCCTGAGCCCTCATCCCTGCACCCTAGGCACGTCTGCAGCGAGTTCAAATTGCATAGCTAGGGATGCTTTATTAATTCTGCTCCCCATTGCTGAGTGCAGCCCTGTCGCACTGTTGCAGCCTGCCCTCTGCCATCAGCGTCTCGTGAGCCTGACAAAGGATCCACTGTGGAGTCTCCCTGGGTGCTTACTTGAATGGGGTTCCTTTCAGCAGAGTGTGGCCTTCAAGCCAGATTAGTCTGTCTGACCACCCAGCCACCGCAGAGCAGGAGCCAGGCACAGACCTTACTTCAGCTCAGACAGCAGGGTCCTCAGCAGTGTCAGTGTGTGTTTACACACTGGCCATGAACAGAATGGTCCTCTTGTTTATAAAGATACCATCTACTTAATGAGAACTTTTAGAGAATAATTGCTACATACCAGAATGAAGAATAGAAGACAGATGACCATGCTGGGTGTGGTGGCACACGCCTTTAACGCCAGCATTCTGGGACACAGAAGCAGGTGGATCGCTGTGAATTTGAAACCAGCCTGGTCTACAAAATGAATCCAAGACAGCCAAGGCTATACAGAACCCCCCCTCTCTCTTTCTCTCTCTCTCTCTTTTTCTTAAAAAAAAAAAAAGGTCAGATGACCTGCATTTGTAGTATTTGTAGGAGACATGATGAGCAAATCACTAAGGAAATAATCAGTATCTTAGAATAGGGAATAAAATAGTACTGAAATTTAATAAAAGTGTGAAAACATTTTAATGTCCTTATGAGTGACTGTGAAAGCATCTACTTTTAATCATTAGACCGACAGATATCTGGGAGAAAGCCTCATAAATACCATGCTTGTGAAGAACTGAAAAGTAGCGTTTCTTATGTCACTGGTGGTCAGTTCAGTCTTCATATAAAGTTGTTTGGCAGTACATGGTGACAATTTGAAATACACACTTATCAGTGTGACAGTTACCTTACTCCCTGCCTGACTCTGTCATACAGGTCATAGCCCATAGGAGGCTGGTCCAGTTCAACACCATTAATTTCCCTGGATTGTCTGTGGAATGTACGCTCTGTGTTCCTTTCCTCTGGTGTATAACTCTGGAGTTGGGGATCTGGTGTAGCTTTGAGTATAAGAAAACAGTATCTTATTATGGCCATTATGTGACTCTGCAAATGAAGCCTAACCCAGATGCCTGCTGTGGTACTCCTCTGCAGGTCCTTATAGGGAGGAGGGTGGTCTTTCCCACTCTGAGTCTCTCCAACAGGTCAGGCTGGAGGGGCCTGGGGCTCCTCCTCCTATTCACTGCCCACCATCTTTGTTCAAGCTCCAGTTCCCAGTGCAGCGGGCTTGACCCTCCCCTCTTTAGAATTTTGAGCTTGGACCTATTGTCCACATGGGGCCCTAAAGGGTGTTCACAGAGCAGCAAGACTGGCCCTTTGGTTTTTCCTGTCACCACCTCCAGTTGTGCTTACCAGGCTGTGGGGTACAGAATGGTTGTGTTGTGGGTCACCTCTCCTCACCCGGAAACATTTACAATCTGTTTACATACAGTTTATGTGGACTTACCTCTCTTCCTGTGATGACTTCAGATTCTCTCCGATCAACCTAAGTAATTAGCGCAGTTATCCCTAGTTTTCAGCCCAACTCTGCATTAATGGGCCACCTGTACCTTTAATGGGCATCACAGCCATTAATTATTGAGTTGATTTGAAAATCCTCACTGTGGTAAATCAGCTTAGACTGCTCACACATGCAGCTGGCAGTAGCTGCTTCTTAGCTGTAATTCCTTATGCTGGCATGGTATCTCAATTAACCAAATTCAAAGAATTTATGCATATCTCTTTTCTGAATTAACTCTTCTCTCCTAAAATAAATTAATAAAGTAAAGAAAAACAGTTAACATTTTTAGTCTTTCATATTTTTAAAGGGCACTTGGCTAATACTGTTATAGGTGTTTCACATTCTGTTTTTAAGACATCTTCATTACTAGTTCAGTTCATGAAGACTAGAAATACAGAAAACTTGGCATTGTAGATTTTGTAGATTATGAGGAAATTTTCTTTGGGTTCACAGTGACTTCTCAGACAAATGCATGCCACAA
The DNA here is from genome assembly GCF_907164565.1 of Psammomys obesus. Taxonomy (NCBI): domain Eukaryota; kingdom Metazoa; phylum Chordata; class Mammalia; order Rodentia; family Muridae; genus Psammomys; species Psammomys obesus. The sequence goes on from NW_026596162.1 coordinate 2,089,775, forward strand.
CTCTTGAGTTTATTTTTTCTCCTTTCTTAACTCTTTTCTTAAGTAACTAGCCTATATAACCAGGAATTTGGGGGGATGGGTGGCTAAGTCCCCATCAACACTCACCTGGAGTTGAGTCCTCTGGCATTGATAATGACCTGTGCTTTCCTGAGATAGTGTATTGGCCACTGTTTTGTACTACTAACGCAATAGCTTTGGGGAAATTTTAAGTCTTTCAGAGATCATAATAAGAAATAAAGAATTCCTGAATGATATTCTTTTTTAAAAATACTCAATTTGGTAGATCTTTTTATTTATTTATTTATTTATTTGAGACAGGGTTTCTCTGTGTAGCCTTGGCTGTTCTGGACTTGTTTTGTAGACCAGGCTGTCTTTGAACACACAGACATCTGCCTGCCTCTGCCTCCCTGAGTGCTGGGATAAGGGGTGTTCGCCACTGTACCTGGTTAGATCTTAAGATAATTAAGTGAATACCCTCTGTTTTTGTAAAAGTAAATGTTTATTTTTACTGGTTCTAATATGGGGTAGCATTACTAAGTGGCTGTCAGATTTTTTATATTAACTTTTCTGCTTCTTTTTATGGCTGTGAATATTTTAATTTTAACTGGAGACTGGTTTGTCTTGCTTCTTACCACTTTTGTGTCTTCAAATTCATTATGGGCGGTGCTTGAAAATGACCTAGGTCATACATTCTTTAAGAATAGTCTTGTTTCTCCATGAATTTCATGCACAGAAGATCTGAAGATACAGGGATTTCTTTTATTCCTTAAAAAAGGGGGCCCTTAAAGTTGTTTTTCCATTTCTTGTGTTGTAGCCATGGAAGATGAATAGCTTGAGAGTGAGGAGCCCCAGGCTCTGTCTGCCCTCTGCTCCCAGGACTTCTTTAAGACATTGGATATTCACTCTTCCATATTTTCAATTGATCTTTCATATTTTCAATTGATTCAAGTGTTTTTTTTTTGTTTGTTTGTTTGTTTTTTTCTTTTTAATATAACAGCTCCAAGTAGTCTTCATTATTGTGTCTTTCTAGTGAAGTAAATGAATGAATGTGATGGAAGTGTATTTTTGTTGTTTTAGTATCTCCCAGTTCATCTCCCTTGGCTTTTAAAAATTAAAAAAAAAAAATATTGAAACAGCTTCTTGCATATTCCAGGCTGGCCTTGAAATTCCCAGCAAGCCTAGGATGACCTTGAACTTCTCATCTTCCTGCTCACCTTCCTAGTGCTAGGATTGCAGGTATGTGTTATGCCTCATTCATGTAGTAGTGGGCATCAGATTCTATGCTAAGGACATGCTAGGTGGGGCACTCTACCAACTGAGCCATGTTCATACCTCTCTGTTGGCTTTTGAAGTATTGAGGCATTTTGAATTAAGAGCCCTTTCCAAGAAGAGCCATCCTGCAAAGCTATTGACTGTGGGGATGCCCATCCCTGTTTGTAAATTGTAACACAACCCATACCCCCAAGGCTCAGGGAACATCACTAAAGAGGGGATGGACTAGTGGACCAGCCCAGCATATAGTATCTTCTATATGTGACAGTTACACTCATGAAATCTTAACTATATGGCGGCCTAAACATCTCGACAATGACAGTAGTTGACACCCAATGTGGATATTGCAAAACTCACAAGGCCCGACCCCCAGAGGAAGCTCTACATACAATTAATAGCTGCTAAAGATTCAGTCTTTTTCTTTCTTACGTAGGGTTTCCATTGCTGTGATGAAACAGCATGACCAAAAATCAAGTCTGGGAGTCAGTCATGAAGGAAGCCAGGATGAGAGATCAGACAGGGCTAGGAACTGAAGGTAAGAGCTGATGCAGAAGCCATGGAGAGGTGCTGCTTACTGGCTTGCTCCCCATGCTTTACTCAGCCTGCCTTCTTATAGAATCCTGAACCATGATCCCAGGGATGGCACCACGCACAGTGTGCTGGGCCCTCTCCCATTAACCACTAATTAAGAAAATATCTCACATCTGGATCTTATGGAGGCATCTTCTCAATTGAGAGTCCTTCCTTTCAGACAAATCTAGCTTGTGTTAATCTATCCAGCTTATCCTGATAGGTTTTCCAATCTCAAACTCATTCTTAGACATATACACATATGAACAATACTAAAGGGATTAAACTATACCAGCAGAATGTATCATATATGTATACACACACATGTAGTGATAATTAAGAAGTCATGAGGTTGAAAGGGAGTGAGTGGAAGAAATGGACACGAGAGATTATTGGGTGAAAATGATGTGAATACTGTACTTTTATGAAATTAAAAAAATAGTAAAGTAAATGTTAAAAAGAGAACCCTCCATCTTCTTTTTCATGGTAGGTATGGAATTCAAAACCTCTGCTAGGAACCAGTCTGCTGTTATGGAGACTTTTACCATTGGGATCCATTCTATACTACTCTTCTTTCCCTGAGCTGTCTCTAGACATTAGCATGCGTCCCTCATGATATGTTAGTAATCTTAAAAGAATACAGCCTAAAGTAGGAGATATTTAATAGTTCTTGTGCATTGTGTGTTTTTTTAGTTCTCTGTAATATTTTCTTATTGCTTTTAAATGTTTTCTTTTTCCTTCACTTAACATGAAGGAAAAAGAAAACATTTAAAAATAAATCACTTAACATGAAGGAAACTAGTCAGAAAAGTTATATTGCCAAGAAATTAAAAAGAATTCGTTTACTAACCAATGTTAATTATCTTGCAAGGTGAATCCTGTTTTCCTCTGGTTTTGTAGAATCCTGCTCAGTGCTGCCCATGTCTTATGTGTATATTACCTCTATCTGGAAAAGCAAAGCATTCTGTATCTATATTAATATTAGGGTCTGAGCCTGCCTTTTTTTGATTTCTCTGGTGATCTGATGACTTATGTGAAGATAATAGAATCGAATTTGGTTTATCAGGCCTGCCACCATCTGTTGACAATTTGACCTTGAGGGCGTAGGTTTCCTAGACATGTACTCATGCCCTGCAGAGCTATAGTCCTGAATTCCTATTTTTAAATTCATGTCCAAACTTCAGGAATTTTCACTGCTTTTCAGTGGTTAGTCTATTGCAAAGGCTTTGTCTGCTTCACTTGTGTCTCACTCTGATCCTTTGTGATCTGTTAGATGGCTTAGGCTAACTGAGACACATGCTCTCCTGAGACCTGGTAGTAAGAAGCAGTCTCAGTGCCAGGAGAAGAGCCACGGTTAACCCTGTACTGTACTTTATGTTTCTCCTTCTATGTTAGAAGCCCTATGCATGACTGAGCTGTATCTATAGTGCTATTAATAGCTGTGTTTTTATTCTTTCTATCTTGTACTTATGTACTGATACTATTTTTGACCAGTGTTGACATCTACAACTATTTTAATTAAATGCACAGATGTCATTCAGATAGAAACAATTGAGTGCTTATTTTGGACAAATATTCTTAGTTTGAAATTTACATGTTTTTGAGCAACTACTAATTGGTTATAATGTAAACTGCTGTCACTTCTGTTAAGCGAAACCAAATTATATTGACTTGTTTAGCACTTGAAAATGTTTGTAGAAGTTATATGAGCAATAATGAAACAGCTTATTATACTTAGCAAAGGAAAGTGAAAAATGGCTAATATTTTCTCTGCAGTACAATCACTTTTATTGTAATTATATTGCATAGGAAAATGTTACAGATAGCAGATATTAACCCTTTCCTTTTTCTTCTTCTGGGCATTTATTTGACTTTTTGTAAAAAAGGAAGAGACAAGGATAGATTTTATTGTTTGGGTTGACCTCAGAGGCGCCATTTCCTTGATGCCTTTCTGGAGAGTGGAAGAAGCAGAGAACCTCTTCAGCTCAGAGCGCTTGTCGGAAATCAGAGAACCAGGCAGAGTTGGGGTAGTTGAGTTAATGTCAACTGCTTTCCCCCTTAATTTTAGTCTTATTTATACAATACTATCTTTTGGGGGATTAAAATAAACCCAAAGCTAAGACTGCTTTTTTTTGTTATGAACACTCCAAGAATAGACAGTAATCTTAGCTCTAAGTATATTTTTCAGGGTCATAAAATACACACGCGCACACACGCACACAAAATGCAGGCTCTTTTTCTGGAGGAGCTACCCTGTCATCTTAAAATCTTAAGGCTCTTTTTATGCCCAAGGAGCTGGAAGTTGTGGGTGTTTTAAAAAGTTGTTATGGTGACAACCAGTGTTTATCTAGAGCCACCATTTGAGATGTACAGAGAGTACAAGAGAAAAAAGAAGGAAAAGAACTCTTGAAATTGTTACCATTTTTATAGCTCTGACAAAACACCCAACAGAAACAGCTTATGGGAGGAGTGCTTAATTTTGGCTTAAGCTTTCTATCTATCATTATAGAGAAGGTGTGGCAAGAGGCGGAGTTCTTCACATAAGAACATGATACAGACTCTAGGTAACAGCAGAGGCCAATATATTATCTTTCAGGGTTCATTCTCAGTGACTCCCTTCTGCTTGCTAGGCCACATGTCTGAAAGGTATAAAAGCCTCCTCAAATAGCACCATCAGCTGAGAGCCAAGTGTTCAAACACAGGTGCTTGTGGGTGACATTTCATATCCAAACCACTAAAGCCCCCAATGTTTCTTATATATTTACTTACCTTTTTCAGTTTTTAAGTTTTCACTGTCATGTACTGTTTGGTTGCAATGCCTGTGCTCACTTACCTGGCTTTATCTTTTGGCATAGAGCCTATCAATTCTTTTGGCTTGGAGATAACGTGATAAAGTGACCTACTAGCTGGAGCATCAGTGCACACGTGAATGTGGTGTGTGTATGTGAGACTGAGAACCTTGGTAGATACAGCTTTTAGTATTCAAAGCATTTAACATGACTGGGAAGCCACTTATTCAACATTATTTATTGACTGTATATCCTGTTATTGTGTAATAATTAACACTAGATTAGCAGCTTTACATGGCACCTACTGACTGTTCCATAGTTTCTGCAGATGTCTAGTCACAGCTCAGTGGTTTACCCTTCAGGAGGTTGCAAGCCTAAATTGCAGTGCCATTTGGGCCACATGCTCACTCAGAACTTGGTTCCTCACCCAAACTCAGATCAAGGTAGGCAGAATTCTGCACCATTAACTGTATGTGACTAAAAGGGCTAACAATGTACCTCAGTTGGTAGAGTACTTTGTCCAGCATTCATGAAGCCCTGGGTTCAATCATAAAACTGACTGTGGAGACTCACCTGTAATCTTAATACTCCAAAAGTAGAAACAGGAGGTCCAAGAGTTAACGCTCATTTTTTTTGCGCATAGTGAAATCCAGGCCAGCCAGGGCTCTATGAGACTCTCAAAACAAACAAGCAAACCAACAGCCTGCCTTCCCCAGTTCCTCATAGCCAGGAGTCACAAGCCCATGTCAGACCCAGTAGGAGCTTGATTTGCAAAGAATGCTGGTTTCTGGTCCTTTTTCTCCTAGCATATGCTGTCCTCTTTCTTCACTCATAACCCAGCCCTGGAAAATATGACCCAAATTTAATATACATAAGTTAGATACTTGATTTATTTATTCCTAAAGAACTAAAGCAGTATAACATTTCTACTTATAAATACAAATTTTTATGTACAAGACTTTTGCAACACAAATGGATTTTTAAGAACATAAAAATATGTTAAATTGAAACTTGGACAGTTTTGCAAACTAGTTATTTTGTAGCTTAAATTCTGCTTCTGTCAGCAGGAATACTAGCTGTAATCACTGATATAAATTGTCAGTGCAGTTTTAAGTAAGGGTTCATTGGTGAGTGTATTGTAAAGGGTAGAATAGGGATGCATGAACAAGATTTTGGCATTGTCCTGCCTTCTTTTCCCTTGTACAACCCTGGCTACCCTCTCCTGATAGATGAATTTGTAGTTTGAGCCACAGTTACCGGAATGTTCAGTGCTAGTTTTGGCTTTGTAGTAGAGTGGTGTTTTCTAAGCTTCCTTCATATTCACTTGATTCTTGGGCAGTCTTTAGTTATCTTTGCCTTTCTTGGTGCTAGGTTTATGTGTACCCTTTTCTCCTGACCCCCTTAGTACACTAAGTTGATCAGCTTAGGTTTGTTGTTCGCTTGACTGTTGGTGACAATACTCATGCATTTTATTATATGCACTTTTGTCTCAGACTGTGTTCTTGTTAGTATCAACACATTTAATGTAAATGTGTCACATTGACGTCATTGTGCAAGTTAACATTTTTTGGCAACGTGGAGCCCTGGATGGTTGTGCTTCACTGGGATGATGTGGAGGATGTGTTTCTTCGTCAGTTAAGGCATGGGTGGCCCCATTTAGCCTATGAAGGTAGTTGGAGGGTGAACAATCAGTGTTTGAAAGTGGGCCTACATGGAGTTTGGCTGTGCAGTGTAGAATGCTGCAACAGCTTGCATTCTAAACTAAATCAAATCTTCTTCTTTTCTTGTATTTTATTCTCTTTGCGATGGTCTTTAAGATGACCAAATTTGTCTTCTGATCTTGTTGGTTTTTTGTTTGAGGTAGGGTCGTATGTAGGCCACATGACTTCAAACTCACTAGCCAGCCAAGCATGGCTGTGGAGGTCTTGTAGATGCAGTCATAGCCACTGTGATTTCATGAGTGTAGTACCCTGTTATATTCAGAGAATACTGTTTTGCTATAGCCTTTCACTACCTCTGGCTCTTGAAGTATTTCTGTTTACTCTTCCAGGATGATCCCTGAGCCTTAGTGGGGAAAGGGATGGAGATGTGAAATGGTTGTCTTATTTAGAATGGAGCTTTTCACCATCTATTATTCTCTGCGTCTTGACCATTTATGGTTCTGTATTAGTTACTATTTGTTATAAAAAAAAAAGCTTCTCTGATGAGGGTTGAGAGATTGATTATTCTTTGGGTGTAAAAATAAGAACTTAGTTTATTACTATGTCTATTTAGTATAGTAATAAACTAATGTGGTATAGATTTTCCTGTAGGACCTATGGTCTAGCCAGCCTTTTTTTTTTTTTTTTTTTTGACCAGTTTAATAGTACCAGACACATGCTCTGTCTTGTGGAGTGAGCCTCAAGTCTAAGAAGAAAGTGGTTAGTTATGCCCAAAACATTTGTGCTTCTGTTGCACCAAAGGACATATCTTGCATGGCTGGTCATTATTGAAGGTCATTGAGTTTACCACTGTGTAAGACTGTTGATAATTTTTCTCTCCAGGCAGCACACATAACACCTTTCAGCACTGTGAAAGCTGGCCAGTAGGGATGAAGATTCCCTCTTGGTACCATTTATTTTATGGAATAGTTAGAAGAGTATTGGTGTTAGTTCTTTGAAGGTCCTGTAGAATTCTTTACTGAACCCATCTGGTCCTATTTTTTGTTTGTTTGTTTTTTTAATTACTGCTTTTAGCTGCAGAGGTGGTGGTTCACACCTTTATTCCCAGCACTGGGGAGGCAGAGACGGGTGGATCTTGAGGCCTGCCGGTCTACAGATTGAGTTCCAGGACAGCCAGAGCTACACAGAAAACACCAAACCAAACAAGATTGCTGCTTTGATTGTTACAAGCCCTGTTGGGTCTGTTTAAAGTACTTAATTAATTTTGGTTTAACTTTGTTAGGTCAACTGTATCTAAAAATTAATCTGTTTTTTAGATTTTCAATTTAATAGATTATTTTTATGGTATATTCTTATGATTTTATGAATTTCCTCAGTGTCTGTTGTGATGTCTCCCTTTCATCTGTTGTTAATTTGGGTATTTGTGTTTTTCTGTTTGTTATTTTGGCTCAAGTTTTGTCAATCTTGTGAATCTTTGCAAAGAACTAGTATTTTTTGTTTCTGTTTTATTAATTTTTCAGTTCTGATTTTTATTCTCTCTTCCTAGCTACTGCTTTTGAGTTTTGTTTCTCCAAACCAATTCAGGTGTATTTTTAATTTATTAATTTGAGATCTCTCAAATATTTTAATTGTATAACTTTCTTCTCTGGAATGCCTTCATTGTGTCTCATCGATTTTGATGTGTTTTATTTTCATTTTCATTGAATTCTAGGAAGTTTTAAAAATCCTTCCTGATGTCTTCCTTGATCCAATTATCATGTAGTAGTATTTTGTTATTATCATGAGCTTGTGTACTTTCTTTAGTTCTTTTTGCTATTGATAAGAGCTCTATTATTGTGTTCAGGTAGAATTCAGGATGTTATTTCAATTTTCCTATATTTGTTGATAATTGCTTTGTGTCCTAAATGTGGTTGATTTTGGAAAAAATGAGTTGTTAATAAAAATGTGTATTCTCTAGTGTTTGGGTGGATGTCTTTTAGAAGCCTGTTATATCCATTTGATTTATGGTGTTATTGAACTCCAGTGTTTGTCTTTTAATTTTTTTTCAAGATGAATTGTCTATTGGTGAGAATGGGGAATTGAAGTCACCCATTATTGGCGTATTGCGAGTTTTATCCCAGTAGATTTTGTTTTTCATGAAGTTGCATACACTTGTGCTCAATGTGTGGATGTTAAGAACTGTGATAGCCTCTTAGTGGATGTCTCATTTGCCAAGTGTGAAGTAACCTTCCTTATTTACACACATTCTGTACTGAAACTGAGCATAGTTCTTTTCAGTGTCATCTGCACAAGCTGATTGTATTTATCCCATTTTCCCCAGCCCAGTACATGTGAGATGCTGGAACTGTCAATGTTTTGACTTTCTCCTAACTGGAAAAATTGAGAGAAACTTGGAGTAGAGTACGTTATGATTGCTATAGCTCCCGTATGGGAAAATTTGAAGGAGATGAAAAAGTAGCGCCATACTAAGTATCCTTCAAGGTGTACAGCATTGTGAACCCATGCATGCCCTGGAAGGAGCACATAAGTAACATACATAGAACTAGAAGAAAGTTTTTAGTATGTAGTCCTGGCTCAAGTGTGCCAGGGCCTCTGGGAGCTGGAAGGCCAAGCCCTCCTAGGACTAGTGTCGCATGGACCTACCTGGGAGTGATCTTGTGGGAGAAAGTCCATTCCATCTTACAGGCATTCATGTCTCTGTGGTATATACCACAAGTTTTATACATTAAAAATTCTCTAACAGTAAAATCACTCCCCTAGTTTCTTAAGGGAATAAAAAGTTATTTTTTTTACTTCAAATGCTCCGAATACTTGGAGTGGCCCTTGTTCACTCAAATGTCAGTAACAGTCCTTGCTCAGATCTGAAGTGTGCTGTGGTTCTTTGCTCTGTCTGTCCTTCCATGCTTTGCTTGTTTCAAGTTATGGGATCACCCAAATGGATGCATCTATTTCAGCTTACCTAATGCCACAGAAGTCACTGTGTTTGATTTGCCACTTCAAAGCAGGCCAGGTCTAAGTATGTCTAAAGTATGAATTGGGAAGACCACTGCAGCTGTGTGCAGAAACTAGCCATTGCTGTGGGCTGGTACCTTGACCTCTGCAGCAGTGTTTGATACCATTGCTGTGCAGAGTGGGTTTGTCGACATAGAGGTGGAAAGTAATGTAGCAGACAGCTGGAATTGGAGAAAGGTCGTAGGTGTTTGGCCCTATGATAGATTTCAAATTCATTTTCTCTTGCATGGTTGCTACTAGCTGCATATTCTTACTTATGGGCTTCCATTGTTACCCCATGAATTTACTGCAACTTTCTAATCTGCTGTGGAGAGGCTGTTGAGAATGTGTTCTAGGGGTTTGAGCCAGAACCAAAGTGCTACTTTATTACAGGACCCATTACTTCAAATGATAAGCTCTGCTCATCAGCCAGAAGCACAGAATGGAGGGTGAACAGAATTGGCCTGATTAACTAATATTTATCTTTATTCCAAAATAGTATGATTTGAGTTTGGTCATTGGATTTAGACTTTGGATTTTTGCCAGTCCAACCTTGCCATGTAACTTTTCACATCTGGTCCTCCTCTCCCCACAAAGAGGATCTTGCTATATATAACCCAAGCTAGCCTTGAACTCATAGCAGTCTTTCTGCCTCAGCTTCCTGAGTGTTGTGATTACAAGTGTGAGTTACCCTGTCCAGCTTCTATAGAATAGTAGTGGTCTTGAATTTGGATGATGACTAAATGAGTTGATATATATGAATTGCTTGGTTAATGACTCAGTCAGTGACACAAATAATGCTATTATTTGTTTATTATATTTATTTATTACTCATCAGTTTTTCTACCAGATCTTTTCCTGGAAGTGATTGTAAGGAAATAGCTGCCTTTTGTGATGTTCATTCTTTGCTCAGCTTTAGAGGTTAACAACTTATGGTAGGCTGCTTTTTTAATATTGGAAAATATCCAAGAGTGCTAGGACTGCATAGATGGTGAGGCTCACTCCTTGACTGATGGGCCTTGACCTTAAATGCAGCTTGAGTCTCCAGTGTGAAGTAGTTGAAGGTGGAACTTTATTCTCTGTTTAGTGATGAGGCCTTTGTGACAAGATTGGGTTTAGACAAGGTGAAATCCAATTACTGAATCCCAGTGGCTTTCCAAGAAGTGTATTGAGAAGAGAAAGGCACTCCTGCCTCCTGTTTCATGTTGTGTGATGCGTTGTGTTACCCCAGGACTTTCCCAATGAGAAGACTGTCATCAGACTCTGACTATCAAGCCTCTGGAATTGTGAATCAAATAACCTGTTGAGCCTCAGGCATTTTGTTATAGCAATACAACTGGACTCATATACACCTTGGTCCAATGTATTTGACTGGATGTTACCTTACTCTCAGGTCAAATAAGAGAAGCATCTTGATCACAGAGAAAGATAACTAAAGCTAAAGCTGCCAGTTCTTGGACACAGACCCACACAATGAGTTCCATGCCCTTTTCACGCAGAACAGGGTGACTGGGATGTAGAGAGGAAGAATTTCAGCTCAGTGTTTGAATTGTGTGCTTGAGAGCAGCAGCTAACTGCTGTGAAGTGGCATAGGAAAGAGGCTTGAACTTTATGACGTTCCTTTTCTTTGTTCTCTTACATTATTCTGCAGTTTTCACATTATATTAATTATCTCCACAGCTCATATTAGATTATACTAAAGAATCTGAATTTCAAGTAAATGTCAAAGTCAGAAAAAAGAAAAGGCTGTAATCTTTCATAAGCAGTTAAAAAGAAAATGGACTTTCTGGTTTTGAAGCATTTTGTCATAGGAAATACAGATCTTTTTTCTTCTGTTTTTTTTCTTAATGCTTTGTCACCAAAATAACTGGAGAAATCTTATTAAAAGACAACCTGGGGCGTGGTTGCATGGCTTAGTGTGAAACAGTAGGCTCTAGACCGCAGCGCCCAGGCACCCGCATTCTGATGTCCTGGAAGAGCAGCCATCTGGACTTAACTTTTCCATCTGTGAGGTCACGACATGAAGCTATGTGTAGCATTAGCTACACTTGGTGGTTTATGCCTGTAATCCAGCACCAGGAGGCCAAGAAAGGAAGATTTTAAGGCTAGCCAGGACTACATACTAAAAACTTTCTTCTAGTTCTATGTATGTTATTTATGTGCTCCTATAAAAGGCTTTTTTTTTTTTTTTTTTTTTTTTTTTTTACTGAGGCCCATGGTACATCTTTAATTTTCTCCAGTAGTAATTTTGCTTTGTATGCAGTCTATAACTATTTTTCATGAAATGGCAGTTTCTGAAGTAAATCCTCTGTTTTCATCAGCATCGAGCCTCATTTTCTGTCACTTTTTACTGCCTGAGCTACTGTCATAATGCTGTAGGACTTGAAATCCATGTACATGGTATGGTACAACCCAGCACCTGCTATTTATCCTGGCAACATTTTGTTGAAGGCTTTCAAGCATAGAGAGTGGGCTGAAATAGTGCGTGGTATGTTTTCATGAAGCCCATCTGCATTCTTCAGCTAACGTGGTATTGCGAATGCTGTACCATCCATTCTTTCCCACTCTCCACTTACAGATCCATCTTCCTTTCCATGGTGGGGCGATTGTCAGTGTGAGTTGCTGACTTCCTCCTGAATGTGGACAGCTACCTAACTGGAGCTCATATTTGTATCTGACTATGATTCACTCACATAAATTTACATACAGTGAAATGCACAGTTAGTAGGTACATTATCAGTCACTTCCTGGCAAACATTTACACCCTTGTAATTCAGACCTATGAAGGTCATAAAGTTATCATCAATGTTAAGAAGTGCCCTCTGGCCTCGTTCCAGTCATTCCTCACCAGTATTTCCCGGGGGGAGTGTATTATTCTAAATTTTTTTCACAAAAATGAATTTTCTCTCTTACATTACATAAAATGAATGAGACAATTTGTCTGGTCTATGATGACTCTTGTGTGATTGTACAAAACAGCCACAGATCTTTTTAACAATCAACCATTATCCGTAGGAAAAACTTATAATTTCTAATAGTACAGTATTTTGATATATTCTATTGCTAAGAGGCCTAACTGGCATCAGAAGCTGCCTTGGGAGTTTTTAAAGTAGTGACTGCCACCCACTCAGTATCTGGTAAAAGTGGGTATAGCTGCTCCTGGTGGTCTTGGGAACACATATGGGAGCTGCTGCTCCGTGCAGAATAATTTTTAAGTGTTGTACAAAATATCACATTTAAGTTTCCTGGGGAAGCATAGCTGTTATGTAAAGCTATTTCTCTGATGTGGCTCTTTGAAAATAGTTTCTCTGTATATCATGTTCTCCAGGGCCTCCCCTTTTGGTGGGAATCTGAGAACTTAAGGTGTTCGTATGCTTTGCTTTTAAGTCACTTTATGTGCCATTTCCTCACATGAGAGTCTGCCTAAGTTGCCTCAGTGTAGACAGAAGAGATGCTTCTTACAAATTTGTTGTATTTTTATTATACTTCCTTTGTTTCATTTATTATTTAAGCCCAAAGCTAAAATTTATGTTTGTAGATTTTTAAAATGTTCAATGCTATTTTCTTTTACACACACATATCATCATAACCTGCATACCTGTGAGCATTCTCTGTGTCCCTCCCTTCCACCTTCCCCTGCAAAACTCAAAGCCTAAAAAGGCTTAGAGTAAAAACACAAGTTTTCTTCCTTCTTTGCCTAGCCACCTTCTTCCCTTCCTGTGAGGTACCCTCTGTGAACAGTGGGTTGGTATACATTCAGTCTACACCATACTAGGCTCCTGTATTTGTATTTGCTCACTTCAGAATTTATTTGTACCTCAAATCAGGACTTGAGTTACTGACACACTTGCAGAACAGGGGAAATTAGAATTGTCTGATATTCACACTGATGCCAAGGTCGAATTAAGCCTTGCTCTACCTTCACTTTTCCGCTCTCATCCTAATACAAAGGGCCTTTTCCTGGTCTGTTTGGTATTATATTTTGCATACTCATATGGTTTTTATTATTTTATTTTGTAAAGTGATCTTCAGCCATTTTGCTGAAGTTTCTTTGAGAACCTCTGAGTGTAGGAACTTTGTGAACCACAACTGAGAAATCACAGGGGCAAGCCATGAAATCACTATTAATGTAATATATTGACCATATTACATGCATTGAAACAAAAACACTTAAAACAAAATTATGTATTGATCATGTGGCAATGATGTGACTGGAAGCTTTCAGGAAACAGAGAGAAAACCCTGTATTTTCTCTCCGTGCACTGTTTCTCTACAGTTGGTAATCACAGTGGCTTTGCAGGATAACAATAACCACCAACAGTGGCTCTCTTCTCTATATTGGTAATTTAAGCACCTTCATGTATTAGTTGTTCTTACAAACACTGGTGAGGTCATAGAGAGATAGAAGATCATTTTAGGTGGAGAGGATGCTAGCTATATGGGGAGAGGTGAGGCTGATAGGATGAAATTTCACTCTTTCGCTGCCTTTCTACCATCTTCAGGCTTATAATGCTTTTTGAATTATTAATTTAAAAGTGATGTTTGATTCTATGCTGGCAGTTGGCTTCCTACACTGACTGCAGTTGGCTTTCTCACCACTCTCTCTTGATACCTGCTATGGATAACAGAAGGGGCCATGTAAATGTCATTGTGAAATGAGTGGATTCTATGGGTTCTTGAGTAAATGATAATCTGGAAATCTATATGTCCACCACAGAGTTACTCCTTTTGAGTTGGGAAAAACATTCCATTAAATGACAGTGTTTGCCCTGTTCTTAGGTAGCTTAAAAGCTGCCAGACAGACTAGGCTCTTAACTGATACATCGTTTTCATGAGCCACGAATGACCTATGTAGAAGAAGCAAATACCGATAGCAAAGAGTTGATAGCTCAGTTCCCAGATGTGCAAGATGAGAGGATGACTACAAGCTCTTTCTTTTTCTTCTCCTTCTCATCATCATCATTGACAGGTTGTTGCTGTTTAATGCAGGCTGGCCTGGAACTCACATTTTCTTACCTCAGTCTTAGAGTGCTGCAGTTACAGGAACATACATCATGCCAGTTAAGATGGTTTTTAATGTAGATAAAATGTTAGTGGAAGTTTGAATCACATTAGTGGGAAGATTGCTTCAACTTGTGAAGAAATTATTGAGAGAACATACTGAGTAAAACATGGCAGGCTGTTGTTTGTTGGTGTGGCCAGGCAGTGGGCACTGCAGGATGGCCAGGATGAATCATGGCTCAGTGCTTCCCTTAAGCAATATTTTGTCAGAATATGGGGCTTTGGATCAGTTAGTTTACATATGTAATTGTGCTGTTTTCCAGTCTAGGGAATAAGAAATAGTCCTGAAGGCTTTGAGCATGCTGTTGCTGTTCCATCTCTTGGGAGGGACACTGGAGGATGCCAGCTTCTGTTTACTAATTTGGGGCTTAAGGACTAGGTGTGCCCATGTACTTAACTCATTCTCTTCTCTGCCAGACCTAGCATACCAACATTTTATATGCAGTGAACTTATTTGGAGAAACATAGTTAAAAATCAGCTTATTTAGAATACTTAGGGAAAAATAACAAAAAATAGATTTTTTGTATATTAGTAATATTTCTAATTCCTTAAAATAGTTTTTTACTAGGCAATTAATGAGCTGACTTGAAACAATTTTGAATTTTATTTGCCATTACTTTCTGCTTGCTAAATAATTTCTGGGTGAAAATTTTCTCCCATTAGTTGAACATTTAAAAATTTAAAACTGTTGTGTTCATATAGTAAGATTATTATAAAACTTTTTTTAAATGCTTAAGTTTCTGAATAATTAATTGCACCACTTCTCTCTAAATGTGGATTACATAGAATAATAGTTATTATTATTTTTTTTTTGTAGAAAATAAGGTAAGAAATAAGTTGATATATATTGAAAGTAACTAGCAGTTTGCTATTTCACTTGGATTTCTTGAGATAGTGAGGAACATGAAGTGTGTTTTATTTATTTACTTACTTATTTATTTTTGTTTTGCTCTTTGTATATAGTGGTGTGGTATGTGTGTTATGTGGTACCTTGTGCACTGAAAGCTTTTCTACTGGCATATTTCGTAAAGCATTCATACTAATAGATACTGATAACATGAACTTAATTCTGCATGACACTTGGAGAAGTTAAAACTAGTGAAAGAGTGATCTGGAGTCACATCAACTCTGAACACTGTGATATCTTCTGTCACTTATTAACCAGCGTTCAGATTAATTTGTAGGATCTTTGGTCTGCAGGCAGTCCCTCATGCATTCATTTAATTACGTATTTTAACCTTTTGGCTTAAGATATCCAAACTGATTCCTCCTGTACTGTGTGTTGGGGGTGGGGGCAGAGGGGAGAAAAACCTTTCAAAGTGATATTGTCCCTGTGTTTTTGTTTCCATCACATGATAGTTTTCTCATGAGTGCTCTTTTAGTTTTGAATAAATAAAGATTATTCCCATTTTGGAAAACACTTTCAGAATTCTCATTATTGAAACCATTGCATTTATTATCAAAGATTAATATTGGTAGTCGCTTCTCAACTGAATTATACTAATGAAAAGATCTTCTGAATGGGACGAGGGGATTACACAGATAATAGTTATGTTAGCACGTGCTTCTCCCCCTACTTTTCTTCCCTCAGAAGAATGTTTTAATAAGACATTATCTACACAAAAGGCCACTATTACAAAAGACAGAAGTACCAAGGGATTTCTCAGGCTTCGGAGCCATATGCCCTGGGCCTGTCTTTCACTTGGCTCTCTGCTTTCTGTAGCTGTCACCTTCATGCATAATTGTCTTGACAAATGGCATTCTCATTAATATTGCAGTAGGCCTTTGGCAACTAGTGGAAGCCATGTGCCTCAGGCAGCAATGCCCAGTGTCAGTTTCTTGCTGATGGTTGTAAACCATGCCTTAAATATGCCTTGAGGCCAATGATAGGTACATAAATCACCATTTGAGATAAAAATTATTTACACTTATATGTGCAAGCCAGGAGCACTGACGCATGGAAAGGGACAGCTGGTGTTCACCAGCCAGAGACCCCTGTATGTGTGGGACCTTGCAGGTGCCTGCCCTGAGACGCTTCTCTGTTGTCTCACATATGCTTTGGAATCAATCAGGAAAACACATGACGATGAGTCATTACAGAAGACTTCATTCACTTGATGCTTGTCAAGGGTGTTTAAGTACCCAGTGTAGAAGCAAGTTCACTGCTCATCAGAGGCTGCAACCGTGTTCAGGGCTCAGGTGCTCCAGATTCTGTGAAAACTATACCTGTCTAAATAGACAGTTTTAGGGAAGGTGGGGGTGCGGTCCATACCACGCCACATGTATTGATACGTGCTCCTAAGCAGTACATGGTATTCCAAGTTGATGCTTTCAAATTACACTGTGTGTTACTCATATGCCATGTGAATGATCCTACTGAGCAAGTTTTTCATTTTGAGCTCATGAAAACAGTGTGTGAGCCCTGTGCAGGGGAAGTTGTTCACTAATTTTGGAAGAAGTATCACCTCTTAGGAACCATAAAATTAATGATTTCTGCTCCCAAGTGGTTGCTTTTCAGTGAATCCCAATTATTTATTTAGTTAGTTAGTTATTCATTTTACATTTCAATTGTAGCTTCCTCCTTCATTTCCTCCTGGTCTTTCCCTTTGTCCCTCCCTCATCCCCCTATCCCTCCTCCTTTGCCCCCTCAGAAAAAAAGAGATCCCCCACCCCCACAAACACCCCAGCACATTCAGTTGCATGGGACTGTGTACTTCCTCTTTCACAGCGTCCTGGCAAGGTAGCCATTTCAGAGTCAAGTGATCGAAAAGCATGCAACAGAGACCATGTCAGAGACAGCCCTTCATCCCCTTTCTGGGGCCCACATGGAGGCTAAGCTGGCCATTGGGTATATATGTGTAGAGGGTCTAGGTCTAGTCCAGGCCTGGTCCTTTGGTGCTTCAGTCTTCTCCAGCCCCTCTGGGCCCAGGTTAGTTGAGACTGTTGGTCTTCTTGTGGTGTTCCTGTCTCCTCCAGGTCTTTCCATCCTTCCCCCCACTCTTCTACCAGGCTCCCTACACTACACAGTTTCTGTTTCGATCTGTTCCATCTTTGCTGGGCAAAGCCTCTCAGAGGACAGCTATGCTAGGCTTTTGTCTGCAAACACAGTAGAGTGTCATCACTAATGTCAGGGGTTGGCTCTCTCCCATGGAGTGGGTCTCAGGCTGGGACAAGCATTGGTTGCACACTCCCTTGATCTGTGCTGTCTTAATCCCTATATGTCCTTGAAGGTAGGGTAAATTCTGGATGGAAGTTTTTGTAGGTGGGTTGGTATTCCCCTCTCCACCAGAAGTTCTGTCTGGTTAGAGGGTGTCCTCTCCAGTCTCCATGACCCTTGACACCAGGGGTGTCAGCTAGAATCACCCTCATATTCTCCCAGGAGCTCACCCTGTTACAGGCCAGTGGAGCAAAATTTGTGTTAACAAGTGATTTTTGACTGGATAATTTGATGTAAAAGTGTAACTGTTTTCAATTTAAATATTTGTGCTGTTTTCAGTGGTTTCAGCGAAGCACATAGCAGACAAGTTTTCTTGGTGCTCAGTTAGTTTCAAATGTGTAGATGTAGCAAATTCTGTTCCTGTGCACATCATAGCTGACCCTTTGGTGATCTAGGTGGATCACACAAATCTGCTCCTGTGTAGCTTGTAAGGTGTTCTCCAGCGTTGTGTTCTGGATATCATCGTGTGGCTTTGTCTCTGATGACTAACTTCATGGTGAGTGGTTTTTTCCTCCTCTCAGGAAGAAGCTGTGGCCAGTGTAACTAGAGCTTTTGGCACATGCATTTTAATCTTCTTTTAATTTTAAAATTTATACAACCGCTTTGGAAGTCAATCTGGCGCTTTCTCAGACAATTAGGAGTAGTGCTACCTCAAGACCCAGCTATACCACTCCTAGGTATATACCCAAAATTTGCTCAAGTACACAACAAGGACATTTGTTCAACCATGTTTGTAGCAGCTTTATTTGTAATAGCCAGAACTTGGAAACAACCCAGATGTCCATCAACGGAGGAATGGATACAGAAATTGTGGTATTTTTACACAATGGAATACTACTCAGCAATCAAAAAGGAGGAAATCATGAAATTTGCAGGCAAATGGTAGGATCTAGAAAAGATCATTCTGAGTGAAGTATCCCAGAAGGAGAAAGACAAACATGGTATATACTCGCTTATATAGACCTACAAGATATGATAAACATAATGAAATCTACACACCTAAAGAAGATAATCAAGAAAGTGGACACAGGCGAAGATGATCAATCCTCATTTAGACAGACAAATGGGATGTGCATTGAACGTATGACAGGAGTCTACCTACCGCAAAAGGCATCTGAAAGACTCTGCCTAGCAGTGTTTCAAAGCACACACTAAGACTCATAACCAAACCCTCGGCAGAGTGCAGGGAATCATATGAAAGAAGGGGAGTTAGTATGATATGGAAAGGATAGGAGCTCTACAAGGACCAAATATATCTGGGCACAGGGTCTTTTCTGAGACTGACACTCAACCAAGGACCATCTATGGATATAACCTAGAACTTCTACTCGTATGTGGCCCTTGGTAGCTCAGTAACCAAGTAGTTTTCCAAAGTAAGGGGAACAAGGACTATTTCTAACACGATCTTAAGGGTAGGCTCTTTGACCTCCCCACCCCCCCCAGGGGAGGAGCAGTCCTGTTAGGCCACAGAGGAGGACTTTGCAGCCAGCCCTGAAGATACCTGATAAAAACAGGGTCAAATGAAAGGGGAGGAGGTCCTCCCATATCAGTGGACTTGGAAAGGGGCAGGGAGGAGACCAGGGAGGGAGTGTGGGGTTGGGGAGGGAATGAGGGAGCGGGATACAGCTGGGACACAGAGTTAACAAAATGTAACTAAAAAGAAAAATAAAATAAAAAAAAAGAATGACACACGAGATCATAAATGTAGAATAAAGAAGTATTCCTTTTAAATTGAAAAAAAAATAAAATTTATTAGTTTATTTTATGTTTGTATGCTTTGCAGGCATGTATATCTGTGCACTGTGTGCATGCATGCTCTCAGATGCTAGAAGAGGACCTTGGGTAACCTGCAACTGGAGTTAGAGAAGGTTCTGAGCAAGCATCTAGGTGCTGGAGATCGAACCTGGATCCTCAGAACAGACTGCTCTTAACCCCTGAGACATTGTTTCAGACCCCATTAAAATTTTTTTTTGGCCTTTTTTATATTTGACCAAGTTTCAGCTGTGCTTTGACTTCATTAACTTCTTTGGTTCAGGAAAAGTAGGCATTCTTATTGCCTGATCTTGTTACATTTTTTAAAGGTAGCCTGAATTCTAGAACATATTCTTCTAAATCTAGCAAATGCTCTTGCTATCAATCAATTTTATTGGTGCAGTCATATTGAGTTACATTTCCCTTTTGATTAATAGTGTTGATAATCTATATTTTAGGGTTTCTATTGCTATGATAAACATCATGACCAAAGCATCTTGGGTTGGTAAGAGTTTATTTCATCTTACATCTCATTCTCCATCACAGAGAGAGGTTAGGGCTTGGACTGATGCAGAAGCCATACAGGACATTTTCTACTGGTTTGCTCCTCATGCATTGTTCACCCTGTTTCCTTATACATCCCAGGACAAACTCTGTAGGGATGGCACCACTCACAGTGGTGTAGGCCTTCTCCCATCAATCATTAATCTAGAAGATGCTCCAGAAGCTCACCCACAGATAATTTTTGTGGGGCCATATTTTTCAATTGAGGTTCTTTTTTTTTTTTTTTTTTTTTTTTTTTTCCAGAGCTGAGGACCGAACCCAGGGCCTTGCGCTTGCCAGGCAAGTGCTCTACCACTGAGCTAAATCCCCAACCCCAGGTTCTTTCTTCTTAAGTGTTTCTAGGCTGCATCAAGTTGCCAAAGAACTAGCCAGGACAGGCAAGATGAGATGAAACTACGCTAAGGTCTATTAGTTTTGTTATTAATTAAAATTATAATACCACTATTATTAACATGGAAACATCAGAATTAATGAAAATACTGTTAATGGAAAGACTCAACCTTCTGGAATCATTGGCCATACGTGGTTGCTGAATAGTAAAATAGGTGCATGTTGTAGGAAGGATTCCAAGAAGGAGCTTGGGACTGGGCCGTAGGAAGTCTAGACTTTGTATTGGGACTGTAGCAGGTTTCCCAGCAAAAAAGTGATGTGGACACACATATCTAGACGGCCCTCCTGTTTTCTTCATTGTCAGGTAGAAGTAGAAAGATTAAAGCAGAGAGAAGACACTCATTGGGGCCTGGCTGAAAGCAAGCAGTGGACTTAGGACCAAGGAAATCTGAGCCCTAGGTTTTTATTTGTAGTTCTCAAGTCTGAGAAAAGCTCTGAATTAAAAATTATTTCCCCTTATAAATAGATTCCAAAACTTACCTAGGTCCAAAATGTGAACTGATTTGACTTTTGAATTTTAGTGTGGGAGGGGCCATAGCCATCTCTGCTGTTTACTTTTTTCTGTGTCTAGGTCTCTCTTTCTGACTTTAAATTTAATTATACTAGTAAAATGTAAAAGGAGTTGGCAAACCAGAAACAGTGAAAAGGGGAACTGGAAAGATCTGTCAGTAGCACAGAGAATGGAGTTGTTAACAACTGGCTATGAGATGTCTACTACAGCACTGCAGTGAGACAAACTGAGACTGGGCAAACTGTTGATCTTCGATAGTGTCTGTGGTTACTGAGAACAATGAAAACAAGGAAGGATTGTATTGCCATAAGGGCTGGAACTAAAGAATTGAACGTGTCCAATGAGTGGCTTATTACTCCTGACAATTTAGAATACAGGATGCACTGTCAGTGGGACAGCTGAGTAAGGAGTTGACTATAGGCTTATAAGAAGTGTTGTATGCTTTAGAAATCTGTGTGAATACTCTTCTGTGAAAAAGCCCTGTCTGTGGTTCTAGGATATGCCAGTGCTCCAGGCACACAGTGAGAACCACAAATTTCTCAAAAGGGTATGTAGTTTATTTAGGTTTCTTTCTTTTTTTTTTTTTTTACATATGAAATGATAGGTAATCTTTCAGAGGCCCTCTATGGTAGGCTCCTGAAGACTCTACCTATCAGTGTATCAAAGCAGACACTGAGACTCATAACCAAACCTTGGGCAGAATGCAGGGAATCATATGTAAGAAGGGGGAGTTATTAAGACATGGAGAGGACAGGAGCCCCACAGGGACCACATGTATCTGGGCACAGGGGTCTTTTCTGAGACTGATACTCCAATCAAGGACCATGCATGGATATAACCTAGGACCCCTGTTCAGAGGTAGCCCATGGCAGCTTAGCATCCAAGGGGGGTTTCCCTAATAAGGGGAACAGAGACTGTTTCTGACATGAACTCAGTGGCTGGCTCTTTCCCTCCCCCCCCCCCCCCCCCCCCCCGAGGGAAGAGCAGCCTTGCTAGGCCACAGAGGAGGACTTTGCAGCCAGTTCTGATGAGACCTGATAAGCTAGGGTCAGATGGAAGGGGAGGAGGACCTCCCTTATCAGTGGACTTAGAGAGGGGCAGGGAGGAGATGTGGGAGGGAATGAGGGAGCGAGCTACAGCTGGGATGCAAAGTAAATAAACTGTGATTAATATAAAAAAATAAAAATAATAAAAAAAATAAATGATAGGCTGCTGCAGGACATATTTGCATATCATTTCAGTGGCTCTCTGTAGATGCTCAGTGAGCTGAGCTTGGCCAGAAAAAGTAAAAGGAGATCTTGGGCAGCTCTTCATTCCGCTCACTTTTCTGCCTACTGTGAAAAGTGATGTCTTCATACCTTATTTCTCAACAATGAAACATCTGTGTGAGATAACCGTGGGTAAGCGATCCTGAATCTCCTGAAGAACAGGTCTGCACAGGTTCAAAAGCAAAATGAGGTGCTAAGCTTGCTGTGGATTGCCCAGTGTTCCCAGGCCTTCTGACTGAAGTCAGCCTTCACAGTGCTGCTGCTGGTGCTGTTGCTGGTGCTACACCCAAGGGTGCTGAAATCTGACTGTGGCCTGCTTCCTTGCCGGCCCGCAGCCCCGTGTAAGGGACCTGTTGGAGAGCAGAACTGCCTTAGTTTCACCAAACTGTACATGAATTTTTTCCTTCGAGCTAAGACATGCTTTCTTCTTTATTAAGATGCTGCATAGGATTTGAGGTTTCACCTCTAAGTTTTCTTTCACGAGTACAGTTGAGAAATGTGTTTACAATGGGGCCAGTTTCATAAAATTTTCTCCTCAAGAAGTGGCACTGAGTAACTGCCATCATTTTCTTACTGCTGATCTGTGGCTGAACAGAGAAAATGGGCAGGCACAAAGTTTTTCCCACAAAGCTCTGCTTTTGTTCTCATATGAAATGGAAGTGTGGTGGGCTTCACACGCAGTAATCTTGCCAACGCCTCATTTGCACTGACGCTTTTGCTTAACGCAGGCCATACAATGTCTAGCACACAACTGGACCCAACTGGATATGTTTTCAAAGTAAACTTTAAAGTATAATAGAAATGTATTTAGAAAATTTTAATAGAATTATACAATGGAATAAAGAACCAGTGATAACTGTTATTAAACATTTTACATAGTTCTTCCTATGGCTTTTATGTCTAGAGTGCAGTGGTGTAGGTAAACATGCATTTGTATAAGTAAGGTTTTATACATGCAATTATATGTCTTAATTTTTATCAGAATATTGTTGCATCTCTAGGATTCTTTCCAAAATTTGTTTTATTTAATGACTGCATGATATTTTATTATGTGGTTATTCTATAATTTGTATAATCATTCTTTTCTTTGGGGATATTAATATTGTTTTTAACTTTTTCTTATATAAATATCATCAAATAAAACTGCATAGTTAACTCTTGCTTTCATTTGGGTTTTCCTTATGAGTTACCATTACTGTGTCACAGGTTGTGAACACTATTAAATTTCATGGTAGTACTGAATTGCTTTCTAAAAAGCTTGTGTCAATAATTCTCTCACAGGTAATAGAGGAAACTGCCTGCTTAGAGATTTTTTGTTATTCATTCTTGTCAGAGGAATGCAAAACATACTCCCTTGATGTGATCTTTTTTGAGTAAAAATGGAAACTAGGATACATGTATTTTGAAACATTCAAATTTTATGTTTTTCACTATATAGACTATATGCTATATCTGTTGTTACAGCATATGCCTGATGGCTTTTGCACAGTCATGACCGTGTGTGGGCTATAGTTACTCAGGCTTAACCTCACTTCTTTTTCTTTCTTTTTTAATAGATTTATTATTTATTATAATTTATTCACTTTGTATCCTGGCTGTAGCCACCTCCCTCATGTCCTCCCAGTCCCATCTTGCCTCCCTCTTTTTCCCATATATCCTTCCTCTAGTCCACTGATTGGGAGGACCTCCTCCCTTTCCATCTGACCCTAGACTATCAGGTCTCATCAGGACTGTCTGCATTGTTTTCCTCTGTGGCCTGGTAAGGCTGACTCCCCACCCCTAAGGGGAAGGTGATCCAAGAGCAGGCCAATCAGTTCATGTCAGAGACAGTCCCTGTTCCCATTACTATGGAACCCACTTGGACACTGAACTGCCATGGGCTACATCTGTGCAGGGGTTCTAGGTTATCTCCATGAATGGTCCTTGGTTGGAGTATCATTCTCAGAAAAGAGCCCTGTGCCCAGATTTTTTGGTTCTGTTGCTCTCCTTGTGGAGCTCCATTTCCCTCCAGGAGGATTGACCCTTTTCAGCAAGGCAATTGTAATTCAGAGAAACCATTGTTCTGGTAAGTGCTTATATTTTCTATAAGAATGCCTAAAATGCTTAGATCTTCAACAAGAATAAAGGAGTCAGAGAGAGGACTATTAAAACCATTCTAGGGCTGGAGAGAAGGCCCAGCTGTTTTAAGGGCATGTATTATTCTTACTAAGAACCCAAGTTTAATTCCCAGCACAGATATCGGGTAGTTCACAACTGTGTCTAACTCCAACTTCAGGGGATATGACACTCTCTCTGGCCACCCTTGGTGCCTGTATTCATGCTCAGATGCATGAGCACACACAAAATTTAAAAATAAAAAAAATCCAATAAACTTTATAGTAATTAATTAACATTTTATTAGTTTAGCTACTATGCTAGATTTGCGGTGGTAAAGAAAACTTCTAGTCTTATTAATGTAGTCAACATCCTAAAATTACCTTCAATATTGAGGTGTAATCCATGGCTATAAAAATCAAGCTTTAGGTTCTTCTTCTTCCTATGTTTTTGTGGCAGTGTGTCTATGTAGCTCAGGATGGCCTTGACTTGAACTCATGGTAATCCACCTGTCTCACCCTTTTAAAAAATGGAAATTCTTTGAGTGTGCTTATGTCCCTCACATAAGCCTTAAGTTGTAGAACACTCTCAGCTCAGTGTGGAGGGGTCAGTTAGCATCCCTTTGTGGGATGAATCTCTGGGCTTCTTGTTGACCTTGCTGTCTTAGTCTTTGTTGGATCAGGTGATTCAGAGAATAGATGTCCCATGTACTTGGGTAAGGTAGCTATTAGCAGTTATAGCTGCTATTTATAGAGACATTTCTATGGTTTGGGTGCTCTTGTAGGGTCCTTTGTCTATTAACTGACTTAATTGTCACAGTGACCTAATAGGACCTCTTGACTAAGGATGACAAGACTTAGATTATTTTTCTAGAGAGCAGGTGGAGTGAGAAGAAGGAGACTGTAATAACATGGAATAGAAAGGAGTTTTACCTAGGAATCAGGTCACTGGAATCAGTCGTTGTCATAGTCACTGATCTATTGCTAAAGAAAGAGACCATAACCAAGGCAACCATTATTAAAACACACACATACACGCACACGCACACGCACACACACACACACACACACACACACACACACATTTAATTACGGACTTGCTTATAGTTTCTGAGGTTTAGTCCATTATCATCAAGGCTGAGAGCATGGCATGGTGGCAGGTTGGCAGGCAGGCACTGGAGCAGTAGCTGAGAGCTACAACTTTATCCATGGGCTATGAAAGAGAGAAACACTAGACTTGTGGGCTTTTTTTTAAACCTTAAAACCCATTCTCAGTGACCCACTTTTTCCAGCAAGGCCACACTTCCTTATCCTTCTAATCTTTTCAAACATTTCTTCTCCCTGTTGACTAAGCTTTCAAATGGAGGCCATTCTTATTCAAATCACCACGGTTATCTGCTCAGATTATTTCACAGTTGCTTGCTTGTCCTGATGTATAGAGTCTGAGCTATACATTAGCTGAATGGACTGAATGGCTCCTGGAGGTCCTTTTATACTAAGTATTTTTTTTTCTATCTATCTGAAGGCTGCAATTCATATGCTGTTGTAGGAGCTAGTTTATGTATTCAGATACAGTCTTCTGAATCAAGGTTTTTGCTGGTTTATTACCATCTTGCTTTGTATCCCCAGAGGCCTTTAGCCTCTTAAGTGACTGGAATGCAGAGTTGGTGTTCTACCTTCCAAGAACCCGTTTTCATTGTACTGTGCTCCGAATTTCTAGGTTTTTACATGATTTACTTTGTCGCCAGCAGTGTCCAAGCTTTACATAAAAAAATTAAGGATTTACTTTATTTTCATTTGTGTATGTGTCTGGGAGAGTGTATGCTGCATGTAATTGGGCACCTCTGGAGGCCAGAACAGAGTATCAGATTCCCCGGGTTTGTGTTACAGGTTGTTGCAAGCTGCCTGCCGTGGATGGTGAAGTCTGGTTCTCTGGAAGAGCAGCAAGCATTCTTAGCTGCTGAGTTATCTCTCCAGCATCCCTACCCTTCATTTTTACATTTATTTATTTTAGTGTGTTTGCATGTGTGTGCACTGTGGGGTCATGTTTGTGCTGTGATGCCTGTATAGAAAGCAGAGGACAACATTTGGGAGTCTTTTCTGTCCTTTCATAATGTGAGTCCTGGGAACGGAACTCAGATCACTCAGCTTGGCATCGGGCATTAGAGCCTTTACCTCCTGAGATATCTTGCCAGCCCCAAGGTACATTTCTATATCTAATCTCTTACCTTACTTTTGAACAGCATCTCTTACTGTTTTGTGGAAATTGCAGCTAGCTGAGTCATAAGTACCTCTGTGTCCCACCAGCATACAGAAAATAAGCTGAACAAGCAAAAATTTTATTTTTTTCTGAGTTCTCAGTCTCAGTGAACAGCTTGGCTATTTACTGTGTTACAGATGTCTAGAAGTCTCTGGATCAGTTTTGCTTCAGGTCAGCTCTTACACATTGGGCAGTGAGTTGAGTATTTTATGAACAAGGTCTGGACTACTTCTTTATTTATGAGATGTGTATTCTTTCACCTTTTTGTTTTATGATAAGGGGCCTAAGAGAAAGGCTTAAGGATTAAACCACATGAATATTTCTGAAAGTTGCCAGCTGTTCATTGTTTCGCCTTTCTTTCAAATGCCATCCTTTGTCCTTTGTATTAAAGTCAATATTGAGTACATGTGCTTACACTTCTGCTACTTTTTGGGCCTGTATTGTCTACATATATTTTTAAGTAAGGAAATTATACTAACTGCGAAAATAAAATCTCAGTAAATTAAGTAAAGTAGAGGGTAACAAATATTTTCCATAAAGGATCAGATCATGCTGTAGGTTATTTGTGTTTTGGGGGATGCATATTTTGAAAAAGTCACCCTGAAAAATGCCCTCTGTTGTGTTTTGGGAAGCTTCATGTACAAAAACAAGCCAGAGGCCAATTTGGCTCTTAGTTTGGATTTTTTGTTCATTCCTTTAAATATTTATTTTATTTCTAACATCGAAAGTTATAAATTTATTTGCTTTAATTATTCATATGTATATTGTTTGGCCTGAATTACTTGGGTAAAACTAAAGTTATGGGAAAGGCATGTTAAAGTTACTTGGACTTTGAAAAGTACTTGAATTACTTAGAGTTCTGAACTTTGTTCACTGGGTGGGTGAAGTCATTTATGTAAATTCGTTTATCGTATGGGTTTTAGTTTCCTTCTTGGTGAGTGGCTATGAATGATTCTTACCCAGGACTTCAGAAAAGGTGGCACACAGTACACTGCACTAGTGGAACAACACTGTCCTTGGGAAGCCTTCCTGAACCCCCTGCATTTTTCAGATGACGTATTTCTTAGGGAGAAATTAGGTAGGTGCAGAGGGAAGACTTTCAAATTTTAGAAGCCAGAAAGCAATCCCAGTCGTTTGTCTTCCTTGATAGATGATGATAGAAGAATAATTATTTGGGGATGAAGAATGAGAGCATGGACTTCAGTTGGGGATGAGCAGATGAACCAAAAATTACAAAATGAAGATGAAAACAAATTACACTTTAATGGACAAGTTCAGCGTGTGAGAAGATCAGTTATAGGATGCTAGG
This sequence comes from Psammomys obesus, assembly GCF_907164565.1. Classification (NCBI taxonomy): domain Eukaryota; kingdom Metazoa; phylum Chordata; class Mammalia; order Rodentia; family Muridae; genus Psammomys; species Psammomys obesus. Next base: position 2,117,484 of record NW_026596162.1, read on the forward strand.
ATGCTGCTCATCTATGGGAACCTGGAAGGACTTTTCGTGTGTAGGACAGACACCGATAAGGCAAAACACAGTTGGCAACCATGAATAACTATATAAAGGCGTCCTTTTCTAGCAATCCTGAACTTTGTATAACAGCATATGCCTGTGGAAGAGAGAAATATTTTCCTATGTCTTGCCAAGAGTGCTGAGCTGGGTAACTAGCAGCCTGACAGTGTTGCTTTGTGCTAGGATATGAAAGGCTGAATGCTGAAATCTGAAATTCATACCCTCTGCAGGGACAGAGCAGCTTAGATAGGAAGACAGATTCAGTTGAAGCTCAGCCAAAAACACTCAAGCAACTGTGAGAAAAGGATGCCATGTGCATAAGTCCAGAGTGTTCCTGGGCATTTCTGAAAGCTGCTCCATCACGGCAGTTCCATGGACAGGCATCTCAGAAGTTCTTCCCACTTGTAATTTTGATTCTGGCAATGGTACTGTTCACATATGTGTGAGATAGGCTTTTGGTGGACAATGGAGTTATGTATTCGTGGTGGAACTGTATGAGTTTTGAAGTTGTCTATTTTTAAAGTAACTCAAAATGGAAGTTCTAAATTCAAAAGACTTGAGTGACTTAAGTTTAAGAACTTATATCACTTCTGAATTTTCAACTTTGATCTCCAGTTATACCTTTTGCTGTGGTCCTTGAGGGAGTCAAAACTGCCTTTGTTGAAGTAAGGAATAAACAATTAGTAGATCACAGTCATTTCACCAACAGGCACAGAGTTTGGGCATCTGTTCTGAGAGGTCAATGACCTATCCCACATGACTGCTGAGATGGCTCTTAACTGTGAAATTCTACAATCTCAATTTCTCATCTTTGTTTTCACCCTTGGGTCAGTCCTCTATCTTCTGTCATCTTTGTGTCACTTTTCCAGTAAATTCTGTCCTGTGTTTTTGGCTTTTTGTGTGTGTGTATTGCTGTAGAAAATTTGTCTTTTTTGAGGAAAAATAGTCAATTATAGAATGATGTGAATGGTTTTATATTACATGCCATGACCAATAAAAGCAGGGAAGACTTCAATTCACAGATAAAATTTCTACCCTCCTTGGCACAGCCTGTTACTTAGCATAAACTTTTGTTACATTTCTTTTTATTTTTTAATCACTGAATGAAATCATTTAAAGTAGTAATTTTATTCGGAAGATCTGAATAAAAATATGTTTGTGTATACTGGTGTGTATGTGATCATGTGGTTGTGTGCACGTGTACATTTGGGTACATGTATACATATATGTTGATGCATGTGGAGGCCAACACTACCATTGCATGTCTTCCTCAGACATTTTTCACCTTGTTTTAGAGACAGGACCTCTCACACTCTGCACCTTGCTTTGTAAGACAGCATCTTTCAATGAACTTGTAACTTATCAGTTCACCTAGGCTGGCTGGCCTGTGAGCGTCTGACACTCAGCAGTGGCCTCCAGATGTTTGCGGATGTCCCCAGCTTTTTTTCCATGGGCACTGGGGATCCAAACTTGGGCTCTCCTGTGTGCATGACAGGTACTTTATCAGCTGAACCATTTCGTAAGATTGTATTCAAAATGTTTTTTTTTTAATTTTAAAATTTTTTTGGAGATACAGGTTTTTTTAATGTCCATGGAGCTGGTGGTCCCTCTGAACATTTTGGTGCTAGAATGCAGTAAAAATAAAGGAGGTTGTTACATTTAATGTTTTCTCCTTCATGAGTAGTTTGGCCATAGCAGCATGGTGAAGACTTTTTTGTTTGTTTGTTTCTTTTTTTTTCTGCAGTGGAAAGGGTTTAAATGACAGGAGAAGTACACCTAGGGATTAGAGATCAATACCTTCAGTATTCTTCTGACTTAGTGCAAAAACACTAAAGCTTTGTCATAGTCTTGTTTCTTTTAATTAATTAATTAAAAATTCGACACAGGGTATATAGCCTTGACCGTTTGGAGCTTGCTGTGCTAGACCAGGCCTCAAACTCATAGAAATCCACCTGCCTTTTCTCCTGACTGCAGGGTTTAAAGCTGCGTACCACCATGCTAGAGCTGTTTTTTTCCCCCTTGTTATAACATAATTCTGCAGATTGAGTAATTTATCATTAAAAGAAACTTGTTTCTCACAGCTCTGCAGTTTGGGGTCAAAAATGAAGGCACTGGCGCAAGGACAGATATCTTGTGGATCATCTGATGGCAAAAGAGAGAGAACAAGGTTTGAGCTTATTCTTACCTTAGGAGTCCACTCTCACTCTATTTAACCCATCCTTGTTTTCTAGAGGCCGAGCCATGGTGGCTTTGTACCTTTTAGTTCTGTTAGATGCCAGTGGGATTTCAACATGAATTCTGGAGAGAACATTCAAATTACAGCAGCCTTGTCAATAGAATTTTCTTAGTTGGTCTTCCTGGAGGCAACGCCAGGCACATATGTATGTCACTAGGAAAGTCGTTAGAGAACTCATGGACACATCTGTTGTTGTCTACAGAATGGAACTTGACTTGTGCTTTTTCTGTGCTTTTTCCAGAATTGTGAGGAGCTTCTATAATGGTCTGTTTGGCCTTCATCAGAGCTGCCTGTGCGCACACCTACCTGGTAAGGAAGGTCAGTCATGTTTGCAGATGCCATCACCATCGGGCTTGGGGCTCAAGGCCTGCCACGTCACAGTTTGCTGCCCAAGGTGCTCCCAGCGGTGTGGTGGAGCTACTGGGGAAATCCTATCCTCAGGATGACTATAGCAACCTCACCCCAAAGGTCCTTTCCAAGGTGGGCAGGAACCTGCACAACCAGCAGTTCCACCCTCTGTGGCTGATCAAGGAGCGGGTGAAGGAGCACTTCTACCAGCAGTACATGCGGCGATCCAGGACCCCTCTGTTCTCTGTCTATGACCAGCTGCCCCCTGTGGTCACCACCTGGCAGAACTTTGACAGCCTGCTAATCCCAGCGGACCACCCCAGCAGGAAGAGGGGGGACAACTATTACTTGAATCGGGAGCACATGCTGAGAGCACACACATCAGCACACCAGTGGGACTTGCTGCATGCGGGACTTAATGCCTTCCTTGTGGTGGGTGATGTGTACCGCCGTGACCAGATCGATTCCCAGCACTACCCAGTTTTCCACCAGCTGGAGGGGGTCCGGCTCTTCTCCAAACATGAGGTGAGTCTTGTTGAAGAACATTTGTATTGCTGTAACTGGAGACTTGTGATCAGTGAAACAAGGAGTCTTGTTCTTGAGCTTCATTTCCTTTAGTGACCTGTTCGTTTTTCATGATGTCTTTTGTGATGGCCTTCCAAGGCGCAGTGTGTCTGAGTGATTTGTTGCCTCACACTGCTGCAAACTGTTGACTTCACAAAACATCTTTCTCTTTTACTTGTCTGTTCTTGTTCCGTTTTCTCAGCACTGATCTGCTTTATACAGGTTTACTACTTGTAGCTGGCCAGTGGTTCAGATTCAGCTTTAATTCAGGCTGAGTGAAGGTAGAATGCTGAAGCCTGTGTGCTGGTTATTCCATTTGTGATGTTGGAACTTAGTGCTGCCTCCTGCTGCTGGAGAGTAATGATCTCCTGTGCTGAGTGTGACTGGTGCTGTTCCAGCTTGTACCATCAGCAGTGCTCTTGTCCCTAAGCTCTTGCCTCTCTTTCCTAGCATTGATGGTGGGAGGTGTCTTACTTGCTAGTGTGGATGTTTGTGTTTGGGTGCACAGAGCTTGTTTGGTATTCAGGCCATTCCCATAGGAGAGCCTTTCTCAAAGTTGGCTCAGTGCAGGATTTAGGGATCACAGATAGACATTCCTAGTTCTTGGGATGCTTATTATTTTCCAAGGTAGTAATAAGGAAGAAAGGATATGGATACATGAGAGAACCTAAAGGAAATGAAAAGAGACAAGTCAGAGCCTGGAGTATGACAAAGTAATAGAATGCCTCTTCTGATTCATCTGTGAGGGGAGCCATGATAATAGTGGTGTGATATGCCCAGGGGATGGAGTTGGATAGATGTTCAGTCAGGCTTACCCTGTTAAAGTAATAAAGAACATGCTAAGGTGTAAGCCTGTATATCATGATAGAGGAGAGGCAGTGAAGGCTCAGAGACCCACAGTGACATATTATTGGGGAGGAAATTTAGGGTACAAAATGAAGGTAGCAATGAAAGGCACATATAAAAATAGCCCTTTCTTGGTTTATGTTTGTTGTAATCCAGTCCAGTTTTTCCAGGCACCATGTGTAGATAGTCTAGTCTGATATTGTGACTGCATTTCGGTTCATTGTTTAATAAGTTATGCACCTACCTACATATGTAACTAGCTTCCTTTCAAGTTGCTAGGTGCTTCCATTTCCAATGCTTTATTTATTCCTCTCAATAAAAACTTAAGAGGTAGATTATCTCACTTCATGGAGAGTCGGCAGTCTGGAAAAATCTAGTGACTGGCTCAGGATTGCACAACAGTCAGTTACAGAACTCAACTGGAAGGCAGGTTTCCTAAGGCCAGTGTTTCGGCTACTGCTCTCTGCTGATTTCTGTGCTTGTCAGTCACTCCTGTTCATGACTCAAGGCAAGCTTGATATAGCAATGATGAGCACTGGAAAGGGTTCATTTCTGATTTCCTATCTTCCATTGAAATTTTCTTTCTAAATCCTATCTACTCATAACACCAGGAAAAGTGGTTTGACTTGTTTTTTGTTTATTTCTCTATGAATATGACTTTTAAAATTTTCTTTTAGATGTGTGTACAGTACTTGAAAACATTATATTGTTTTATTTTCCTATTTAATAATCTTTGTATTCATTATTACATGTGAAAAACAAGTTATTAGATTTATAGAGTAAAAGAAATAGTGATGCTGGTTGTAGTGCATGAACCTGCACTCCCAGCCCTTGCAAGACTGAGGCAGAAGGATTTCAAGTTTGAGGCTATCCTGGACTACATAATGAGAAAAAGTAGAGAGAAAAATATTGATAATAATAGAAATTAGTGAACAATGACAGCATATTTAGAAATTATTGAAAAACGCCCCTTTGTTCTTTGAAGAAAGCTAAATGAAAGTAACACTTTCAGAGGAATAATTAGCAGGTAAGGCTGCTAAAGCTATGAATCAGAGGCAGCATAGAAAGAAATACTAAGTAGCTTACTCTCTGTTGAAGTAAAGATTGGGATTTAACCTATGCCTTCAGAGTGAATAGAGGAAGAAAAGAATATATAAGAAGTTAGGACTAAAAGAAAGGAAGTCAAAATTATGAGTTTGGTATCAGTTCTAATGTGTGAATATTCACACACCGATGTTAGTTAAGCAAAGCAGGTATAGAAATGCATGTTCAGGTTGGATGTTCAGAGACCCTGAAATGAAAACCCACTAGAGAGAGGGGTGAAGGATGGAAAGGTTTGTCTAGCAAATGCTTCCCCAAATGTGTCAGATGTAGCCTTATTAACATTAGAAGTAGAATTTATAGAAAAAAGATAAATGTGGATAAAGCCTAAAATAGATAATCTAAGAAGCCTTATGAATTATGAACTTTCATTTGCCTACTGTTATAACCTTGATATATGAAGCAACACTGATGACTTAAAGGTCGAGTTTGACAAATTCATGATCATGGTCAAAGATGTTAAATGATGTCAGTCAGAGACATGTGGATTATTTAGACTAACGGTATAGAAGTCAGAACAAGCTTGATTTATATTTAAGAATTCTGTGTGTCATCTATATTTACATGTTGTATAAAAATTAATTCAGTATTCGTTTAAAATGCTAGTTTGCCAAATTGTTCTAAACAAAAAATAGAAGGTAGATAGGTGTACAGTTCTGGACATCCCCAAGTCTTTGCAGAAGAACTGGGCACTGGAACAGCAAAACTAACCAGAGCTGTCTCTGTCCCTTACTGCTGAAGAGTGGGCCTGGAACCTTACCTGGTCCGATCAGTACAGCTGGCACTGGTGTTGAGGGTGCAGGTATGCTGATCCCAATGCTGTCATTGCAGGAGAGCTGACCCTGCCACTCATCTGCCAAGGGGTGGCTGGGTGGTGTGAGTAAGGGCGAGATGTCCACCTCCCTTTCACCATCCTTTGCTACCTGCAGTAAGTGAGAGGCCTGGCTGTAAGATCACAAGAGCTGGAGAGCTGGCCCTACCCCATGCCAGCTGCAGTACTCAAGGGGCCCCTACACATTGCCTGGGCAGCATAGTAGAGCTGGCCCTGGTGGCAAAGGTACAGGTGAAGCAACCCTTGGGATGTGACAGTAGGAGAGCTAGCCTCGTCCCTTGCTGGCTGCTGCATTGAAGGGAATAGTTGGGGCAGGGCTTGTCCTGGTGTTTTGAGCATAGGAGAGCTGGCATGGACTGACCAACTTAGGTAATACCCAGTCCCACTGAACATCTACTGCATCTGTGAACTTCTGGAGTGCTTAAAAGAGCCAGTCCTCCAGATCCAAAGCTGCAGGATCTCCATGACACAGGGCAACAACAGGATGTCCAAGAAGAGTCCCACGGAGGATCAAGTATTGAAAGTGTAGAAGAAACCGGAGGCCTTGAAGCAGACCAGTGACCATTGCAGTGAACATTTGCAAGTAAAGATGTATAGACTAAAGGATATACTGTGGAACACAGTGGGACACACTACAGCTTCCACAACAAGATTTCTTTTTCGACATTATTATTATTATTATTATTTGTGCACAACTTGCAAGGACAAAGTGTGGATACGAAGGGTTGGAGAGATAGGTGGGATGAGGGTACATGATGTGAAATGTATATATATAATTAATAAAAAGCTATAAATAAACTAAAAAAAAAAACAAACAAAACTAAAAACCATTCAAACTCCAGATAAAACTAGATGGCAGGATTGATTTTTGTAGATGCTGTTTTTTTTTTTTTTTACATTTATTTATGCATATATATGAGCACTCTATTTGCATGTATGCTTGAATGACAGAAGAAAACATCAGACAGAAGAGAGCATCAGATCCCATTATAGATTGTTGGGAGCCACCGTGTAGTTGCGTGGGGTTGAACTCAGGACCTCTGGGTAAGCATTCAGTGCTCTTAACTGCTGAGTCATCTCTCTAGCCCATAGATGCTGTTTTTAAACTCTATTTTACTTGGCGTTCTTTAAGCCTCTACCTCCCTTCTAAATCCCCAGCCTTAGGTGGGAGAGAAAGACAGTTAGAAGGAAAAGGGGATGTAGACCATTTTAGACATAGTTCTGGGTGATTAGGGCTGTCAGGTTCTTTGGAAAAATACTAATCTCAGTTGTCAAGACATCTAGTAGTCCAGTAACAGCAAATGGCAAGTGCAGTAGGATGAAAAAGCAGCCTTCTTTGTCCGTCTCCTCGAAGCCCTTGCTTCTGTCTGGGCTCTCGTATTTATACCCTCTCAGAGTCCTCAGAAACTCACTATCTGCTGCTGGCAAAAGACCACACCCCACACAAGGCAATTGTCTGCTGTGGACAAACTAAGGGAGTCCCATATCCCACAGTTTGGCTTAAAACAAAAACATATTTATATAACAAAGAAATCAAAACACCTACTACAGGTTTTGAACTGTAATTTACTTGAGTATTGTGTGCTTAAGGAGTCATCTTTTTTTGTGTTAACATGTGTTTGAGATTCATCTACTGCAAAAACTAAAACACAGAAAACATTGAGACCAGACAGTCAAGGGACATTGGCTCAGCCTGCTTTAATGCGAAGGTAACTACCAATTCTTTTTTAAAGGGAGGGTACAAGTCCACTATGGGGGGACCTCCTCCCCATTCATCTGATCCTGTTTTATCAGGTATCTTTGGAGATGAGGTAGGGAGGGTGGGATTGGGAGGGAATGAGGGAGCGGGACACGGCTGGGATACAGAGTTAATAAAATGTAACTGATAAGAAAAAAATAAATTAAATAAAATAAAAAAGGGACGGTACATTAAAGAAAAGAGTATAAATGACACACAATAGAAATCTGAAATAATTCTGATAATTTCTACATTTTCCATGTGATTTAATACATGAACTTTTACCAAATAATAAAAGACTTAATATTAGTTTCATACAGGAGAAAACAAGACATTCATGAAGTTCATTTTATGAGGTTATACCTGTTTATATTCATGCTAAATGAAAAGGAAACTTTGGAAGTTTCACTCTTACGGATACTAGTAATTCTGTTTTAATGAACAGACAAACATTTATTGAATGAAGTATTTACAAGTTTAATTCAATATTGTGTTCCATTATTGTTTACATATATTATGTTCTACCATATTAACTCATAAAAAGAGAAAAAAGCATGTGCGTATTTCAATAGTTGTAGAAAATAATTTGACATTTAATTATCTGATAGCATTAAAAATACATTTAATGACATTAATGACACATGGTAAAAACTTTAGCAAACTAAGAATAGAAAAGAACTTCCTGAACTTTGCAAATGATGTCTGTCAGGCATTAGCAGCATCCGTCATGACTTATAATGAATCATTTTACATGTTTCTATCAAAAGTAGACACCATTCAGAGTCACCTGCTTTCCTGATTCTGCTCATTAGTAAATTAGAAAGTCTCCCTCATACAGTAAAGTAGAGGACCTCAGGACCTGCCTTCAGTCCTTACTACCACCAAATACAGAAAAAAAAAAAAAAAAAAAAGAGAACAGAAGGTTGGAGAAGTGGCTCAGTGGTTAAGAGTGCGAACCGCTCTTACAGAGGATATGCGTTCATTTCCTATCACGTATGTCAGGCGGCTAACAACTACCTGTAGCTCCAGCTCCAAGGAGATCCAATGCCTCTGGTCTCCTTGGGCACTTGTACTCACATACACATCCCTATACATGGATCCACCCATTGATATAATAAAAGTAAGTAAGTAGGTAAGTAAGTAAGCGGGTAAGGAAGGAAGAAAAGGAAGAAAGAAAAAAGAAATCTTAGAGAAAAGAGGGTAGAAACACTAGATAACAAGAAATAAAGCTGTTTTCTTTGCATATTATGTAATTGTGCATTTGCTAAGTTTAATAGAATGTCTAGATCTACTCAGAATAGGAAGGTACTTCAGTAAGGTATTGGGTACAAGGAAAATGTAGAAACGTTAGTATTTCTTATCACAAGTGTGGGGCTCTGCTGGATAAGATTGAAGTCAGTTTTCTCCGGATAGCTAACTGTTTGTGCTCAGACTATTATGATAGACTCCCTTTTCTCAAAGTGGGGAGGAGGGTGTTAAAAGTCTCCCCTGATCTGGGCCATCCCAGATCTTGTTAGGAGGTCACATAGCCCTCAGGGCAGATTACAGGCCAGAAGCTTCCTCTGATAAGAAAACTGCTGTAGCAATTTTTAGAAACGCCCCACCTTACTAAGAATCTTAGTCCAGCAGTGACCTTCAGTTGTACTTGGAGAACCCTATCTCCCCACAGGATAATTAAGCACTGCATTTTCTTTCTTGTGATAGGACCATTAAGTATCCCTGATCCTGTGACCCCAGCGAATCAAATCATTCACCCTTGAAATCCCTCCCTCTGTCCAGGGTTTATTTTGCCCTGGATATCCCATGAATAAAGGCTGGAGCTTTCTCACTTCAAGACCATCTGAGATTTGCATTTACCCTCTGTTGGTTCCCACTGGGCCTGGTCCTCCCCATGCCTGTGTCTCAGCTACAAGTCATATGGGCATGGGCCTTGGCCACACCTCTGCCATGCTCAGCACAGCAGCTTGACCAAGAGCTGTAACACTTTGGTATCACCTAGGCTTTGAAGGAATGTTGAGCTTCCACTGCCACTGGCGACCTCATGCTAAAAGAGCTAAACTGTAGCACTCTGGAAAAACTTTTTCATACCTTAGCGCACTTGGGACTCAGCATAAGCTACTCTAGCTACCCCTGAGAGAAACAGAACCCCTGTTATCATCTGGAAGCTGAACTCCAGGACCCCAACTGAGATCTAGGTCCCCGCTGAACAGAGAATGATAATATCACAAATACAAAATGTAATAGCATAAAGATTCCATTCACAGTACCAGTTAGATATCACAAATACAAAATGTAATAGCATAAAGATTCCATTCACAGTACCAGTTAGAACTTTGAAGTCCTGTATATAAATACTGTATAAGCTGCCCAAGATAGTTATAGGCAAAATGATTAAATGTCATTAAACATATAATAAAAGAGCAATATACCACATAAAAGTAGTTTTATAAGTGAGAAAACAATGTCATGAAGATGGTAATTCTCCTGTCTTATTATGTAAATCTGACAGTGTCTCCTGGGTATTGAAGAACTTGAATAATGACTGATTAGAAAATTCAAGGTCCAGTTGCTTTACTTGATGCTAAGACATACAATTTATGGTTGTAAAGATGATTTAGCAGTAGCAGAAAGTTAGAGAATTTTGAAATAATCATACTTATTTATAAACCTACAAAATAGGAGTGAAGTTATGCAAGCGGGAAGATGATAAACTGTTGTAATTGTTCTGAGACAGTTATCCATGGGAAAATTGATCTCAGTCTCTCATGGATATGAAATTCATTCCTGAGTGATTTAATCCATTTATGAAATGATAATCTTTTAAAAATGTGGAAGAAAATACTGGAGGTAATTATTCTTATCTTGGTGGAATATAATATCTGAAATGTGAGATTCTTTGAGGAAAAAGCTCATGGAAAGAAAAGAGTGTTAAAGTTGATTATATTAAAATTTGCCATAAAAGCCTTCACATATGGCCATTTAAGGACATATTAGATTGAAGAGAGACAAGGTAAGCCCTGTCTGGTTGAAAACCTTGCATTTATTTAAAAAAAATGATGCTGGTAATATTAAAACTTTTCAGCAGTGGAAATGTTTTCTTTATGAAAGTGCTCAACAACACTGAGTTCAAGAGACTGTGGACCATGGATCTATAAGTCTGAAAGTGTAAAGACCTGTACTTGAATTCATTCCATGTTTTGAGTGTGTCTCATCTAACAGGAAGGAGATACCAAATTTTAAAAATAAAACTATTAGAATTAGCTGAACGCTGGAAGAGTGCCAATTTCTACCAGCAGCAGTAACAGTGAACTAAACTGGGATATGTGTATTTGATTGTCTGCAGGATGATGTGTCTGCAGTAGTGAAGTCACATCTCTGCCAGAGTAAAGAAAAGGAGAACCAATATTGACCAATAAGTAAGAGGAAGCTGTAGGCACTTTGGTAGTTGGTTACATTGTGTAAAGCTGAAAGAGGGAACAGTATTACTCAATATATTAGGTAGGGGTTCAGGTACATGTTGAGAAGTTACAAGCCAAACTGAGAGAATAGAAAACAAATGAACAAACCAAAAGAATTATTTTCCACCTGGGGAATAAGCCAATGTAATCAGACTTGGGTGCGAGGCTTTCCATGTTTCCAGTGCTAATGTTCTTTCTAAAAATGAGTATGGATGGTAAGGACACACACAAGGGCTTTCCTTCTTTAAACATGAGACATTTACTTACCTTCATACTTTGACGATGTACTATGCCTTAAGAAATAAAATAAAGGGTCAGTATCATAAAGAACTCTTGATAGAACATCATACATGATTGACCAACAGTTTGATTAGGAAATATGTAAGTAGAAAAGCAGACCAGTACATTTGTAATCTTTGTGATTGCCAGTGTTGAGTGAAATCATAAGATTCTCAGCTTTTTGAAAGGAAGTGCAGTTCCCACCACTGCACAGAACAGTTTGGTCATTTTCTATGAAAATAACAATTTTATGTTTCATGGTTTGACTTTTTTTGTTCAAGACTCAAATGTCCATCAAGAGGAGAAATAATAAATAAAATGTACTGGGTACATCTCTATAGTGATGAGGCTTTAATACTGATGTTGTCTTGAAGGATTCCAACAACTAGAGCTGTACTAAACTGTTATCTGTTTATAGCTACTCAGAATATGGCTTATTGTATAAGACACAAGTTTCAAATTAAATGACTCTGATGTAAGTATGAAAAAAATCCATGGACATGATAAAAAAAAGCAGGTCAGTGACGATCAATCAGGAGGAAGGGATAAATGCAATAGATAAGCATTATAGTCTTTGCACATTGGAGAGAATATTATGATTCCTAGGATATTAGGAGAATTTTAAGACAAAAAATGTGAGAATCATTGTTCTGTAGCTTAAACCTATTTTGTGAAGAATGTCAAATTTCGTTATTAGACAGATCCATTGTAGAGTCTGTCATGTAAACTCCATGTCAATGTAATATGATTAAAAGCATTAATTAAAAATGTATACCCGGGGATTGAACATTTTAGTTAGGGTCCTGTCTTTTGCTTAGTTTGTTTAGATGTACAGATTTTAGTGGGTTTATTCTATGTTGTATGTTTATATGAGTGAGTATATACCATGCGTGTCTTTTTGCTTCTGGGACAACTCACTCAGGATGATCCTTTCCAGGTCCCACCATTTACCTGCAAATTTCATGATTTCCTTATTTTTCATTGCTGAGTAATACTCCATTGTATAGATGTATCACAGTTTCTGCATCCATTCTTCAGTTGAGGGGCATCTGGGCTGTTTCCAGCTTCTGGCTATTACAAATAAAGCTGCTACAAACATGGTTGAGCAAATGTCCTTTTTGTGTACTTGCGCCTCTTTTGGGTATATCCTCTGAGGCAGCTGTACTTAGGATTTTGTCCATACGTGCACTTATGCAGTCGCTGCTTCCAAGTTTTATCCAATTTGAAGAGACTTGCTACTCTGTGTTAATCAGTTTCAAAAACCATGTTAAGTGCACAACTTAAAATTACTGTATGTAATAATGTGTGCATCTGTTTTATTATTTCTCTTCCTTGTCAGTCCAAGTATTATTGGAAAACTGAAACCACAACAGCAGTGTACCAAGTTTTATAAAATTATATTTGCTTGCTTTTGTCTTTGATGTTTTCCCAACCCAAAGGGTTGGGTTACTTTCTTTTATCAAGTGTTAGAAATAGAATTTTAAATCCATGCCTGCATCTGACAAAGTCTTATTTATTTACAAAGACTTGTCTACCTTAGTTCTTAGAATATTTTAAAAATTCTTACTCTTATATAAGGTATAAAATATTAAGTCTTAATAGGTGAAGATACAACTTATGAGGAAGTACTTAATACTTTAATATAAGTATATAAATCAAAGTAAATAAACTAATTAATATAAAAAATTTAATTAAAAATAGAATATTGATATAGAAACAAAGAAATGCTTTCATAGCAGAGATATGTAAAGGTGTACAAAGAAAGCTTCCGGGCAAGTTTTAGCCTGAACACATTTATTCAAATGGCACTTCATCAACATGTCAGCGTTCAGTTCACATACCACTCAGTACCTTGAAAAAGTGGTCATGCTCATTGGCCATTTCTGTAGGTAGGAGTGTGTGGAGGACATTCTTCTTTTGGCTGTTCCTCTTGGTTGTCATGAGTTCAAGTGGAGTTGGTACCCTTCATTTGAAGCATAGTGGAGTGTGTATCTTTTCAGAAACAGCTCTCTGCTTTCTTGTAGGAAGCCACTGCCAATCATTATTAGATAGTTTCTTCTTTGATACTGTTGCTTTCCTTCCAGATGGTTCATTAGGACCTTTCTATTCTTCAGCTTCTTTCTCTGAGCTTTCCCACTGCCACTCCTATTGTGAGGCAAAGGTAGTTTCTTTATTTCTGCTTTCAGCCCCAAATCACTTTTCTGTCTTTCAGTGGTGGTTATTTATTCTGTACTGTGTGGTTATTGGGTTTCCTTAATAGCCTCATGTGGAGGAGTTTTATTGAGGGCATTTTAATTTCGCCTTGATAGATTACAGTGACTACACTTCTCTGATCTCTTCTTTAAAAATCTTTTAGGCAGGACTCTTGTCAAAGACACACTTACTAGTAACAGCTTGTCTTTAGCTTTTCTTCCATTTACGCAGATGTTTGCTTAGATTTTTCTCTGATAGTGAAAGTATTGATCACAGGAATCCATTACTCATGTGGTTTGGGTAGTACCCCATTATTGGAAGATATAGAGGGATTTGGAGACATATTTGATTCGACCAGTCTTTTCTATGCCATGGGGCTTTTGCAAATAATGCATTGTTGATTGTAGTAAGATAGAAGTTATAGCCCTTTAGCCTGAGATCCTTATGCATGGCGCTCACTGCTGCATTGTGCAACTTAATATTTTGAAAAATCTCTTTGTTTATATCCTTGGTGTCCTCATTAGATTGGTAGGTTCCTTGAGGGTGCCAGACTATTTTCTTTGTGATTTCTCTGTTGACAGGAATCCCGAACAGAACCACAGTTAGTATGTGCAGCTCTTGGGTGTCTTTTTCACTCCAGATTGCCAAACTGAACTGCAAAAAATGGCAGCTAACACATTTAAATCCATGGTGGTTCATCTGTCTGCTTTTCTGGCCAGACATTCTTCAAGCTATTTTTCCTTCCAGATGAGCAAGTGTAGTAAGGGCCAACCATGAGGAAACAATCACACAGCACCTTCATCAGGGAAGCTGTTACTATTAAGAATTTGATGAAAATATTCCTTTTAGCAAAAGCTATCTTGGGATATTTAGCAAAAGTTATCTTATATAATGCCTGCAAGAAGTACTGTTTTGCAAATGACAGAGACCAGAGGAAGTATCAGGTCTCTGGGGGAGCTCAACCCCCCTGTCTGCCCATTCTGCAAAGCAGAACAAAGCAGCCCAGGGGACTTCTACAAGAAAACCTAGAGTCAGCTAACCTGGACTCATAGGGGCTCACAGAGACTGAACTGATAACCAGAGAGCCTGCGTGGGACTAGCCTCTGCACACATGTTACAGTTGTGTAGCTTAGTCTTCTTGTGGAACTCCTAACAGTGGGAATAGAGCCTGTTTCTAACTCTTTTGCTTGGTTTTGGGATCCAGTTCTTCATAGTGGGTTGTCTTGATCAGCCTTAATACAAGGGGAGGTGCCTTTTCTAACTGTAATTTGATATGCAATGTTTGATTGCTATCTGTGGGATATGATATTGATATGAGGCCTGCCCTTTTATGAAGAGAAACAGAGGAGTAGTGGGTGGGTGGGTGGGAGTGGGCAGAGGGGAGGAACTTGGTGGAGAGGAGGGTGAGTGGAAAAATTATGATCTGAATGTAAAAATAGTAATAATAGAAAATAAATAAAAAAGAATTCCTGCTTTTGTGATGTCTCTCTAGCAGCTTATACTGTCCACTTCACGTTGTGTCACACTGCAAAAAGAAAATGTTTCAAGAGCTCACCATGTTCTCACAGAGCAGATAAACAAGGATTGCTTGATGTTGGAAGAATGAAAAATCAGTAACTGGCAAAGTGGGAGTATTCCCTTTCCATAATGTTTAGACATATTTTGGGAGACAGGCTGCTATTCATCCAATAAATGGGTTGATATGAAAAAGTCATACCTACAGAGACAAACATACTTACTGTGAATACTAATTTAAAGTTTCTGAATATAATTAATGTGTAGGCTTCCTCAGTACTGCTTCTTAGTATATAGAATGACAGTAGGTCAAAAGATGTACTGAATGGTGAGCACCTGTGCTTCTGAGCCAGCATCAAAAGAAATGAGAGTCTTTTTATCCTATTCCTCCAAGATTTCAAGAAAATGGCCACCATTCACATTGTGCTGCTTTAGAAGATCAAGAGGCCTCCTTAGGTTTTATTGAAACCCTGTAAGTACAGCAACAGTGTCTTTTCTACTAGCCCAAGTGATTTGTGAAAGTGGCAGATATATTTTCAGTGTTCTTGCACTCTTGCACAGTAGTTTTCACATTTTTTGGGGACTACATCTCTTTGTGTGATACACATACCTGGACGCTCTTAGGAGGAATGGACTGGCAACATTTCACATATTTAGCTTAGGGGGTTGGTAGGTGGTAGTGAGAGTCTTTCCCTGTCACCCTCAGGCCCACCTGTCAGTGGTGACACTTTTATACTACTGGGCTCAGAGTTAAGTACATCTAGTACACATTGATTCTTGGGGTCTTCTTAACTGCTAGGATTTACATAATTTGCTGTTTGTGTTCTGAAGAGTTTTTGAGCTAGGTTTGAAAAAATATGAAGCATAAGGATTTTTTGTTGTTGTTGTTGTTGAGAAGATGGATTTTAAGGAAAAATGGGTTTATATTCTCGTGGTAGATGATTCTAAATTTTTAAAAATTTAAAGGTCATTGATTCCCAAATAAAGTTAAAGCCCACTGAGTTGCCTTAATTCCTTTCTCTTTCATGATGTGTTGCATCACTTCATGGGGGGGGGGCGTTGTGGTTAAGACTATGTAGAATATGCATCCACCTGCTTTGGCAGTTGTGGTACAAATGATTATTTGAACTCTGGTGCCCAAAATATCATTTTAAAATCATATAGTTAGATATTGATTCTGCCATATCTTAGTATATACTATAGTATATACTTATTAAGCAGAGTACAACAAATTTATCTACAATGAATCATCTGTATTAGTTATGATTTATTATTAAAAGGTTATTTATTATTATTAAGGTTTTGAGATGTGGTCTCTCAGTGGAACCAGAGGCCCACTGTTTTGGCTAGACTGACTGGCCAGCAACACTTAGGGAGCCTTTTTTCTCCATATCTCTCATAATGGGATTATGAGCTCATCTCATCATACTTGGCTATTTACTTGGGTTCTGGAAATAAACCTCATGGTTTCATGCTTGCAAAACAAACACTTTGTCCTCAGCCTCTGGTGGTGATTTTGTTCTCAAAAAAACATTTGAGCTGATTAAAATGACATCAGGTCCTGAGTCTTCAGCTCACTCTTTGATTATCCTTGCTCATTTGATTAATCACACTGAACTTCAGTTTCCTTCAGGTGAGGATAATGTCCAAGGGGTGGTGACAGTATCTGAAAGGCAGGGGCTGGAGAGGTGGCTCAGAGGTTAAGAGCACTGGTCCTTTTTCCAAAGATCCCGACATCAGTTCCTAGTAACCACATGGTGGCTCACAACCATCTATAATGAGATTTTGTGCCCTCTTCTGGTGTGCAGACAGAACATTGTATATATAATAAAGAAATCTTAAAAAAAAAATTCCTGATGGCTGGAAAGAACTTAACACTTGGTGCCTACTCTTACATTATTCTTAAATTCACCTTAAAAATAAGTGGTTGCTTTTTCTGTGCTGATCACACATAGAGCTGCCTGAATATTGTCAACATTCACAGGTATCTGGCCCTTCTTAATTATGATGTTATTATTTTATTAATAATAAATATCAATAATATTAAATAATATCAGGAGTGACATTCTCTTTTTGGCAGGGAGGATAGTTTTTGGTAGTACATTTGCTCTGCAGTATTTTGCCTATTGGTGTCATGAATGATCTGTTTAGCAATCATTTCCCCTTGTTTTGTTTGTCATCGTGGCATGGGAAGAGGATAAGGAGAGGTCATAACTTTAGACAGCAGAATGGGTATTTCCTTTTCCTTTAAACTGTTTGTCATGAGAACCCGTTCACATAGGGATATGGTATTTTTGTTGTTATCATTGTTGATTATTATTTATTGTATTATTTGTGTTTATATGCATAGAGGTGTGTGTGTGTGTGTGTGTGTGTGTGTGTGTATGTGTGTGTGTACGTACATACATATACATGCATGTGCTTTGTGGACAACAGAAGTAGATATTAGATACCTTTCTCAGTGATACTTTATCTTTGAATCTAACATTTATTGATCTGGCTAGACTCTGGCTAGCAAACCTCAGACCAGAACGTCCTGTCTCTGCCTCCCCAGCCCGGCATTGTAGGGATTGGTGGGGCGCTGAATCATCACCTCAACTACCTGCCATACTTGTTTCTTATTGCAGCATGTCCATGCATTGAACATCCCTTGCTCTTTGTGTACAGCTACATGTATTTTCTCTCCTTTGTGTAATGTATTAAAGTTTTTTATATTTTCTGTGTGTAGAGCAGAGCAAATTATTTTCCTATCTTTATCCCTGGGATAACCTACAAGATAATAAAGGTGCTATAAAGTCTACTATGTGAGACTTAATGAAAGCAGGGAGGACAACTCACATATTTGTGAATACCCAAGAACAGGATCTCCTGTGAGTCCTGTGGTTCAGGAACTCCTGATGGTGCTGTACTGGCTGATCATGGAGGACAGCATCAGCCCATGCCTAGAAAACAGCTCCATGGAATGTTCAGTAAACCTGCCTCCCTGAGAATTTTTGTTGGCCCTGGTATCTCAGGAACACATCTTTGTGCTACTTGGCCAGGAATCTGACTATTCAAGTTGAGCTTGTATTTTTTTGGAAGCTGGAAGATTTGGGCAGATCATGTAGTTTGGAAATGAAAGTCATTTTAAATGAAGGGAGACTATTCTCTGAAGAAGCTTAGACTGAACCTCATCTGGAACAGCACATTTACAAGCAGTGTTTGGTTCAGCTGTCTGACAGTTATTGTTCTTAGCTACAGTATTTTAAAAGGTAGCCTATTTCAGCTCTCTTCCCCTTGCTCCACTGGCCCAAAGTCTCATTACAGGGAGAGGAAATAAGAGCAGCAGGGAGAGAATGAAGTATCTCTCTCTTTCTCTCCCTTTCCCTCTTTCTTTACAAAATACACAGTTTCAGTTCGTTCCCTCCCCTGTGCTGTTCTCTGTAATTTGATTAATTGGCATGTGGTGCATTACAGAAAATCCAGGGAATGACAAAGCTGGTTCAATATCAATTAACTGAAACAAGAATGGACTTCCCACAGAGACCCTAGGACAGAGTGGTGTTTAACTGGCCCTTTCAAACACAAGTCCTCCTCAATGAGAAGCAGACGATCCCAGTAGCAACTCAAATCCACTTAGATGAGTCTGCTATCCTTTTAATATAAGATATCCCAGTCCTTCCACCAAAGTGATTTGAATACTTAATATTTGCTGAGATGCTTTATTTGGGTTTGAGTAATATAATTGAATTTGCTTGCTACATTCATGGGGTGTGAAGGTCTGGGAGCTCCTGTGGTGTGGTATGTGCATGTATGTGCATGTGATTCTGTTTCTTTCTGAGTCAAGGATGAGTAGATGAGATAGTACTTTCTGGAGTTACAGGCTGTGTCTGCCACTATACGACTGTTCTGTCCTGGAGCTTAGAGGTCTTGTATTTAGCTATACAGGCTTTGGTTGAGCTGAATTGGATATAATTTGCTTTATTTTTATAGATGGCACATGTTCCTGGGAACCTAATCTTAAGCAGGGTTAGTATCAAAGAAGATGTTGATCAGTCACTGTTCCTTGTTCATAGCTTTGTGAGAGATAAACAGCTACAGGCTCTCTACCATGAAAGATGGTCTCACCTGAGAAATGAGAAATCATTTCTGATGCAGGAAGAAATATAAGTATTTTGAAGACTTTGAACAAAAAATTATGGTTGCAGAAAAGAATGATCTTGCATCTCAGGTATTAGAAGAGTAGCATATTTGACAGCATCAAAATATAGCAATTGTGACACATCCCTAGAACATATATTATGGAGTTCCTGGCATATGGAGAGGTGATAGATGATGAAGGTAAAGAGGCAGGGCATGGGCAGCTTTATGAAGGGCTTTCTGTATAACTTTCAGGACATCTGAACTTTAGGCTACAAAACAGAACGTGGAGATCTTCAGTAATAAGAGTGAGGTAATCAGTTAGACCTTTTTGAGTAATAAGCAGAATACAACCACTATGTACATTGAAGCTGGAGACACCATATTAGTTACATCCCAAGAGACTGATTGAGTTGCAGGCCTGGCCAAGGAGATGACAATGTAGGTACAAAGGCACTTATAGGAGGTAGAAATGGATTTCATCATTGCATGTGGGGTGAGGAGGGAAAGTAAGAGCCCTGACGTGGTTTTCTTGGTACATTTACAGAGTTAAGGATTGTGATGGAAACAGGAAAGAGAACTGAGCTTGGGCTACTTAGGTGAGGAATTTACCCATGGAGTCACTTTGTAGTCAGATATATGCTTGGGTCCCAGTGCAGCTTTTTGGCTGAAGTGCTTTTTAGTTAAGGTTCCTAAGAATTGTGGCATCAAAAGTCAAAGGCATTGGCAGATAGCTGAAAGCTAGAGTTAAGAGGTAAATTCATTCACCTAAGGCATGGTATGCAAATGAAGAAGTATGGAAAGCTGAGAAAAAGGCTTCTGGGTTAGAAATGTACAGTGCCAATTGAAAGAAAGGGAAGCTGTATGGAAGATAGCCAAAGAGTGAACCCTTCATTCACACATGACTGGGGAGCATGTTCTGGTTGAACAGCTGGTTTTCATTTGTTTGGCTCACTTGTTTCGAGGGAAGAATTAAATGATGAGACCCGAGCAGGAGAGGGATGGCAGGCACAGGAGTGAGGACATGAGCTCTATGAAAGGAACTAAAGATACAGTGATATAATAAAGTGTATGTAGGAGGCAGGGGAGGGGCATGGACTAGAGCTTGCCCAGAGGAGAGTGTGCTTCAAAGAACCTTCTTGAAAGATTGAAGCCTGGCTTCATCAAAGACAGGAATGGTTATGGCAGAGGATGGAGGACTACACTCTAGGAAACTTTTGAATGGCTTCTGTTCTCATGGCAAGACCCATTTCGTTTCCAAGTGAAGACAGAGGGGTAGGGATAGATAATCTAAAGAGTGGAATATGTTGTTAGTGTATTAATTGTACAGAACACTTAAAACTTTCAACTCTGAAATGTGCTCCTTGACTCAGTGTGTGTTTTGTTGCAGTAGCTCTAAATTAATCAAGTAATTAGTGAGGAAGGCATGAAGCATCTGCAGCGTTGAAGGCATTGCGGGGGTGGTCCCTGCTCTGGAGGTCTTGCTGGTACCCAGAGATCTTTGCTGGTGCTGAAGCTATTTGAAAATCTTGGTCATCCATCTTCATTCACAGCAAGAGTTTGATGAGACTCTTGGGGCTCTGTATCATGCTGACTTCAGTTAAAGAAGTATATTGTCTCCATATTCATTTTAATAGCACATTTATTGTAGAATAGATTTAGGTTTGCAAAAATGTTGCCAACAATAGAGAGCACTCTTGAAATCTCCAATACTAGCTTTCTCACTTTTAAAAACATTATATTAGCATGACACATTTATCACAATTAATTAAGGTGGCAGCCAACTTTTTTGTTACCATAACAAATCTGTAAGATATATCAGTATTTGAGGAAAGGCTTAGTTTAATCTCTGGTCACTTGGCCTTATTGTCCTTTACGTACAACAACACAGTTTGTCATGGTGGGAGCTTGCCATGCAGCTGGATGCCCACTTTGTGGTAGGTGGGAAGCATAGAGAGACAAAGAGGTTGGGCTCGCATAATTTCTGAGCACACGCCTCAACAATAGGGCTTCCTTTCGTACTTTTCAGGAGTGAGCACAGGCTGGGGACCTGCCCTTCACAGACAAGCCTTAGGGAGCATTTGCCATCCGAACCATAGCAGTCGACCTTAAAGGTTTTTCTTCTCTGTTTTCTTTTAAGACAATGTCGTGCTGTTTTCCCAGCAAGTGTTAGACCGTTTTCATCAGTTGGCTTTGCTGCTGGAACATTCCTTGGCTGATGACAGGACTGTGCTGTTGTGCCTGTCCTGAACCACTTTTTCTGCATGATTACCTGCATTCCCCTACGCCACCCTCTTCATTTCCAATGTCTTCTTGCTCTAACCTCTTGGATTATTGTTGTCTATATCAGGAGCTGGTGACTTCCAAATGCATAGCTAAGCCAGAGTTTGTGTTGTCTGTCTTCCTGTTTCATTAGGATCATCTCCTGAAACACTGTCTCTTTCAGAAATTATACTATTGAGGGTTATGTCTGGCTTTAATTTAAAAGGTATTATAAGCACAATTTGCTAGACATTAATCTTTTGAAATGCAAATAAGTAATGGAGAATACATTTTGAAAAACAAATTTTTGTAGCTTGGCCAGTGATGGAGCAGGTCCCTGTCCTCTGCCTCTAGATGGCACTGGTCTCTTGCTGGCCTACAATGCTTAAACCACAGGATTTGGAATGAAAATACTTTCATCAGGCTGGCACTACATGCATGTTCTGTTGTTGAGCACTCTGTACTCATTTTTGTCTTAGCAGAACACAGAATTAGGGAGCTCTGTTAGTAACTGTTAAGTGTTCAGCTAGATAGGCCTGGATGAGTACTGGGGAATTTATAATATGGATGATATTTGTGTCTGTAATCTGCAGGACTCATTCTGGGCAATCAATAATGGATCTACCCGCTTCTCTCCAAGCCCCCTTGTCACTTATTAGTGGGCAGTTATTCTCAACAGTTTCTCAGCTCCCTGACAGCTGGTTCCTAAGCTTAGAGAATTGCATACTGTGGGAAGGAGGGTAGGAAGGACCCTCTGCTTATCATATGGAAATACTTAGCTACTGTCTTATATTTCATGGACCTCTTCAGTTTTCACTTCCAAACACCTTAGTTATTATTGTTTACCACAAAATATCTCCTGTTTTCCTCCAATTGCCCAAGACCTCTTATATCACTGAGAAAGTAACTTTTGTTTTGCCCATTTTGACCATGAATCTTTCAGTCTTTTCTATTAGGCACTTTCTAGTAGAATCATGTGACTCTAATTTAGACATGTGACTAAATTAGTGTTTTAAACAAAGTAACCTGAAGAAATGTACCATGATGTAGCTAAAACATGCTGCTAACCAGAATTTCATTTGAAGACTATTGTCCAATTTGAAGTCATTTTTGCCTTTCCTTCTCCTTTTGCTGCTCCTTCCCTTATAAAAACCATGATTTGTATAACCAGGATTCATGGTTCTGCCCTCCTTTCTTTAATTCATTCAACTTCTGTACTTAACGTTTTTGCTTGGCAGCAGAAACTAGCCATAGTTTCCATTCATATTATTCATGATGTTCTGTTCATTCCTGAAGCCACTTCTCCTCATGCAGAATAACATCATGCAGAGCAAGAATGCTATACGAGTATAGCTATACCTGTAGTGCTGTAGCCTTCTGGCTTTATTTCCCCAGACAGGGATTGCGTTAGGAGTGGCCACATAGCCAAATTACTGATATAATAGTGGCTGACAATTTCTCCAAAGGCTTGTAATTTTCAAATGTGATTGAAATGATTGTTATCACATCTATTTTAATGTTACAATGCAAAATTGCCTTTGCAATTTAGAAACACTGTACTTGATTCAGTGTTTCCTAAACAGTCTTTCTTCTGCTTCCACCACAGTTTCTTGTGTCTGGTACTTTTTCAGCTATTGTATGGTTTCATCACCCCAAAATATTCTGTGTTTGTTTGAAAGAGACTCTTACTGTGTAGCCTAGACTTACCTCAATCTAACAAACCACCAGCTCCAGCCTCCTGAGTGCTGGATTAGCACAGTGCCTGATGTTGTTTAGTCTATTCAGGAACAATTTACCAATGCCTGCTTTCCCCGAGAGCCTGGGAAGACCATCTTCTCCTTCCACCTTCCCCTGGCCCAGGACTCTGGTAGAAAAGGTGGGTTGCTTTTGATCAGCATCTACGGGTTAATGCAGAGTGCATTAAGTATGATCTGTAGACATCCTTACCCTTTCTTTAAAGCTTCCCCGGCCCACTATCTGTCTTCTGATCTCCATGTCAGCTTAAATGGTTTAGCCTTCCCCCTTCTTTCTTTCATTTTTCTCCTCTGGAAAGCAGCTGAAGGTTTACAGTTTGCCTATCCTGTGGTTTTTCTTTTTAACTCTAATAAAATTGTCCCTGTGCTTCCATTTGAATCAACTTTTAAAATTCTTTTATTAATGATACTAAAACCCTCAGATGGGACCCTACTTCCCATGTATAAATAGTAGTTCCTATATTTTCATAATACTCACTGAAGTTAATACATAATTATTAAACAAGAGTATACTTTGCTGAATCTCCTTGAGCAATGTCAGTAGGCCTGCTTTACCTATCACTGCTCCTTCTTTGCCTTCTCACACTTTTGGCATGTTTGATGTATCTACAAAAATACTCTAGTGTTTCTAAGTTGTTGAGAGTGGTTTGCCAAGTCCATAATTGAGTTCTATAGGCCACAGCTTGCCTCCCAGCATTATCTGCTGACTGTGGACCTTGGAGAAGACATACTTTGAAGTTGGAGGTTCCATCTGTATAAAGAAGTGGCAGTGGCAGGGTCTGTGCATGGTGCGGGGAAGGATCGTGTGCTATAAAAGTTATAGTACACCGTACTATCAGGCAAAGTACTTTCAGTTTGGAGAAGGCCATTCCAGGTGACCATGCACACTAGTGCTAGTTTTCTTAAGTAGTGACAGCTATACTAGAGTTTCTTTGTCATGGCTTCTGTGCTGACCCTTTAGGAAAGGGCAGGGTGAATGAACCTTCTTGTAACGTTGTATGGTTGTGTGAAACTTTGGTAAGTGTTAGCTTTAGGTTTTATTTTGGGGGGTGTCTGTTCTTTGTAGTGCTTCAGTAAAACAAAACAAAAGTCTACATTGGGTTAAAGTTGAAGGCTTTTACTTCTTATGTGATCAGATGTTTCTCTTCATGTCTAATGCAAAATTGAGACACATATTCATGTTTCTTTGCTAAACAGTATGATGACATTTGTGCCAAAGAGGGACCATAATCTTAAGACTATAGAGAAGCATAAGATGGTTAGCATATTAAAATATATTTGGCCTGTCTGCTCTGTTGACAGCCTACAGAGTCGGAGAAGGTTTTTGCCAGACAAGGTGTTAATATCTAGAATATAAAGAACTGCAAAAGCTAAATATCAAAAGAACAGAACTGTCAGTCAATAAATTGGTGAATGAAATGGACAGTTTTCCAGAGAAGAAACACAAATGGCCAATAAATATATTTACTTATATATAAATAAATAAATGTTCGATATCCTTACTTGTCAACAACTCCAAATTACAGCATCTTTGACATTCCATCACACCTCAGTCAACATGGCCTCCACCAAGAAACAAAGAGTAATAGATGCTAGCTAGCATGGGGGAAGGACAACCCTGTGAGTTGTAGAGAGAGTATCAACTGCTGTAGCCACGGTGGGGATGAGTGTGGAGGGCTATCAGAATCCTGAAAATTAAGCTATTATATGACTCAGCTCTACGGCCTCTGGTCAAATACCTAAAGTGCTGTGTGCATCGTACCTCACAGATACTTGTCCATCCATGTTTATTGCTGCTCTATTCATAATAGCAAGACAGTGGACCCAGCCTAGGAACAGGTCCATCAGAACATGTGTGGCTCATGTAAATATGCCACCAACAAATGAACAATGCGACTTCATTCAACTGGAAAGGAAAAGGAAATTATGATACTTGTATGGAAATGGATGAATCTTCAAAATATTACATTAAGCAAGGTAACCCAGCCTCACATAAATACAACATGCTTTCTCTCATGCTTGGAGCCCAGCTTGAAATGTTAACATGCATGTATGTAGGTGGTTATGTGTGTGGGTATACGTCCTGTAATGGAAGGGGCCAGTGAGTGCTGAGGGGAAAAGGAGCTGTTGAGGAAAGGGGCAGGTAATAGAGCACAGGTAACAGGAGAGCAAACCGAGGCCATTGGATATAGGCGAGTATGAGAGAGAAAGAAGGATTCACAGAAGTAAATCATGCTTGAAATGCCATAAAATCAAAAACATTCTGTACCGGTTATATACATTTTGACCAAAAGCACCTACTCTTTCCCCTTTCTACAACTAATGAAATGCTTCCTCTCGTATGAGTTTTCCTGTTCTTATTCCTCACTTAGCTTGTCCTGGGTGTGGTTGCAATCGTAGAAGCAGCAGCTCTGTTTCTACACAGAACAGCAAAGCACTGTATGCCGTGACCATGAAGGCTGACCACTATATTATTGTAGTATATAATACTGAGGAGTCAGTACTCCTCCATACCCCTCACTTCTCATTTAGATTTATTTATAGTGTATATGTGAGAGTTTGCCTGCTTATATGTGTTTATACCATGTTTGTTTCTTATGCCCATGCAGGCCAGGACAAGGCATTGGATTCCCTGTTACTGGAGTTATGATGGTATGTGAGCCACAGTGTGGGTGCTGGAAAATAAACCCAGGTTCTCTGAAGAAAAAAAAAAGTGTTTTTACCCATTGAGCAATCTTTCCAGCCCCCACCATTTCTCCTTTTGTCCTTCAAATGACATTTGTTGTATTCTCTCTAACTTCAGATGTAGTCTTGTTTATTGAGAAATATACAAA
The DNA here is from genome assembly GCF_907164565.1 of Psammomys obesus. Lineage (NCBI taxonomy): Eukaryota > Metazoa > Chordata > Mammalia > Rodentia > Muridae > Psammomys > Psammomys obesus. The sequence goes on from NW_026596162.1 coordinate 2,143,608, forward strand.
ATACATAAAAATAGCAAGAATAAGGGAAAATAATGAGTGATCCCACCACATAGAGATGATAAATATTCTACTATTATGGTTTTCTTTTAAATCTTGAATTTTTAATAGTTGTGTTATGGCTCAACCTCATCCTAGTAATGGAATAACATTATTTCATATAAACTTTTCTATGAAGAAAGACTAGTGTTGCTTGTTAATTTAATGTAGTTACTAAATTCTTTGCCTTTAATGGAAAGGCAAAGATTTAATGAGCCTAAATCTCTACAGAGTGCCCCCCCCCAGCATACAAATCACATTGGGAGGAAGCTTTATTTTTGTTTGTTTGTTTTTGAAAAACATATTTTAAGTCCTACTAGTATCTTTCATCTAGTTTCCTAATGCTGATGGTGCTGGAATTATTTAAAATGCTTTTTCCTTTAGTTTTATTTTATGTGTGTGTGTTTTGCCCACATGTATATCTGTGTACAACATGCATGCCTCATGCTCATGGAGGCCAGAAGTGGGGGTCAGATCTCCTGGGACTAGAATTATAGCTGGTGGTTGTGAGCCACTGCGTGTTTGCTGGCACTTAAACCTTGCTTTTCTGGAAGAGTAGCAAGTGTGCTTAACTGCTGAGCCCATTCTCCAGCCCTTAAAAGCATTTTTGGAGTTGTTTTCAATTCCATCATCAGGTATTGGGATCACATAGTGTCAGTTCAAATCATATTGCTTGAGAGATTCAATTTTTGAATACAGTTACAAGTCATTTAGATTTTTGCCTAGAATTTTGAATGATCAATTTGGGTAACAGTTTATTAAGAACCAGGCTGGTCATGGTGGCCAGTACCCGGAACTAGAGTGAGAAGTTGCCCAGATTTGAAACCAGCCAGGGCTACATTGTGAGACCTTGTTGTAATTTTACAAAAGGGGGTTGGTGCCTAGGGATGAGGCACACCATGTCCCTGTTCTCAGTACCCACCTCCACAAAACAAAGGAACAAACAAGCAAGGGTTAAAAATGAAAGACAGTCGCTTCCTGGGAGGCCTGTAATATGACTCCAAAAGCAGTTTATAAAGTATGTGTGTGTGTGTGTGTGTGTGTGTGTGTGTGTGTCTGTCTGTATTCTGGAGACATAGTATACATGGGAATGTGTTCTCTCATGTTACTGTGGGAGCTCTAGGAACTGAACTCAGGTTGTCACACTTAGTGGTGTGCACCTTTACCAGCTGTTCCATCTCACTGAACCTTGCAGTACTTAAGGCTTATAGAAATGGGACAGTTCCCTGAGGACAGGACGTGTGCATTGAAGCGAGAGCCTGGAGAAGGCTCAGGTGCATCATGGGGGTTTCTGCATGCAGCTTTGCCTTACTCTTCAGGGCTACCAGAAGACTAAACAGGATGGGAAGTGCAAATTGGCTGTAGGGCCATCAGTGCTCTGGTCACGTGGTCTTTGAGGTTGCAAGCTCCCTCAGCTTAGGCCTTCTGGCTTCCTAGTGATCAGTGTCCACAGACCTAAAATCACCCAACACAGATACCCACTGTTGGACAATGCTATTGTAGGGGTGGCAAAATAGTACCCAGTTGTTTCAGCTATTGTAATCCTAAGGCAAAGAGTATAAAGTGTTTAAAAAATTTAAAACAATCAAATCTAAAAAATGTATAAATAATAAAATGTTTTATTCAAAACAATCATACTTGAGCTATCAAGCCAAGAGAAGACAGAGAGAAAATTTAAGTGCATATGGCTAAGTGAAAGGAGCCAATTTGAAAAAGTCTGAGTATTCCTTGCTTCCAGTTATGATATTTTGGAAAAGATGAAACTATAGACTGAAGTGAAAAGATCTGTGGGCACCAGGGGTTACCTAGGAGAGACACATAAATTGGCAGAGCACACTGAAAGGCATAGAAAGTATTTTTTTTATGCTGTTAAATAGTGGCTACATTTCATTGTACATCTGTAAAACCCATAGAACACATAGCTTCAGTAGTGATCCCTAGTGTGAACTCTGCTGCAGTGAGCACAGCTAATATATACTAAGGAATGTGGCTGACTGCTAATATGTCAGGGCGTGACCATTAATCACATAAGGTCCCTTGGTGGAGATATTGCTAGAAGAGGAAGTTGTGTGTGTGTGGGGGGGGTTAGAGGCATGCAGCATATTGATAATTCTACCTTCCTCTCACTTTTGCTCTCAACTGCTCTTCAAAATTAGTTTTTATTAAAAAACAAAAACACCAACCCATGTTTTTCTGAGGAGCTAAATAGAACATTTAGACATGTTTGCTAGAATTCCGACCTTTCTCCCCTCTTGAGACAGGATTCCCTCCAGAATGACACTCTGTAGTGAGCACACACCCATTATCTTCCTTACACCCTGTCAGTCTTTCTTCATCTCAAGCAGTGCTTCTTGACCTTCCTAATGCTGTGGCCCTTTAACACAGTTCCTCATGTTGTGGTGGATGCCAAACATGAAATTATTTTTGTTGTTACTTTATAACTGTAATTTGGCTACTGTTACAAGTTGTAGTATAAATATCTGGCAGCCAGGTTATCTGACACGTGACCCCTGTGAAAGCTTCATTTATGCTCCACAGGTCGTGACCCACTAGCTGACAACCACTGGGTTAAAGTGACCCTGACTCTCTTCACAACGCTTCCCAAATCTTTCATCGGATGGTGCTGATTTGGACATTATCTAATATTTTCTCATAACCAGATTTGGGTTATACATTTTTGACAAAAAGAAAAAAATCAAGGAATATTTTCTCTGCTTTTGTCAGTATGTTGATTTTAGGGGACAGTGTATTGATATGTACAGCTCTTGGTTGATTGTTTAATAAAAATAGAACATATCTCTTCCATTAACGTTATTCCACATAATTAGGGAGTTTCCTGTGGAACTTAATTTACATCTGTAAATACCCTGTTTCTCACATTTTCTCCCACCAACTTTAGAATCCACTGGCAATCTTTTGAATTACTGTGGCTCTGCAAGCTTTCTTCTTCTAAATGCATTCATTAGAATTTTATTCTCCACATGTATTTATTCAGTATTTAATATGATTGTGACTTCCTGGATATTTGTTTCTATATTTGTGGTGTAATTTATGTTCAACTTATTTATATAATGTTCAGGTGAATCCAGATTTGGCCATGGGGATCCCTGTGGTGGTCTCCTGTGTCCTGGTCTATTGTTATTTTGTGTCCAGCAGAGCGTTCAGATTCATCTTTTAGAATCAGTTATTTCTCTAAGGAACTCTTTTTTTTTTTTTTTTTTTTTTTTTTTTTTATGAGAATGGTATTTAGAAACCCAGACCTGGGTGTGCTTATTGTGATAGGCAATGGCATTTTGTCTAGGCCTTCCTAGACGCAGCTAGGAAATCTATATACATTTGTTTTCTATTTTGACATGTATCTGTACGTGTGTTAAATTCTGTAGATACCTCCAGTCTCAGTCCAGTACTGCATAGCTCTTTCTGGATATCTCCATTGCCATTGACAGTGATGTTTAGGATCTTGTTCTTCTTACCCATAATGCATTTAATACACAATAAGCCATAGAAGGCACTAAAAGTGGTTTCAGAATTGTAACTGATTTGTGTAGCATGTTTTTTCCTGTAAGTACATTTTCAATCTTACAAAATGACTGACTATAGTATTTTTCAAAGTCACTGCAGCTAGTGCTTCACTCTCGTTGGTGTGACTGTGCCATTTAAATGAAGCCACAGTTGGGGTTCTCCATACCTCTGTGTAGGTTTTAGCTTGATTCTTGAATACAGAACTGTACAAAAATTTTACTTAGAGAATCATCACTCCCTGTCCCCTGCCCATCTTCACACTCCATTCCCTCTCACCTGCTTATCCTTTGTTTCTGCCTACTTCCATTCTTCAGTCCATTCTCCAGTGTCTGGCATATCCTTCACATACTCATTTCCATGTACATGAGGGCTGTGTTTCTTCATGTCCCTGCTGAATCATACAGGAGAGATATAATTTCCTCCTTAGTACTTGGCTTTCTTGCATGTTAGAAATCTTTTCCTACAAGTTCAGGAAGGTCTTCTGCGTTGTCTTTTACACTTGAAATGTGTTTACCTATATCAACTGACCACAGTTTTAGTCAAATATTACTCCAATATAAAAAACTTTTGTTTATTCTTTTGAATTCTTAAAAATTCCAGAAGGACATTGTACAATATGGTGGCTAGTTTGGTCAACAACTTCACTCAGTATAGAATCATCTTGAAACAGAGTCTCAGTAAGGGATTTTTCTGGGCTCAGCTGTCCTGTGAACATGTCTGTAGGGCATCTTCTCGTTTATATTAATTAATGAGGGAGAACCCAGCCTGATAGTAGGCAGCACCGTTCTCTACACTTGAGTCCTGAGCTGTATTATTTATATACAAGGTAGTGTATTTTCAGGATTCATGGGATTCACTTAAGACCCAGGGTAGCTGGATCTTCTGAAAAGACTTTATTTAACATTTAGAAGAGCCTCCAGTCTAGAGGGAGGTCGCAGCTGTAGCTCCCATTTTACCCACTAGCTGTGGACCTGACTGCAGATTTCCACACGTTCTGTTTTTTATGTCTGGTCCTTGTTGGGGGTATCAGTCTTTCTGTGCTGTTCAGCAGACATTCTGTCCTGGTCAACTACTAGGCTTGCACTTGTGTCTTGCTGGCTGTGTTCAGTTCAGTTGTTACTCATATGTTCAGCTTTGCCCTTAGTGTGCTGGGAAGGCAGGCATTCTCAGCGACTGTTTAACTGTTGTTTTGTTGGTTTCATGCTATTTTGTAGAGTTTTATTTAGTAATTCCTGTCTATTTTGGTACTTTCTTGTGCCTTTAGCATTCATTTTTTCAGAACAAGGATTTTTCTAATCAACTAATATAAGCAATAGAAGTGACAACGCTTTAGTAAAATATTGTTTCCCACGGGACTAAAGTGTAAACAGTGATGGTCATTTGGTTATTTCTCTTTCTTGACCTATTCCCCCCATAGGTAAAGTTGATCTGCTATGTCACTACAGTTGGATTTGCTTTTTGCTTCTCTGTGTGTGCGTGTCTTTTTGTATGTGTGATGTATGCCTGTGTGCATATAGGAGGCCATAGGGAGATATCAAGTGACTTTCTCTATTACTCTCTGATGTTTCTTTTGAGATAGTGTCTTGCACTACTCTTGGAACTCACTGCATTGTTTATCCTGGTTGCCCAGTGATCTCCAGGAAGCTTCCTGTTTTTTGCTTCCCCAGCACTGGATCACAGGTGTATCACTGTGCCTGGCTTCTCATGTGGCTGCTAAGAATTGAATTTAGGGCTTCATGGTTATGTAGTAAGCATTTACTGACAGAGCCATCTCATCAGACCTGATACTCTATTTTATTGGGAAAGTAGCGTATGATAACTGACATCTGTAGTTAATGATGATGCTAAGAAATTTGTTTAATTGTTGTACTGTGCCATGTACTCTGTATTTTCTTACAGTACTTACCATAAAAATCTATGAATTCAGTATGATATCATTTCATGCATGTGTCATGAGCTGAGATTTAGCTATCATATAATTTGCCTATGTTTTTGTTTATAATAAGGGGGAGAAATATGTGTGAAGCTCTGACATGGGTTTTAGAAATAGACTATTAAACTCTAGCAGGCTTCCTGTCTTCATTGACTTTATAGGATTTAATTCTTAAACTGTACTTTTTTACTTAGTCTTAGATCACATTGGGAAGATCCTGTGGAACACTTAAGGATATTATTTTAGAGTCTAAAGCTTGGCATTTCCATTAGAATTGAGGATAATGTCTCTTGTAAGGAAATGACTGTAAATTCAGGCAAATGTAAAACAGATGAGCAAGATCTGGGCAGCATTTTTTAATTCCCCAAGGACCTTCCACACTGGGTGGCTCAGAGCTTGGCTCAAAGTTAATACAAAGTACTGTAAATTTCAATGTGCATATTAAGTATAAATTTTAATTTATTTTTTTATATTTTTGTTAAGGTATAATTCTTATCCCCATATTGTAACTGTAGCAATATGTACTTTCCCAGAATTTCTATGCTGTTTGATAGAGACTAACCAGAACCCTGTTTTATACATGTCATTATTCTTTTTCGTTTACAGTTATTTGCTGGTGTAAAGGATGGAGAAAGCTTGGAGCTCTTTGAAGAAAGTTCTCGCTCAGCTCATAAGCAAGAGACACACACCATGGAGGCTGTGAAGCTAGTGGAGTTTGACCTTAAACAAGTACTGACCAGGCTTATGACACATCTTTTTGGAGATGGTAGGTACTCAGATATCTTTTTGTCTCAAAGCTTAATAGTTTGATTGTTTTGAAGACTCTGCAGCAGACCAATGAGATTGGTTGTATGTAAGGGTTTTGTTGTTGATTTGCTCTTGTGTGATAGGTGGATGGAGGGAGCCTATGGACATCTTGCTTCCTTCAACTTGAGGTATAGTAAGTTAGAATGGAATTAACTAGAGAAGGAACAGTGATGGTGGATTAACTTGTTGTCAATGGAAAGTGTCTGGTTATCTTGGTATCTTGGTTTTGTTCCTGTATTATTAGAGTATATGGACAAGATTCTGCACAATATGGAGTATCCCATGTCACAACCATACATTGACACATTGACTATGACTGTCAAGAGCAGGAATATTAACATTGAGTTCCTATAGGAAGAATAATACTGTTCAGATTTTGGCTCTCACTTTATATACTTGTCTTCAAATCTTCCTCCAAGAGGGAAAATACTGTTGATGCCTCCTGCTGCAGGAGTCACAGTCACCATCCCTAGCTGGATCCCAGAGCTCACTGATGGCACAGAGCTTACCTGTAGGTTTTTATTCCTTCAAACTCCCCTACTTATACATGAACACAAATGTGTGTTTAAAACGACTCTTATAATTTAGTAAGGCTCTGCTGCTCTGTTTTAACAAGGTTTATAGTAATATTTTAACTCCATATCATCAGATGCATAATTCATGTAACATTTAAGAAACTACTGACTAGCCCTATATATTCTTTATATGGCATACATTATTTTAAATTTGAACATCAATGCCAGACTAACACTTTTCTAGGCAGTAAGAAATAGTAATGGGAGGGCGTGGGAAACTGTCTTCATCTGTGTTCATGATGTTTTATTTTGTAAAAGTATGAAGTAAAATATGACAAAATGTTATGATTTGATAGAATAGAATAACAAGTACATGGATGGTTGTTATTTTCTATTTCTGCCTCCAGATTTGAAGTGTTTCATATTAAATGATATAATGTGAAACAGATTTCAATCCGAGGTTGTTGATGTAAAAATCCCATTATAGCTAGCCTGTAGGCTTAGATTTTTTACCTAATCCACTTTATTTAGGGTTCTTACACACTTCTAACTTCCTTCCACCCACTGACCAGAGGTAGGGGAGAGAGAAGGTTATTAGGAAAAGGGGGTTATAGACCTTTTAGAAGTAGTTCCTTGGGATGAGTCTACTCTTTGTTGTCCAGATACCAGCAGTTCTGTCCAAAGGCCAACATCAAAGAGCAACATGAATCAGCACTATTCAGAAGATCGGGACAGGTCAGGGAAAGCTGCAAGACTCAGTTGGATTGTCCTGAGAAGTTCTCTGGAATATTTCTCTCTGTGAAGTCAAGTGTTGAGGCATGAAGATCAGCCCGGCGATGTTGATCCAAAAAGTGATGTCTCACTGTCTGTAGGCTTCTATATATCCCCTCTCCTTCGAGTCCATCCATAGATGTTCTCAGCTGACCAAAGTCACGCCCCTTACACAATACAGCTCACAGCAAAACATCACGTGTCCTCTATCAAGCCCAGTCTCCAACAAAAGATCACATGCCCTTTCACAAGACAGCTTCTAGCAATACATCACATGAGTCAACAAAGTCTTCAAAGAAACCAGAAACTTCTGCTTCACTAGCTCCTCTTTACTTCTGCAATAAAAGAATTGTGATTGTTTTAGCAGTTGTATAATCTATTTAACACTGAAATGTGAGGAGATAGATTATATTGTTCAGGTATTTAAGAGGCAGGGCAGCGAGGAAGGAATCTCAGGGTATGGAATAATCTAGACCTAATCCCTGTCTTCAAGGAGTCATGCATCTTTTTCGTCTATCAAGGCAACATTAAGTGTCTGTGAGTACTCAGGAGAGGAGCCTCATATAGGATGGATCGGTGCTCAGGAGGGCACTTGGTGGAGGGGAGCCAAGAACTACCAGGGTAGGTCTAGACAGCGAAGGGCACACCTGATAACCAAGTCTGCAGACACAGGTGCTGGCCACCGAAAACAGTGACTGCGGCAACAGTACAGGGACAGAAAGCAAAGAAGAGGAAGGAGTGTGACTGGCAGGAAGTCCCATATCCTCTGAGGAATGCCCAGTGGAATCAGATTTTCATGTCTCCTCTCTACCTTTTTAAACCCTGCTTACTTTTCAGTTTCTTTGATATCTTAGGATTCTAACTTTAGAGAAAGTTATCTAAGTTTTATTTTTAAATAATATTTGTCTCACAAATAAAGTGGAATACAGCATGCAAAATGTAGTTGAAAATGTTAAATTTAATATAAATGTGGGGGAAAAAACTAAGAAAGAGTTACAAAATTAAGGCACTGAATACAGAACAGCTGTGAGGATGGAGGGATATAATCAAAGTGACAGATTTGCAACAAATGAAATGGGATGCCCCTTTCCCTTACCCCGTACCCTGGCCATCACATTGGTGCTCAGCATGGCTTTGCATCATCTGCAACAACCGGCGTGTACATTTGAAAGACATCTTAGTTCTGGACTAATGGCTCAACACGTAAATGTGCCCAGGGTCCCCCCTAACAACCTGGGCTTCATCCTCAGGGTCCATTTGGTTGGAGGGACAGAGATCACTCTCAAAAGTTGTCGCTGCACTGTGAAAGGCTCCTGCTCTCAAATAAATGAGTCAATGAATGTCTTATGCTAGAATCCGTGGAGACTGAGCATGTGCATTTCTGGGAATCTGGTCGTGAACTTGCTTTTATATTAGCATGTTTAGTGTTTGTATTTGCATACCTTTCAAAACTGCACTGAGCTGAACTTTCATTATTAAAGGCTGCTTCTACAATACATTTTTTGTTTGTGTTTACTGTGATGCCTGTCTTGACATGGGGCACATACTGATGCCTAAGCATAGGAATATTCGGTTTTGAAACAGCAGTGAGGTTGCATCTCTTATCATTTTTTTTTTTTTTTTAAGATCTCACTGTGTATTTCTGGTTGGTGTGAAACTCATTATATAGACCAGGCTAGCTGTAATTCAGAGATCTCCTGCCTCTGCCTCCTGAATCCTGAGATTAAAGATATGAGTCACTGTACCTGGCCACTATTGTGGTTTTTATATATCTTCAAATTCACTTTTGGTTGTAATATTTCTTTTGCACAGGTGTCAAATGTAATTAAAGTAAAATATAGTAACAATAATAATAGCAAAAACAACATTAATCGTAATTTGTGTTCATGGAGAATAGCTAGTGTTCATGTAAGCTGAAGTCTGGAAAGAGCCTGGAGAGTATAGATAAAGTTGCTCCAGTACCATCCATCTGAGTGTCCCTGAAACCAGAGGACAGTCAGAGTGATGGCAGCAGCCACAGAGAGGGTTGCTTCAGTCACCATGACACTCAGCACTTGCTGAGGGAATTGTTCTCCTCACCCTTTTCCCACCCCAAACTTAAGCACCACATGAAGATCCTGCTGCCAAATGTAGCCCAGGAATTCTGACTCTTAAACCTGGTAGAGGATAAAAATAAACCATTTCAATACAGTTTAATAATTCCTGAATTACTAGAGCTGAGACAGCACGATCATATCTACCCAGGGACAGAACCTTTCAGGAAAGATTAAAAGGAGAGAAAGGGGTGTGTGTGTGTGTGTGTGTGTGTGTGTGTGTGTGTGTGTGTGTGTG
>NW_026596162.1:2153532-2182292 GCF_907164565.1 Psammomys obesus
TGTGTGTGTGTGTGTGTGTGTGTGTGTGTGTGTGTGTGTGTGTGTGTTTGTAAATGAGAGCTATCAGTCATTTTAATATTATTTCTGAGATTGAGACAATGGAATTTATGATGTAAAAATAGACAATCTAATTAAAGTGGGCCTTTCTTTATAGTCTGCCCTCTGGCTTTTTTCTTATCCATCTTGTCCTGGGTCAGCTTGTTGCAAAGCTTCTGTTTGCTACATTTTGGGTTCTAAAGGACACATAAAAGCCCAAACTTTTTTCATTCTACATTTAATTAATGGGCACAGTTTGTCAGCCTCAGACATACTCCTCAAGACTTTTTTATATCTGTTCATATGGCCTAGACCCCTCACTTAATATTATTGGTTTCCTTTGTACTTGAAAAGAAAAATTAAAAATTAGAACACGTCCTGTTCTTGTGGCAGTTTGTAGTTATTATAGCAGCTTTAACTTCAGCGTTTCCCCATCTCCAAATGTGGTTTATTATTTTCTGCTAACATTTCAATTGTACCAGTATCCTAAGGCAGTTATAAGAGAAGTTATCATTTTAGAATTAGAAAGAAATAAAATAACGCTTTAGACTTTTTATGCTTGTGGAATTTATCATTGTTTTCCATATTACTACTGCTTTCTATATATTTTGAACCCTGCCTGGTGATCATTTCTTTTAGAGTAGGTCAGGTAGGGATTTAGGATGCTTAGGATTTTAATTTCTTGAATCCTTTGGTGTTTACAGCCTTTTTTCCCAGAGCACTGTCTGACATGCATTGGTGTTTTCCAGTAGAGCACTGCTTTCTCACATGGTGCCATTTAGATGACTAAGTCTAGGGAAAGAAGGGCAGTGTTACTCTCCTGTCGATCTGGATGTCCCCACAAGGGAGTACACTTCTCTCTGCGTGTGGTGGTCTGTGAAACACATCTCCAACGATCCTTTTCCTGATGTACAAGGAGCCTCCAGCCAGCAGTTCCTCAGGAGATAATCTTAGCTGCCAGGAGCCAGCCCTCTTGCCTGAGAATGGTCCTTCTCATGTCCAGAGCCTGAGACTGGCAGGAGTGTCTTCAGTGGTACTGTTCTGATAGCTATTCCTACCTCTACAAGTTCAAGGCTGATTGTGTTGTGTTCTTCCTCTTGTGTTGAACCTCATCCCTACCGTGGTGTTGAACCTCTTCCCTACTGTGTTGCCCGTCCACAGGCACTGATTCCCCTCAGCTATCCTGCTTGCCAGTTAGCTGTGCGTAGGAACCAATATATGGTCCCATTCAATTGAAACCTTCTAGGACTCTGTGCTGTGAACAGTGACCCAGTCCAGAGTGAGACTGTGAGGTAATGGTAATAAAGACAGCATGGCTTGAACATTTTGTTTTGTTTTCTCTATCCATAAACTCCTGTTAGTGTAAAGGAAGTGAAAGTGATTGAGGTTACTCTTACCCTTACTCTTCTACTTTTTCATAAAATTGAATTTAGTGTAAAATCCGTTAATCATTTCTCTTTAATTGCCTTTAAACCTGCTGACTATTATGGTCCGATTTTAAGAGGGTGTCTTCTTACTTTTCTATTGCTGTGATAAAATAGCCTGATGAAAAGGAGCTCAAGAAAGAATTTATTTTAGCTTACTGTTGAAGAGGGCTAGAAGTCCACAGTGCCAGGGAGGCATGCTGGGAGAAGCACAAAGCTGAGAGATCACATCTCAGCTGCACACAGGAAGCAGGCAGCTCTGTGAGGCTATAAACATTCAAAGACTCCCCTCACTGATGCACATTATCCAGCAAGGCTGAACCTTCTAAAGATTCCATAACTTCCCTCAACAGTGTCCCCAATCGAGGCACCAAGTTTTTTGATTCATGAGTCTGTGGCAGTAGTTCTCAACTTTCCTAGTTCTGTGAGCCTGAATACAGTTCATGTTATGGTGACCCCAACCAGAAATTTTTTTATGTCGCTACTTCATAACTGTAGTTTTGATACTCTTATGAATTATAGTGTACATACGTGATATACAGGATATCTGAGACATGACCCCCAAAGAGGTTGCGACTCACAGGTTGAGAATTGCTGGCCTGTGGTGATACATTTCTCATCTATACCATTGCACTTGTTTTTATACTACTCCTAGATAGTGAAGTAACAAATCGTCCTTTGCAATCAGCAGTCTTGACTTGACTGTGCTCATTGTAGCTTGGTTGTAGTTCACAGCAGGATTATTTTGCAACAAAAACTGTCCAATGTGTCTAGTCTTTCCAAGGCTTGGGATCGCTATGCAGTGGAGTTGATGTGACCTGCCTTGCGTCATGCCACCTGAGTGCTCAACAGAAATAGGACATCACCATGGGAGTCAGACAGCAGCATTCAGATATTCTCTATCACTCCCTCCCTTTCGGGAATCTAGTTATAAGTCCTTTATCGTGTAGAATTTCTCCTCTCCATTCATTGTCTTTGCCTGTTTTAGTTTGTTTTATGTTGGATACTTCCTATTGCTCTATTTTCAAGTTCCCCTCTTTTCTTCTGTAGGATCAGCTTTTGCTACTAATCCTGTCCTGTACATTTTTTTTATCACATTCATGATGTGATGAGAACCTAATTAAATGCCTTCTCAGTATTTGCCTAATATTCAGTTTTGCTTTAGCTTTTGAATATATTGAATATCACTATAATATTTGTTTTAACGTCTTTGGTCTCTAAATCTGTTACCTGCCATTTCAAGCTAAGTTGCTATTGATTTTTCTCCACCTACATTTTTCTTCTTTGAATGCCTGGTGATTATTTATGTGATACCAGCATTGCTCATTTCACCTTGTGATGCCCTGGGTAATTGTGTTTCTATTCAGTCCCCATAAGCTTATTTTGGCATCCATTTATGATCTTTTCACTCTTTCTTTGGCAAGACTGGGAGAGTGTTTAGAATACGACTGGTTTTGTTTTCCCCTTTACTGATGCAGTGCTTTGCTGAATACTGTGCCAGATAGATAACCAGTGCATTATGGGTCTTTCCATTTGGCTCGTGGGTCCTGGTACCATTCTTGTTCCTGTGGGAATGTCATTTCCTGTATTCCTTTGTATAGTTCAATTCCTAGTTGTAGATGGCTTATTCTGTGTACACACAGTAGTTAACATTTCATTGATGTTGATGCTTTGCAGTTCCCACGGAGCTTGTTCAATTTGTGTCTCTCCTTCCTGCTATGCTCTATCCCACGAACTCCACCCTCCTTAAGCTGTCCAGCCTTCCAGCTGTGTCTAGAGAGATTGCTGTTGTGTTCCTGCTCTCCGCTTTCCTCCTGGAGAGGAAAGTAAGTCTCATTTCAAAGAGATAAATGTTGGAGAGATGATTCAGAGGTTAAGAGCACTGTCTGCTCCTCCAGATGTCCTGAGTTCGATTCCCAGCAACAACATTGTTCCTCCCAACCATCTATACTGGGATCGGATGCCCTCTTCTGGCATGCAGATAGAGTATTTACATATGTAAAATAAGTAAATATTAAAAAAAAAAAAAGAGGTAAGTGTTCCTGGTTTTCCAGTGTCCATTGCTTTGAATGGCTTTGCTTTGTGCATTTTTGTCCTGCATATTCATGAATCCTGCACCTGGGATTCAACCTTCCATGGGTCAGACCTTTTTGTAGAAAGTTGCTTCTGTACTCTGTATGTACAGATCTTTTCTTCTTGGAATTATTCCCTAAGCAAAATGCTTTTCTTCTGTTATTATTCTCTAAACAATCCCTTAACAATCGTTGACATAGACTTTTATGTTTCTATTTCTGTGATCTAGAACATGATTTAAGAACCTGTTGCTTCACTTATGTGATCATGAAGGGGATCCAGTGTCTTGCCTTGTCTAAACCTACAGCTCTTCAGGGCCACAGCCCCAGACTGCATTTGGGTGGTTAATTTTTTCATCCTTTTTGTACCACCATTGAATTCATCCTATTGCTCTGAGGAAGCTTTTAGCACACCTCTGTCCCAAGCTATTAGTATGACATCTGCAGAGCTCATAGCTTTTCCTGGCTGTGGACCTAGAGTCTGACCTCACACTGTGTGTGTGTGTGATTTCTCCTGTTTCTGTCCCTTGGTGTTGTTTCTCTAGATTTGAATTTAGCCTATGTCTTTTTTTCTCTTCATCTTTGTTTTATCTGTCACTCTTTTCTGATAGTTAGAACAAGGACCCATCCCACATTCTTGGCCTTGTAAGTACTCTTTGGATGAAAGCTGAGCTAATGTCATTTTTTTTTCCTTTCTGCTCTAGTGGAAGGAAGCATGGGAGGCTGCTGTCCGTCATACTTGGTGCTAATCTTGGTCTGGAAACGTTACAGTAGTGTGAGCCCTGTTTCCTCTACCCATAAAATGGGAATAATAATTGCTGTGTTTTGAGGTTCATAGGTAGTATAGCAGGAAGTGAGAGAAGGCATATGTACATGGTGCCTGATATTTATGAACTGGACAACAAAAGCCATTTACATTGGGGACACACTGTTTAGAAATGTTCATTTTATAGTTTATAAGGAGGTGGACTCCAGAGCCTTATTTCTATTGTTTTCACTGAAAACTACTCATGGCATCTTCCAACATCCAGGCTCTGTGCTCTGCCTTTTCCATGCTTTTCTTACTAAACTTTCATAAAACTGCCATTTAAATGAGTTAAGGTACCAAGATGGTAAAGTATAAACAGTGGAGCTGGGATCTGATAGGTCTGTGTAGTTCTTGGCAGCTACAGTGCCGCCTGTAGCCTTTGTGATGAGATTTGCATTCTGGAGTGAAGTTAAGTCTGCAATATGGAGGAACATTGGACTCAGAGAGCCTGTGCTTACCTCAAAGTAGAGTACTGTTAGGTTCTTCCTTCTGCTGTGTCGGAAGCAGCCATGGAGTCACCGGTCCTAGCATCTCTGACTTCATACTCAGTATTTAAAATGCTGGTAGCGATTTCTCTTCTCATGTTGATTTGGAGAAATGAATTCATCTTGAAGATCCTAGCCCTAATCTAAAGGAACTCTGTGAAGAGCTCCCAGGGTAGTTTCCTTGAACACTGGTTTCCAACACGAAGGAGACTGATAGCTGTGGTATCAGCCACACCATCACCAGTGGTGTGGGAGTTGCTAGCCCTTATATTTCCTTGTTATTCTGTACATGCATTTGCAGAAGGATCACTGTGGCTGACACAGCACTAGCATCTGGTGTGTGACTGGAGAGATCTGCACCAAAGGGCCTATGCCATGGTTTCGTGGTAGGCTTTGTGGTAGGAATGACTTACCCAACTTAGCACACTGCAGTATTGGAGTCACTGGCAAGTGTCTATGTGGATGTACTAAATATTTACAGTGGGGACATTGCAAGTTTTGAGGTCCTAGGTGGGGATGAAGGGTATGCTATGAATGAGGTTTGTTGCTTTGGAAATGGAATTTACATTCATATTCCCACGAGGATGCTTCAGAGATTAAACGTGCCTTCTCTTTCTCATAACCATTTGCCACACACTTGCTGATTCTGGAAGACACTCTTCTTTTGCTAGGGGAGAGAGAGACAAGGGCTGCATGCAGAGAGCAAGTGGCTGTGGAGGCAGCAGGAACCTGAGGCTCTTGTCCACACTGGCTATATCACTTGCCTCAGGGCACTCAGACTAAGCCCTTCCACCCTCCATCTATTTATTTATTTATTTGCTTATCTATCTATCTATCTATCTATCTATCTATCTATCTATCCTTTTATTTATTTGTTTGTTTTTTCTCTTTTATTATTATTATTAATTACACTTTATTCATTTTGTATCCCCCCATAAGCCCCTCCCTCCTCCCCTCTCGGTCCCACCCTCCCCCTCTTATTTATTTGTTTTTATCTTTGCCTTTTACCAGCAGCTCTTGGGATATTCACCTGGGGCCAGAACTCCAATTTGACACTACCATTCATTAGTTGTATTTCTTAGCTTCTATGAAAAGCATTGAGATCATTGTCAATGTAAAATATTATGTCCTATCTAAAGAGGACAACCTGGCAATACTTATTCTAGTTTTAGAAGCACTTATTCTTGGGCCCAGGAGGTTATATTGTTGTTGCATTGTTTTGAATAGCAAAATATTGTGTATGCTGTAAGCACATATCAGTTAGGGGCTCCTGTGGACATGAGATAGCCATATGCAGTACTTTGGAGGAACAAGGAAGGGGATGAGTGAGTATCTGCTTCATGCAGAGAGGCCCCAGCACGAAGACAATGCGTGAGGGATGATATGGTTAGGATTCTGCTTTTATCTAAGAAAAGATGGAAAATTGAAATGAATGGTCATATGTGCTTACCCTTGGCAGTTAAAGGAAATTGTAAGTTTACTGTAAAGGTTCAGGAGAGCAAAGGAGACAGAGCCAGACTCCTCACTGAAGGCCTGGTGTGTAGTCGCATTTATCCTGCTAGAGTATTTTGATTCTGGACCCTGTCATTGTATTATCTAACCAAGAAAAGATATGTGTGTGTGTGTGTGTGTGTGTGTGTGTGTGTGTGTGTGTGTGTATTTTTAAAAGAACATTGTTAAAGTAGAACACCGCTGAGAAGTCTGAAAAGCATGGCCTGCATGTTCATTCTTGCACACTCTGGTCAAGGACTATGGGATTCCTGGGAAGCAGGGGAGATGAATTGCCAGGTGCCTCTGTCAGTGGCTACCCTTTGGTTTTCTAGCATACTGCCAATTAAAAAAATATTTCTGTTACATTTATTTACTTGGAAGTATATATGTGTGTCCCAATGCATATGTGCAGGTCAGAGGACACCTGGAAGGAGTGTTATGGGGACTGGAAGGTCAAACTTGGTCATTGGGCTTGGTGGCCAGTGTTCCTACCTGCTGAGCCATTTTGCCAACCCAGTGACACTTTGTAGGTGCTTATCTTCATCCAGAGTATATCCTCTGTCTTGTTCATTCTACCTTCCTTCACTCTGGTGGATAGAAAGCAGTCAGAGCCATTGCTTTAAATAGCTGCATTTTACTAATTATACCTGGCACCACAGAGCAAAGAGCTATTGGAAAATTAATGCCACCACAGAGATTAGTGGCATATATATAGTCAGCTTTAAAATTATTTGCTCTAGTAGGCCTTGGAAGGATTTAGGAAACCCTTGTTATGTGCTCTGGTTTGGGCTGCCCTTCACATTTAGATTCTACTGCCTGTGGAAGTGGCTCTCAGCAGAGTCCCGTTTTAAATATGATGGGTCTAGGAGCTAGCAGGAGAATCTGTTTAGTCTTTACTCAGGGAACTTGAATGTGATTATTTCTGAAGTGTGGGATCTATTGCGAAGGTGAGAGGAAGAAGAACGGAAGGACCACTGTACTGATGCTCACAGTGTGGCCGTCAAGGTGTTAGAAACGCTAGCAAAGGAAGAGGGAAAGTGCCCCACCTACTCCTACACTGCATCTCCAGGTGGTCTTGCTAAGAATATAGCAGTTGGGAGGCTGGTCCCTGGGTGGGCTGTGGTGTAGCCTTTCCTGATTCCCTGCTTTCTGGGGCAGTGTGTAGGCAATGTGTGTGGCCTCTCAGGGGTGACAAAGAACTGGACTTCTTATGGTCCTTTTTCCATTGATTCATGTCATTGTCACAGTTCCATAGGTACCTCAAAGGTTCTTTTAACTCCACAACCCTACTCCTTGTACTCTGTCTACAGCTAATCAGAGAGCTTGTATCCTGTGGTACAAGCCTTCCATGGTGCTTTTCTTCAGAACCTCTGGGCATAATAGTTGTCTTCACACAACGTGGAGATAGAGGAGTAGGACCCACAGGATGAATGAACTTGCCTTTGAAATTGGAGACTTGAACTCAAGACTGCAATAATTGTGAAATGGTCCTTCTCTTCTTGACTCTGGTCTGAAAGTTCAAGACTATGTTTTTGCACAACAGCCTATATGCACAGAGCTTTGAAGTTGATATGAAAATCCCTGTGCTTTATTTATAAATGTAAAGTATCATGCCTCTTTGTCAAGAGAAAAGACAGAAGAAAGAAAAAACCTGGGCATGATTTTGCAGGAGCTATATTACAATACAGATCAATTTTTCTCAGGTACCTCAGTTAGATTGGTGGCTATCTGATCTGTGTGATTTGGACATGTTTAGCCCCAAACATCCCATTTTGGGTGGATAGTTTTACTTCTGATACTTGACATGTGAAATAAACCATAGTTTCAGCTAGTTATTAATATTTTATTATTAATATAGGAAGCATGCCAATGTGCTTTTAACACTGGAGTTGATACAGGAATTTTGAGGTCATGAATAAAAGCAAAGAAAAAAATATATTTTGGTGCAAATACTGAAGCACCCAATAAATCACTTAAAAAATAATCTTGAAAGTGTGTGACAAAAACCAAGAGGAAAATAGTACTAATGTCTTAAATTTTCTGTAAATGATTCTGTTAGCAGTGTTTAAAAATAACCATTGTTCATGTGTCAAAGTAACAGTTTAAATTGTTAAAGTATGTAAGAAAATATGGCAGTTTTGCCAATATTATATATTAACTAATATCATTTCCATTGTTATAATCAATGCTTAGGTTTGAAATTGAGCCACAGCCTGCTCAAAAGTGAGTTTTGGAAGATTTGGGCCTTTGTTTATGTAAAGAAGGCCAAAGTAGCAACCAAGAAAGCGCTTAGACTTGGTGGAGCAGAGGACATGGATGGCGTGGGGCTCAACGTCCTCTGCAGGGTCAGAAGGACCTTTACAGGACCTAAGATAGTGCACACATTCAAGCTTCTGTTCAGTAGGCATACCTTTGGCCCATCTGTGTCTTCTGAAATTTCTGTTGCACCCCACAGGCTCTGCTATACAGATCACTAGCATTCATTCTTGTGTCCTTTGTAAGGCTTTGGCTGGCTTTCCTGCCCCGGTGTGCTTTGCTCTAGGCAGGCTTTAGTGTGTAGCAGTTTCCTTCATTTCTGCTGAAAAAGACACCTGTAGGGTGATTGAGGAAAAGAAACTGAGGATCATGGTGGCCTGGGCCTTAAGCCTAAAAGAGCAAGGGAAGATGTAAAGTGCGAGAAAAGCCTTACAGATTTGTTCACTGTTACAGAACATTTTAGTCCAAACAGAAACTTTCCCTTCATAGTTATAGAAGAAATGATAAAGCTGAAGCCTTAAAATAAGAGGAGTCCTGGAGCAAGAAATCTCAGGCCTCCTCCCTTTTCTCTGCTGCCATTACCCCTCTATGTAGTCACACCTAAGCCCCTGACTCCATGAGGTGCTGTTCCCCTGAGACTCTACAGGGGAGGCATTGGTTATTATTTTGAGTGCTTACTGATGCTCTAAAGCTTCTGCCTCAGACCAGTAGGAGCTCATGACATTCGAAGTGTAAAATATAAAGCTAATAATCTGTGCTCCCCAGAGTACAGCTACACCTATGTTAAGGCTGGCTAGAAAGTCCTTGAATATGGGGAGTTGGAATGCTGCAATCCAGAGCCATAGTACCTTGGGTTACCTCCAGCCCCTGTAATGGCCACTTTGCTCACCCGTGTGTGTCATATAGTTAGTTTACTTTGACTGACACATAAAACCCATTGAAAGGTGTTAACTTCACAGACTACAGGATTCCACCAAACCTAGAGCTAAGAGTGTCCTCGATAGAGTCTGAAACCTACAGTGGAGATTTCCACACTTTGCTGTAGTTGCCTACCTGATGTTTCCGCTTCTGTATTTGGGAAGTACGTTGATGCAGGCCTTTCTTTGCTTCTGTAATTATGTAAATATTATGAAATTATGTTCACATTAGAACATGGTATTTGAGGTCATCTGAATCTGTGTTTCTGGATCATGATCACTCATATTTGGCCTAAGAATAACCT
This sequence comes from Psammomys obesus, assembly GCF_907164565.1. Lineage (NCBI taxonomy): Eukaryota > Metazoa > Chordata > Mammalia > Rodentia > Muridae > Psammomys > Psammomys obesus. The sequence goes on from NW_026596162.1 coordinate 2,163,327, forward strand.
TTTCTCTTTTCCTTTTGAGGTGAGATCTATACATTCCATTGCCAGGTATATAAGTGGAACTTCAGTTAGCCTGCTCAAACAGTTTTGTTTTTTAAAGGTCACAGAATAAAACTGATTTGTGTAGAATCCTCTTAACATGTTAAAGGCACTTAGGTAATAATTATGTGGTAATGATCATGATGTAAACCTGGAGTGTGTTTTTGGTAGAATGCAGCCCAACTATAAAAATCCACATACACCTATCTTGTTTCATTAACTGCTTCCATTACATGACCTGTGCTATCTGACAGGAGTTACAAGGGCCATAAAATGCTTTTTTCTTCTTGTCTACCCATCGACAGCTCTCTGTCTGGAGACTTCACACACTTCTTGCTAGCAGGATGGTCTCTTGTGCTTTTAATAGAAATATTTCTAGGGGTTTGTAGGTCTTACACAAGTGCACAGTTGTATGCAGCCCTTCTTTGAGTCCAGCTGCAGATAAGCAATTGCTGGCACATACAGCTTCTCCTTAGCTGCTCTGGTCTTAGCAGCTGACTTGCAGACATTGCTAAGTTGACCATACTGGCTTTAAACTTGACTTCTTCCTGCTTCCACCTCCTAGATATCAGGGATACAGGTGTGTGTCTGTATTCTTGGGTCTGCCTTTAACTTGAATGTGGTTACATAGTCACATGTGTATACATACATCTGTTGATATCTGTCAGATTGTGTACTTTCTCCATGAATAATGTCTTTTTGTTATACACACACAAACACACATATAATAGAAAAGGAAATGAATAATCATTGTAACAAAATTTACTCAGCGTGTAGACATCTGGTAACTAGAAAAATATCAAGTTGAGTGGAATGAAGAGAAAACTCTACTTTCACAGAAAAGGCGCTGTGTCATTTAACTTTGATTCCATATGATTTTATATTACTGTTTTGAAACAGTTTCACCATGTAGCCTGAAACTTGCTGTGTATACCATGCTGGCTTCAAACTTGTGGATAGTTTTCCTGCCTTGCCTTCTAAGTGCTGTGCCTTCACTGCTGGCTTCTATCTCGAGTTGATTGATGGTCAGGGAATTATGTTGAAATTGTTATGCTTAGGGATTTAGAATAGAGCTGACCTGGGTTTGCCTTGGTCTCCTGCCATAGCTGTGTGACTTTGGGCTAGGTAGACTTTCTCTGTGAAACAGGCCTGTAGAGGTATAGTGAGTGCTCAGAAGGTAGAAGCAATTGCTAGGTCTCCCAGGGTTCAAAGTCAGATAGTCTTGAGCAAGAAAATAGCGTGTCTTAAATTCACAGGGCCTGGTTTTTGTGGAGTTGTCAGAAAGAGGAAGACAAGGACGTCCCAGGGAGAGACAGGAATCAGATGACTGTGTGTCTTCTGTGTTCCTGATAGGGTCATCAGGCCAATAGTTGGCTTTTCATCTGCTCTCTGCTTTTAGGTCACCTCCGGCCTTCTCAGGCATCATTGTTTTGACTTCATTAATTTTTTTCTTTGCTAAATAATAAGATCATTGCTCCAAAGTACCATATTTCTGATTGCATATTGAAGATCAATTCTGACATTTTGTAGGTATTGCTTTTTGTTTGTTGATATTTAAGTATATTTGTCAGTTATTGTAGGAAAAATGCTTGGTATTTTTAAATATTTTACTTAAATTTGAAAGACAAGATATAATAAACACAATGAAGTCTATACACCTAAAGGAGATAAACAAGAAAGCAGACACGAGGTAAGATGATCAATCCTAACTTAGAAAGACAAATGAGATGTGCATTGGACGTATGACAGGAGTCTACCGCAGAAGGCATCTGAAAGACCCTAGTAAGCAGCATTTCAAAACAGATACTAAGACTTATAACCAAACCTTCGGCAGAAGGGGAGTTAGTATGACAGGGAAAGGATAGGAGCCCCACAAGGACCAAATATATCTGGGCACAGGGTTTTTTTTTCTGAAACTGTTTCTCCAACCAAGGACCATGTATGGATATAACCTAGAACCTTTATTCAGACGAAGCTCGTGGTAGCTCAATAACCAAATGGTTTCCCATAGTAAGGGGAACAGGGACTATCTCTGACAGGAACTCAATGGCAGGCTCTTTGACTCCCCACCCCCCAAGGGAGGAGCAGTTCTGCTAGGCCACAGAGGAGGACTGATAAAACAGATTCCTGATAAAACAGGGCCAGACGAAAGGGGAGGAGGTCCTCCCCATTCCGTGGACTTGGAAAGGGGCAGGGAGAAGCTGAGGGAAGGAGTGTGGGATTGGGAGGGAATAAGGGAGCGGGATACAGCTGGGATACAGAGTTAGTAAAATGTAACTAATAATAACAAACAATAAAAAAAAGAACTTATATAACAAAAAAATAAAAATAAAAAAATAAAAATAAAATAAAATTAAGGGAGTGGGGGATATCTGAAAAAAAAAAAGACTTTATTTTATTAACTTCTTGTTAGCTAGTAATAAATTTGTAAAACTTCCAACATGTACTTCTCAGAGAGTGGAAGTTGGTCCCATTTTCTTCAGATAGACATTGCGACTTGTGAAAACAACTCTGAGACTGGGGATCTCTGAAGTCAAGGGTTTGTTGATGCTTGGCAGATTTTAGCCAGAGTACAGACAAGGTTCTATAGTAAATTCTTTAGACTGTCAGCAGCAGGAATAGAGAGCTAGTAGAATGATGCCCACTGGGCCAGATAGAAGGGCATTTTTTGATGATGAAATGTGAGGAAGACCTGTAGTGTAGAAGGATAATATTATGTCAGACAAAGAGGGCTTGGGCTTGGAAAGCATTCTGTAAGGAACATCTATCTTGCTGCTCTGGATTGGTCAGTTTAACAGCTCAGAATGTTCATATGTGTTCTGTGGTTAGGGAGGATAGTGGATGGATTTCAAGTCAATAATTTCAAAATCTACCCAAAAAGGGGAACCCCGTACACAGGTAAATTAGTTCACTCTCTGTTTTCTTTGTATACCGTCCTTAGGCCTTTGCAGTTGAACTTAGGATATCTCAGAATTGCTATTTCATCATTGATATATAGATTTGGAGGGAAGTCTAGTGAAGTATAGTTTCTCTAATTCTAAAGTGCCACAGTCACTTAGAGAAACCACCAGAATCACCTCGTTTTCTATGGTCTTGGGCTAATTTGCTTTTAGAGAGCCCTGAAACAGCACAAGATTTTTTTGTTTTTGTTTTTAGAAAGACATGTCTAGTTTTTCTGAAGTTTTAAGATTCATTGTCTCGCCCCACCTTATTGCTTTTGCAAATTAGTTTGTTTGCTGTTTGTTATATTCAGAACATTACAACTGATGTCAGCTGAAGGGCAAATTTGATTCCAAATGAGGGTATTCTGCCTTATGACTCAGCATGCCTTTCCTCTGTGTTTCTGCAGGTCTGGAGGTCCGGTGGGTGGACTGCTACTTTCCCTTTACTCATCCATCCTTCGAAATGGAGATCAACTTCCATGGAGAATGGCTTGAAGTCCTTGGCTGTGGGGTGATGGAACAGCAGCTTGTCAATTCAGGTAAGAAAGAACCCCACAGGTTTCCTAGAGGACCCCTCTATTCTCATGTGGCCTCATTTGCATAGTCACCAACAGTTAAATTAGCGGGGCAGCATCACCATCCTCTCCGAGAATGCCCAAGGAGACCCATCTCTGAGGCTGTGCTTGTCACTCCTCATTTTGCAAATGAGTTATCTTTGGAGATCTCCCTTGTCAGCTCCTGAAAGCTAGATTTGGATCTTAGGAGTCTGTACTCCTTGGGGCCATGTATGTGTGTGCGTACTCGCTTTCTAATTGCCCCAAAGGCTTTGAGATATGTGTCACATGAGTGCAGTTCATCTTCCCAGCTATTCAAGAATAAAGCTACTATATAATCCTCTTTTGTTCTTATTGCATTCAGTTTAGTAGCCAGAATTCAAGAGAGATTTTATAACTACACTACAGCACAAAGAAAGACCACACAGGCCCCTGTTGCTCCCCACTGTCAATGAATATATTGCCATTAGGTGAAGGAATGTAGAAAGACATGGCAATCTCTCATATGGCTTTCCACTGGCTTTCCTTGAGGGCCCTCCATCAGCAGGGGCCCTCTGCACAGAGACAAATGCCTCATAGACAGTTTTTACATGTATGAAAAACTAACAGGGATGAAGGTTGGAATTAGAGCCTGAGAGTGGGTGTATAGAAACCCAGGCTGATTGTTGAAGCTCTGCTCTGTAACAGCTGAATACACTTTGCTTGTCCTGTGATCCTTGGTTTTCTTGTAGTTGAAGTGGACAGAAAGATGCCATCTGTAAAGTTCCTATATCAAAAGCCATTGAGGTGATGCATGAAGGTATTTAAGGAACAGTCTGACACACATTACCAGTGCAGTAGAGATCAATTGTCCATGTTGCAACATCCAGAATTTCGCTAACGGTTAGAGCCATTTATCAACAATCAAGTTGTTGCAAAGTTGTATGCATGAAACTTAAGTATTTTAGAGAAGGAGACTAAAGCAATGGAAGGAGAGTTGATATTATAAAAGGAAGTCTGTGTAGTATATGCTGCTTGAACTTGAAGTTAGTGTCTAAGAACCCAGAAAGAGTTTGTCATACTAACTTCTCCTGATGATTTGGCTTACTACCCCCCTCCCTGGTGTTTTTAGGACAATATTGCGTCATGTCTCAATACTAGTTTCCCACTGCGATGACTCAGGTTGCTTCTGTCTCTTCATATGGGATAAGCAATACAAACATCTGAAACTATCACCAGGGATGAGGGGTGGCTACGGTTGTGTCAGCAACAAATTTATTATTCATTGAGGCCTTCTGAGGTTTAGAAGATCATAACGTAGGCCAAGGCAGAAAAGGAAGGTTTGTGGTGGAAAAAGCTTAAAACACAGGATGTGCTTCTATGGCTAATTGTGGTGGTCAACTTGACCACATCTAGAACTGACTAAAACCTAAGCAGTTGGGTACACCTGTGAGAGATTTCCTTCATTGGATCATTTGAGGTGAGATGACCCTAAATCTGGGCCACACCTGCTGGTGGCAGCACACATAAAAGGGTATGGGGAAAGCAAGCTTTCTAATTTTGCCTCCTTGCTCTCACTCTCACTGGCAAGTTTATCAGTCCTGTTGCTGCATCATTCCTTCATGGCATTAGAACCTACTTCTAGATTTTAACATAGACTGAAGACCAGCTGAGATATCCAGCCTCGTAGGCTGAACAACTACTGGATTCTTAGTCTTTCTATCAGGAGATAGTTATTGTTGGACTGGCCAGACACTGGTCTGTAAATCCCTCTAATCAATCCTCTTTACCATGTATTTTCATTCTATAAGTTCTGTTCCTTTAGAGAACTCTGACGTATAATTTCTCCTTGCCTCCTTGTTGAGTTATGAAATGTACTCTTGGGAAACCTTTGTAAATCCATTCATTATCAGTTTGCATTGTTAAAAATTATTGTCTGCCTGTTTGTGCACCTATTTTTCTAGTGGTCTTTCTAAGCCTAATAGGAAATAGAATCAGAATTGTTCCTTTGAGACACAGGGATGTAAAAATGGTAATGGCACCCTGTGGTGTTTGGAACAAGGGTGAGTAGCAGGTTCCGTGAAAGGGAAGAGGAAGGCGTAGGCAACATTCTGTCAAGAATTCTCAGGATGGAGCACTCAGGCTCCAGAGGTTGGCCAAGTGAGTCTCGAGGTAAGTTAGCTTAAGCTTTCCCGGAAATTATGTCTGTCGCCTGTCACCGCTGCTTGCCAGTTAGTCTTCCTGGTGTGCTTTCCCTGTGTGAATGGGAGTCTGTTTCTTGTTTGCTCCACTTTGATAGCTCATCTCTGTAGTCTCTACATGGTATAGTGTTAGTGATCTAAGTGGATCAGCTTTTAAAGGGCATCAGCCTTGATACAGCCTTGGCTTGTGAGGTATACTAGACAAACTGTGTAACAGCAGTTTTAAAAATGCCACACAGGGTATTAGACAAAGAGGTTATAAAACTAATTAAAAGTACCCTTTCCTTGTAAAAACACAACATAGTAGTTTGGATCTAGGGAGTCCCCCAAAGCTCATGCATTAAAAGATTGGTCCCCAGGTTGGTGCTCTTGAATGTGGGGTATATTGGAAGGAAGTTAGGTTACTGGATACATGGCCTTAAAGGGGATTTAGGCTCATTCTTGTCTCCTACCTGCATACTCTGCCCCATGTTTTTATCATAGTGTGCTATGGTACCCCTGGTCTAAAACTCTGAGCCAACTAACCATGAACTGATACCTCTCAAACTCCCATCATGTTTTGAAAATGCTGTGTTTGGGTTAAATTGAATGCCCTTAATTTTGGTGTAGGTGATATTATAACCACAGTAAGGTAAACAATATTTTTTATTATAGCATATTTGCTTTTGATTTTTTTTTTTTTTTTTGTGATCTGCCCCACCCCATCCCTGTTTTGCAACCACTGATACCTGCTCCATTTTCAGCTTTTCCTTTCTAGTTCAGTAAACGCTGTCATTTGGTCAGATGTGTTCTTCACATATGTCTTCTTTCACTTAGCACTCAGCAGTTTTCAGTTTTCCCTATTTTAAGGTATTGGTCAGTACTGTGTCAGCTCATTGCTGCTTGTTTTGAATAGGGTTCCATTGGTAGACACACTTCAACCTGTTTACCCATTCTTTTTTTGATGCCTGCTTAGATTGCTCTCAGCTTGAGGCAATTAAGTATGAAGGTGCTGTAAATACTTGTGGAAAAGCCTTTGTGTGGACATGTTTCTGTTTTTGAAAATAAATCTAGCGTAGAATGTTCTATAGATATCAGTGACATCCAAGTAATTGCCTAGTGTTGTTCACCTTTTCAGTGCCTGCTGATTTTCTCCTCTTAGTTGTATCAGAAATGAGAGGGGGGGAAAACCTGCTTCTATTATAGAATTCTATGCTTTGTCCTTTAACTCTGTCAATTTTTCCTCATTTTTACAACTGTTACTTGGTTATTTCTACATGTGGTATGTTTTGCAGAAGATTTACTCTTTTTTTCCCTGTAAGATAGTGAGATATACATCTTCATTTATGATAATTCTTTCTTGAAGCTTTTCATGTTGGAATATTACATACCCTTCCTTCTTAAATACCTTTTTATTATTATATTTACATATATTAAGTCTGTCTCCATTGAAAACCTCATAATAATTAAATGTGCATTTAATTTTTTCTTTCTTTTTAAATATAATTTTTATTACAATTTATTCACTTTGTATCCCAGCTGTAGCTCCCACCATCATCCCCTTTAATCCCGCCCTCCCTCCCTCATCTCCTCCCATGTCCCTTCCCCAGTTAATCGAGGACCTCCTCTCCTTCCATCTGACCATAGCCTACCAGGAAATTTTCCTTAGGTGGCTCATATAGGCTGAGTCTGCTGGGAAAAAAGTCCTAAGACTTTTTTCTTATATTCTAAGAGCATATATTCTTTCTTCTTTATTAGGAAGGATATTTTTATTGAGCGCATAATTATGGATTGGAAGCTACCTCCTTTCTCTTAGCAATTTAAAACTGTTGTTGTCTCCTACTCATGGTTAAATGAAGAAAAACTGTAATTTCAGTCACCTAATAATTGTTCTTCTATCTATACAGTATTGTCTGTTATTTTTTGAGCTACTTTCAGGACTACTTTTTGCATTTTTGGTTTTCACAAGTGTGATTGATTTTCATATTTTTAGTGAGGGTTTTCTTTCAATTTCCTTAACTTCTTTTCTTTTCTCTCCTCCTGCCCCCACAGAAACTCTGTGATTCTGCTTTCCTTTTATTTACAATTTTTAAAATATATATGATTGTTTTGCTTTCAGGTATGTCAGTTGATTAGTTGCATGCTTGGTGTCTGTGGAAGCCAGAAGAGGGTGTCAGACTTCCTAGAAATAGAGTTAAAGATGGTTGTGAGCCATCATGTCTTTTAGTGCTGGTAGCCAAAAATGGTTTCTCTGGATGAACTGCTGGTGCTCTAAGCCTCTGGATCTTCCCTTTCCTCCTGTCCCCTCCACTCTTTTTCTTCCTTTATCTTTCAGTCTGGTAACCATTATGGAATAACCTCATGTTACCTGCCTGTATCCTTTGTTATCTCAGTTTTGCTGCATTGGTCATCAAATAACTTCCATAATATTTGTGTTCCTTTTGTAGCTGACACTTGCTTGTTTTTCATAGTTTCCATTTTCTTATGTGAATGCTTGTATTTTCATTCTTACCAAATGAGTTATTCTTAGAGCAAAATTACAGCTGGCCATTTTAAGGAACCTGACTGATAATGTCAATACCTGGGTTCTCTTGAGACTGATGTCTGTGGAATGGATCATGCCATCCTGCCCTTTTGCCTTGCTTGTGTATTGTGTGAGAGCGCTGTGCAGGGGAATTGGGTATATTCTTGTCTGAAATATATTCCTTTGACAACTGGATTGTAATAGGTGAGGAACCTTGTGTGTGACTTGTTTTTTGTGTGCAGTGATTCCTGTCTCCATGTGTCTTTGCTGTGCTGATTCCAGTCCCTTGGACATTAGTGTAAAACCTGGGAGAGAGGCTCACATGCACATTCAGTCCACACCCCCATTCCTGGACTGGTTTGAGCATGTGCTGCTGAGGCTTTTGACTGACACGGGATGAGGACTGTCTACACATAGAAACAGCATACCTGCTTCTGACGCTCTGTGTGGGATTGTCTCTGTCTAGTTCACATAAACCCTGAGCCTTGTATACAGACAGTCTCTCTCAAACATGCATTGCCTGTGATGCCTGTGGCTTTGCAACTGGGAATCAACTTTAGGACAAAAGTAACACAAGGGTGGAAAAAAAGAACAAGCCAAGAAATGCATGCTGTGGATATGTATTGCCAGGTTTTGATTATCCTTCATAATTTCTTTCTGTGCTTGCTTCCCCGAAACCTCCCTTGGTTGTTTTGTGGTAATGCCCAGAGCTTTTATTTTTAATCTGAACGAGAGGTGTCCTGTAGTGACCTGTAGGTGAGATTGTATGGATGCTCCAGGTGAAAGGACAGTTGTGTGCCACAAGTCTGTGTGTGTATGTGTGTTATGGAAACATGTGGTTGTATTGGCATCACTTGCATTTTTCAGCATTATTAATCAGGATTCAGGCTAGGGTTCTTCTGAGGCAAAGTACTTTAAGGCTGGCTGAACTCAGTCCGACTGCTACCACCCATCTCTTTCTTTTACCTTTTTACACTCCTCCCTGATTCTCAGTCTTTAGCTCTTTTGCTGCCTTTTCACAAAACTCACAAGGCCTGTGTGCAGATTCTGCCTCATTGTGTATTTTTGTGGTGTGTTTTAAGACTACCTGCTTAGAGAGGTCTGTTCAAAAATGGACATAGTGTTTCACCCTTTCTGAAATAGGTAATCGACTTTTCTGATATAAAAGAATTCTGCAATAATGTAAAAAATAAAGTATGAGAAAGAGATTAAAGTTAATCCTGTGGCCGCCTAAACCAAATTTCAAAATCGTAAGCACATAAGTGTAATTATCACATGCATCTTTATGTTTCATAAAAGCAGAAACACTCTTTGAACATTGTCCTATTTTGTTCATAGTGAAAATGCCATGAATATGTTGCTGAATATGAACTTCGTTAACAGTCACATGCATTGTGGTGTCTTCATTCTGGTTACTTCCTTGTCAGTGGGCTTTGAAAGTAGTCTTCATACATGTGCCCTTGGGCACTTCTTTAGTCCAAGTCTGGGGAGAGCTCATGGAAACACATCTGTGATTCTTGGTAAACACATGCAAAGGATAGGCTTTGTGACACAGCTTCTGTTCAATTGCACTCGGGTGACACACAACGTGGTCAGTTACTTATCTTTCACACTTAAAATGATGAAGACATTTTGTGCCAATGCTATTTTAATTCACCTTTTTCTTGTCACTAGTGTGGTTGAACATGTTTCCAGTAGTTTTTGTCACCCGACTTTTTGATGCCACTTGAAAGGATGCCAGGAAATCTTCATTCTTTCCTTTTATGCTCTCCTCTCAAGTTATACTTTTATTTTCATCTGTGTTGAAAATACCTACATTTCCTTCTGTGGCAATGTTTTCACTCCTTTCCTCCTCATCTTCTGCCTGCCAACAAGCATGATTCTGCATTTTGTTCTATCTTGAATCTTATTAGAGTTTTGCATAATATGTTAACCTGGTTGTACATTTTTACCAGTGGAGTAACATTGCATATAATTGTGTGATTTGTGTGTGACATTTTAACCTCATCCCCAGTGTTTTTAGTTGCAGTGCATTTGTTTCACACTTTGTGAATTAACTTGGGTACGACTTTTCTTAAAGCAGACCTGATTGTTTAGAGTTTCGGTTGCTCATGTTGAATATTCTTCTGGAGCCAGATGTGTAAGGACAGAGTTTTAATTGCAAAGTCAGTTTTCATGAGCATTTTCGGGGTTTTGATGGGAAGTCACTAATTTGTTTGCCTGTTTTGCATTGTCTGGTGACTACATTCAAAAGTCCTTGCTGCTTCTCTCCTCTCCCTGTTCTGCTTTACCTGTCGGGGGAGTATAAAAGTAGCGCACTGTGGTTCTCATTTACGTGATTCATATTGTGGCTGAATACATTCTTATATCTTTGTTTGACATTTATAGTTGTTCTTTTCATTTTCCACTGGGGTTTATCTTCTCATTTCTTTTTCCAAACTTATTGGTAGGCTTTTTACATTTATATCAAATATTATTCACTTGTTATTTGCATGTATTATAATTTTACAGGTTTGTGACTTTTTTAGTCACTAGTTTAAAAAGAAATATATATATATATATATATATATATATATATATACACACATACACATATTTGTGTATATGTGTGTGTGAAATATATATAGTTCTCCCTTGAATAGCTTTAGTTTTTCTTGTATCACATCATTCTTTAAAAAAAAAAATAAATTCACTTCTCCAGGAAATGTGAGTGGGTGGAAGTTGACAAGCTCCATGAAGATTGCCCTGTGCTTGTCATGCTTGGTCCTGGTACTTTACATCTCTCATTTATTGTCGTATCATTCATATTCTTAACACTGGGACTCTAAATATTTAATCCTCCCAGGCATCCACCTCTGTCTTCTAGTGTTCTGTCAGATTTGGTCCCAACCTCTGTGACAGTTTCTCCTGGCTGAGCAGGTATGCTTTAGGGTGCACCTGCTTGATTAGGAGATGTAGCTTGCAGCTTGCCCAGGGTTTCCATTATGCCTTTTGCAGGGAATTGGATGGGTTTCCTGGTGGAGGTTTTAGTTCTCCCTAATCTTTTTTTGTAATCCTGTCACCCTCCAGTGTTTCTCTTGCTAGTGTAAAAGTAAAGGCTCCGACTGTGGCTTCAGACTGGGGCATGTGCTTGCTCCTCAGAGCTTTTGCAGCAGTTCTGCGTGTGCTGCATGTCTAATATTGGCAGCTGAATTTTTGCACCACATATACTTAAAAAGTGGGGAGAAGAATGTGTCTAGGATTATTTTCATCATCTAAAGTTTTGTATATTTGTATAAAGCAACTGCCACTCAGTCCCCCACTGCTTTCCCATCCATGTGATTAGACTGTTGAAATTGATTGGGAAATATCCCTATAATAAGTCTGTAAATTTGGCCACTTTAGATTGCTCCAAGTTGTAACTTCATTCAAGAGTTTACTCCTTCCTTTGCCCACTCATCGTCCTGGGGTGTTGAAGCATTTTCTTCTGTGGGAGAATATATTTCTCTGCCCTGCTGATTTGGTGCTTGGCTCCTGGCTGCTATGGCCAATGAGATACTAGTAGATATGGTAGGAAGACAGGCTTGAACTGTGTATGCTAGTGTTTTGCTACCCCTGTAATAAGGGAACATTCCCTGTGAAGTTTGCAGGTTTTAGAACAGTGAGAGGCTCATAGGGTTTGTCTTAGTCCAGCTGCCAAGTGCTTGTTACATAACCTAAGACTTTGTACTGATTTGTTGTCTGTCTGCCATTACTGAGTCACAATATGTACCTAGTGATTGTATTGTGTGTTCATTTTGGGCTGACTGAGGTCTTGATATCATCTCCTTCAATTTCACTTCACAGAAAGTTCAGGAGAAATCACTTATTTCTTTCCATCATTTCTATCCTACTTCCTTCTGTAGTTTAGGGGAAAGATGTTTGAAAGGAGTGGGAGTTTTTCTGCTTCTTTCCCATTGTACAGAATCCTTAGTATGAAGTGTAGTTGTGGATCTGTGAGCCAGGGAGACATTAACAGTGCAGTTTATCTCGAAAGTTGCCCCCCTCAGAGCTTTTACAAGCTGCTAACAGAGGATTGTGTGCATTACACACGTGCTAGAGTTTGGATGAGTGTTCCTCGGAGACCAAGATACAGTTAAGACTTGGTGGAACCTTGAAGTGAATGCTAGTGGGATTTCTGGTCACTGAGGGCATACCCTTGAAGAGGACATTAGTGCCCTAGCAGCTTCACTTGCCAAGTGATCCCATTAGGAGATAATACCTTACCACAGGCCCAAGAAGAAGTGGGGCCAACCAAACATGTTCAAACTGCCAAAATAAATCTTTCTTCATTCCAACTTGATTTTGTCATAATAGAATGTTAAAACAGTGTGTTTCTGGTATAACCCTCTTTAAGTTAGATTTCAGTGTCTGAATTTAAACAGTCACAGGTATAAAACTCAGGAATCATTAGAATAGTTGTTTTATGAGGTTGAGGATTTTTTTTGTTTTGTTTTGTTTTTTGTTTGCTTTTGAATACTGTGGTGTTCTGAGTTCTATGTCAATGCCTGCAACATGGTACTTGTACACATATCTACATAAATGGCCAGATGCATGCGAGGAGCCTCTCCCCTCATGGTAATGGGTAGACTCCTCTCCCGGGTTCATAGAAGCAGAACAGTGGGAAGAAAAGGTACCTGTTTTTCTAAGCATTTCGTTTGCTCTGCGCTAAGCTGCTGCGTGATCCTGGCTAATGAAGATGGTTAGTAGGAGCATAAGGGTTTGGATTCAGGAACTGGATGTTGCCAGATCTGGCTGCTTGCTAGGCTGCAAATCTCCTTCAAGTCATAGGAATCTTAGTTTCTTCACTGAAAAGTGAGTTCCCTAAGACATACCTAGATTTTTGGTTTTTAAAAAGTCTCCAGTTCTAGTATGGTCTTCGAAACAACCCATAATGTTTAAATGTTAGCTGGGCCTCACATTTTGTTCTGTAGTACCACATGAAAATTGCTGTATATGGTTGGTTAAAGATTTTTCATTTTCATCTTTAAAGAAATTCTCAGGAAAAAAAAAAAGAAAAACAAAAAACTAGAATGCTCATATAATTGAATTGTATGTAAAGTATTTATGGAACCCCTGCTTTACAGGATCTCAGCAGCTCTGCAGGCGGGTGTGATGTGCTCCCAGTGGCTAAGTTTCATTTTTTTCCCTTGCAAAAAGGCAATTTAGAGGTTTAGGAATTATTTATGGTACTGTGAGGATAAACACAATTTACTAAGATATTTTCTTGTGTCTTTTTTTCAAGGTTTATTTCTGCACTTTAAGCTAGAAGCAATGGCATCAGGAAATGGCCATGTAATGCTTAAAGGGGGAAATGAAGTATTGTCATCAGGCATGATTTTTGCCATGCTTTAAAATAATGACTTTTAATTGACATTTTAGGATTTGGCTATTGTTAGGTGTTTTTACACGTATACGCATACACAGTGAGGCTTTTTAGTTCTCCGTGGGAGAAATGCTGAGTTGAAGACATTGTGTCTTTGCTATAGGATATCCAAGTTAGAAGGAGCTAGTAAGCTGTAAGCTATTAGCTAGTAAGCTACTAGCTCAGGACACCTCTGTAATATCTCTTCCTCAACTCCCCTCCCTCCAAAACAAAACAAAACAAAAACCCAAAACAAACAAACAAACAAACAAAAAACAGAAACAAAACCCCTTTTATGGTATGCATCCTAAGATGGAGAGTTAAATAGTGTGCTTTCATTGAATACTGAGGTTGACAGTAAACTAAGGGGAAGGTAGAAATTCATTTTGGGAAAGGAGTGATGAACTATGAGATGTTCTTAAAACTTTACCTCTAGGTGTATCTTCAGTGCAACAAAAGTGTCTGCGTAAACACAAGCAGTTTAGAATACCTGTTTGGCAGGTTTGGCTTGGTACCTGTGGAAGCATAGCCTTCGGTCTTTAAAAGCTCTTAAGGAAAAGCTCTCAAAATCTGTTAAGCTTATTTGAAGCGCCTGTATTTTAGAACCCCCTTCTCTATTGCTGTCTATTCCTCCTGCCTTTTATTAAGCATTAGTGTGGCAGGCTCTGTCCTAGGTGCTGGACACAGAGAGGTAGTTACCTGCCTTTGAGGTATACACATTCTGAGAGTGAGGATGATGATGAAACCACTGTGCCCAGGGTTCTGTAGGAAGAGTTGAGACAGAAAGTTGTTACTGGCAAGGCTGTAGAAAGTGGTCTTTTGTTGGATTCCAGGCTTGAGCTGAGCAAGAAGCTTGAGTGATTTAGATGATGATCTAGATGTGGTATGCAGACCTCTTTCCTGTGCAGAGTATTACAAGGAGTGGAAGGCAGGTAGGTGTGCATATTCTGGGGTGACAGGTACATAGGACCTGCTGTGGTATACTCGAGGCATGGGGAATCCAGGAGGACGGAGTCTAAGCAGGGCCAGTTCTTTGGGTTTTTGTTTGTTTGATTTTTAAGAAAAAAATTTACTTATCAGGCAGTGGTGGTGAACACCTTTAATCCCAGCGTTCTGGAGGTAGAGACAGGCAGGCCTAAAACTCTGTGAGTTTGAGGCTAGTGTGGTCTATGGAGAGATATCCAGGATAGCTAGGGTTATACACAAAGAAACCCTGTTTCAAAAATCTAAAACAGACAGGCAAGCAAGCAAGCAAACAAATGTTTACTTATTTTGTGTGAATTGGTGTTTTGTCTACATAAATGTCTGTGTACTTCTTGTGTGGGGACCAGAAGACATCATTGGATCTTCTGAAACTGGAGCTAGAGATTGTTGTGAGGTTGTGCGGGGCCTCACTTCACCACTGAGCCATCTTTCCAGCACCAGGATCGGTGTTTCAAGGGCTTAGCACACAGAACTAAAGCCTATAAATCTCATTCTTCTGGTAGGAACCATCCATTGAGAGAACTTAAGTAGAGAGACAATGGGGGGAGGTTGATGTTGGGCACGTGGCCCTGTCATGGTTTCAGTGGAAGGTCTAGATACACATGGGGCTAGATACACATGTATCTAGATACATATCTAGAAATATACATGGGGCTGATATTGACAATGGGCAGACAAGAAAACCAAGTGTTTTAATAGGAGAAAGTACAAGTTGACCACAGTCTAGGATGATAATAAATTGCAGGTTCAAGGATAATTTAGTTCTGGTTGTGAGTTTCCCAAGAATAATTAACACACAAGACTTTTGAGCAGTGTTCTCTTCTAGAACCACCAGCGTTCCACACATCTCCCTCGTTCTGCTTCGTAAGTCACCCGAATGTAATAACTAGCACAGCATCTTTGCCATTGCCGAGGTGTTGTTTTTAGAGGAAAGTGTCATTGGAGAACAATTCCCACCTGATCTTACTGCAACAGTATAAATTTTACATCCCATAGAAAGTTCTACTGAATCGCACTGCCTCCGAGCGGTACAAAACCTGGGTGTACCGTGATTGAAACACATACTGTGTGCTTGCTCCTCTCTCTTCCAGACCATTATTCTGGTCCTCCTTGGACATGTCTCTTGGGTATGACTGTGTCCTTCCTGAAGGGTTGTTGGTAGATGTACCACCACACTGGCTGGCTAGTACACGTGTCCTAAGCTCACCTGAACATATCTATGTGCAGCTCCATTTCTTTGGGTACTGGATTTTTTAATTGCATAATTGAAACCAATCTCGCTTGCCTGTGGTCAGTTTTCTGAGTTGAGCAGTGCAGAGGCTATGTGCTCTTCGTTCAGCACTTGCTCTCTTCAGCAGTACGTTGATGGTACATGGCACGGCAGAGAGCAGTTCCATGTCTTTTGACAATATCTTTAGTGATTACCCCTGCAGGTGCTTGAGGAAAGGTTTGCGTCACTGATATTGTGACAATAGTGTTTTGAACTGATTGCAGGTGCTGTAAGGACTTCAACAGCTTTCTAGGCCATTGTTCACCTCTACATATGCATATGTAATTTGCTCATTCTGAGCCTTTTTATCTATTTCCTGCAAGAGTTTGTATTAATTTACATATAAAAATCCTGTATTTTCATCTCATTTTTAACTTGCCACTTCAGGTATAGGGAGATAAATGAAAAAGTCATCAAATGTTGATTTCTAAGGCTTTATTACCTCAGACAGCTTCATTATATTTGTAAAACTTTAGTGTGCTTTGAAGGAATTAATCTAGCCTTGCTTGCAATCTGTATATGTTTACATAGAATGAACAAACATTGCATTACGTTTCATGAAAATTCAATTATTCCTGTCTCTAAGAAACATGTTGTAATCAGTATTTAATTCTCAAGTAAGTCAGTATGGTGGCTCTTGAACTGTCATAAGAATTAGAGATCTGAGCATATTGTTTGCTTTTTATAATTTGTGGAGAAATTGCTAATTGTGTTTTCATTGGTGATCCTAATCTGCACCCAAGTTTTGGGGACATTTGTCTCAATAGCACTGGGCTGCTACAACATTCTCCTAGATGTTTCTTAAAACTGATAGATAGTTAAGGATGCTGCTTGCATGATTAATGTTTTAGTTTGGAATCTACTCTGTTTATATGTGGTTCATATTTTAGTTTGTTCTGCTGAAAAGACATAATGGATTTGAAAATAAAATCAGTCAGTGGTGGACATGGCTCTCTCTGCTCTTTGATTAGACCTAATTTAGATGACAAGGAATGGTTTAAATGTTGCTTTTCTTTTAAAACATTTCCAGGGTACTGGACAGGACTTTAACAAGTGTACTCCCGCTGTATGTCATTACTGTAATTAAGTAATTACTTTGCAGACATTTCTTTCATGTGACACTTTCATGTCTTTTATAGTTATTTGATGACTATTCTTTATTTTTCTTCTACAAAGCTTCATTCTCTATGGAGGTAGGAGCCGTTCTTAATTCATGTTATTAGTCTTGATGCTAAAATCCATGGAAGAGAATTGGGTTAGTTGTTAGAGACTGGAGCGGGCGGGACCGGGTCACACACTGACTGAGAGGAAAGGTGAGTTTGGCTGTGGCTTCACATTGCTTAGAGCCCTTAAGGAAAGAGCCAGGCATGGTGCTGGAGTAGCAGTTGAGAATGCACCGGCAACGGAGCTGAGCCTGCATCTGG
Source organism: Psammomys obesus (assembly GCF_907164565.1). Lineage (NCBI taxonomy): Eukaryota > Metazoa > Chordata > Mammalia > Rodentia > Muridae > Psammomys > Psammomys obesus. The sequence goes on from NW_026596162.1 coordinate 2,180,603, forward strand.
TGGCGTAGAAGCCACCCTTCAGGATTTGGAATGGGCTACTCTTGGAGTTCTCTTAGACAGAAATTGTAGCAAAATAGAATGTTCTCCTAGGTCCTTCCTTTCCAGTTTCTGCCTATCATACTGTCTCTCCCACTCTTTTCTGCATTTTGAGATAGGCTTTCATTGTACAGTTCAGGGTAGCCTCCAATTTGCTATGTTATCTAGGGTAACCTGGTCTTGTGATCATCCTGATTGGCCTTTGTAGTTCATATTTATTATCATAGACCACCACACTGGGCTCTCCCTTCTCATTCTTGCCTATAGCTGCACTGTGCCCAGGAGCTCTTAAGTATACAGTACACCTGCTACTCAGAACATCCAAGCAGGACCCTGGGAATTTCTATTATTTGCTTGTCAAACTGTGCTGGTTTCTTTATTATTTTGGTTTTGGACTATTCACAAATATTTAAGAGAGGAGATCAGGCTTCTTTATTTCCTTGTTGCCAGGGTTTCACAGATGCCTAACCTTTAGTAGATTCTCAGTAGATATTTATTGAGTGAGTGGATGGATGAATACATTTTTGCCACAAAGCTCTATTTGTGGACTGAAAGACTGATTGTACAGAGCAGAGCTGGGAGATGGAGATTCGCCAGGGAGCATCCATGGTAGCTGAGGAGAGAAATGATGAGGACCTGAATCACCATCATGGCAATGGAAACTCGCAGCCATGGCAGTGGAAACTCAAAGAGGGCAAGAGATTCCAGAGAGCTGGGGTAGCAGAACTGGTGGGACACAAGCAATGAACAGATGTTGTGAAAGGCTTAGGGAGGGTGAACATTGGTGCACAGACCTCTGATACTGTTTGATCATGTCATTCTTTGGGTGCTTTCTTTGGGTTCACTAGGAGCCACTCCTATATTCTGATTTGAAATCAGCTTAATTATGGATTAGCTCTCTGCCTTGGTTTATAAACCAACCACCAAAAGCTGCACTGTGGAATGAATTGTAGGAAGCATCCTTTGCTTAAATGTTACTTACAGATATCTTTATGCACCAGTTCCTCTTGATATAGATATATCTGTGTGAAATGCAAAGTGGGAGATAAAGGGGAAATAAGAATAGAAAAATAATGAAGCTATTACAAGTTAGCAACAAAGACACACATTTCTCTGTGTTGCTATAGAGAGACATGTATTTGCCTCTTGGCTCCCCACGATAAGGGGAAGGAGAAAGAATTCATTAATACTACCTATACAGCCTGCAAGAGAAAACTCGTTTCAGGGAAGACAGTGTTCTTGACATAGAAAGCTGAGGGAAATGTTCCCCTTCTCTGTAAGACAGAACATCTTATAATACAAGTGATGTGCCGTTCAGAACGTTCTTCCCAGAGCTCCTGCACTTCTTACTGCAGTGATAGGAGTTGATTTGCTCTGTGTGACACATGATGGAATTAATTGTGAACTACCTCTACAGCTCACATCTGCATTTCTTTGTTACTTGTCTGTTACCTCAGTTAGTCAGTCCTTGGTGACTCTTCTGTGTGGCAGGTTGCCAGGTGCCTCAGGGAACCAAGAAACCTTTCCAGAGGCGTGTATGAGCCCTAGTGGCCAGGCCAGGCATAACCATGAAAGATAGATGTTTAATTAGCAAGTTGAGTAATAAAACACACACACACACACACACACACACACACACACACACACACACACA